>NW_016690405.1:963128-1279287 GCF_001604755.1 Lepidothrix coronata
AGGCTACTGCTACAGCTAGTTACGTCTGAACTATCCAGAAAGGGGCTGGAAAAAAGGAGTAGAAAAGTTTTCAATAGACTGGAAAGAAAGCTGGGAAGGAGAAAAAGTCAGAAGGATTTAAGTAGCCTGAAACTGAACACAAACGACTAATCAGCACTATATTCTTCCTTTCCTACTTTTGTTGCCTGACAGCTCACAAGAATGCAGACCTCTTCTAATTTTAGTGAGATGAAAATCCTTTCAGAACCAGAAATTGTTTTCCCTGCCCTCCTTCCCCCCTCCTTTTTTTTTTTTTTTCAGAGAGAGGCAAGAAGGGGCGAGGAGGATGAGTAGCTGAGCTGGCTAATCCTTCTTTTTCTCCCAGTAGCAATTGCTGTTTTGAACAGGTTAAATACAAAACAGAAACTCAGTAGTTTCTTTAAGATACCACAGAGAACGATGTATCTGGACACATCAAAGGAACAAAAAGAACAATTTCCCATGCCTGGAAGGACAAGCGTGGTAGATTTGCAAAATGATTAAAATCCTCTGCAAATGCAGTATTCAGTCAGATCCTTACCCCCTTGCACTGGGCTCCCAGTATGGTGCATACAGTCCTGAAAATGCTGGCACAAAGTAGACGCCATAAGAAGTCCCCACTTCTGCAGCCAGTTTTTCTAATGCACACACACACAAACAGGCTTCAGTTAGCTTTTCACAACTGTACCAACACTTAAATATATCACTTTAAAGTGTTATTATTTAAATTGGAAAAATATTCAGAATATATTAGGTAGCTACAAAAATAATCAAGCCATGTATACAAATAAAAAATACAACTAGTGCTGGCACTCTGCTCCTTGTTAACTAATTTTCTGTTTGCAACGGTATGAATGGAATATGGAGCATAGGGAGTTGTGGGAAATGTAAAATGTAAAATCAAAACCAAACCCCCAAATTATGTGCTCAATATTCTGACCTAGATTCCGTGAGGTTTTCAAAGGTTATCCTGTGGGTAAAGAATGCAATCTTCAAAGCAGTCCAAAAGGTCACACTTTTCTTACATTTGAGTCAAGACAAGCAAGTGAAACTGGATCAAGACCAAAGGGAGTTAAGAACTAAATTCCCATTAACTTCAAATGAATTTAGAGTTCCAAATTCTCAGCTTACGTATATAAATCACAAGGCCACCTACAAGGAATTCTAAAGTTTCTTAATATCTGAGTAATAACTGTGGATATACGAACTCAATACTAAAATATTTGTAATTAAAAAAATTATATTAAGACATCTAGAACTGCAAAGAAAATAATGCTAATATGCAGCTCATTCCTAGAACAAGAAAGGAAAGCATTTTTTTCTGCTTTTGTAAATTTTTTGTTTGCATTGATCAGAGGAGCATAGCACTAGACAAAAATAGCAGGAAAACTTAAAAAAGTCTTTCTAAAATGATACTTTTATACAGACTCCACTTAAAAAAGGAGTGAAGGGAGAAGGAAGGACATGTTTAGGGAAACACAAAGAGATGATGAAGTCCTACATGACTTTACCAACACTGACAAGGTTAAAGTTCTTGAAACTGAAACCTTCCAAAGGTCTAGTCAAACCTGTGAAGAGGTACTGTAGCGTCTCAACAACTAATTCATGTGACAGTAGTTTATATTCTGCTGTATGATCTGCAAAGTTTTCTTTCAGAAAAATGTTTTAAGTTTTTGCTTAATCTTTGAAGTTTTATATAAAATTTTAATTCTAAATTTTTCCACCTTTCAATAAGATATGAAATTATTAAAAATATGTAAGGAATCTCTTTTTAGTCCTAAATCTTATTAAATTAATCATTTTCAAACTTATGCCCTTGCATGCTTCTGATATTTTTTCCTTTTCCAAAATTTGATATATTCCTAGTTTCTATAATGTCACACACCAGTTTGTTCAGTTCAGCTCAATCAGAAAACATCAGCTGTGCAACTGCTAAAGGATTACTGTATTCTTAGCCAAAACAGATTACTCTCACAACTCCTTTTAAGAGGCAACTTTGCAAACTGAGGTCTCTAACTCAATGGATATGAAGCCTTCTACATAAATTATTGCACATGTAGGGCCTCAAGTTCTCATGTTTATGACAACAATATGTAGGTTCAGGATCAAATACGGGCTGATTTCTGTAATACAGACTTAAATACTCTTGACTCTGGAAAATTCAACACCACATGAAAACAGGAGATACATTGTATATATAGTATCCAACTGAATATCTGTTTGCTAGGGAAACTACTAAAAAGTACAGATTGCAAAAGAACAAAGTTTCCAAGGCTGTATTGAGAGGCTTTATGAAATACATGTAACAATAACAGTGAGTTCATGGATGCAAAGCAAATTACTTAAACATAGCAAAATACATGCACCTTCCATCTTTTCTTTAATATTTTGAGTTTTCATTCACCAATAGAGACATTATGACACTGGAAAACTTTAAAACCTGAACAGTTTCAAATTGTAAATACTCACCAACTTCCTGTGAAGACTTAGCGATACCCAGATTGTCCCTCAGCCAACGAACAACAGCACCAGCTATTGCAACAGATCCCTGAAGGAAACAAAATCACCACATTAGGAGACAACAGGTGGTAGCTTTGTGTTCCTTTTTAAACGACTGGAGAGGAGGGGTAGCTGTGGCCTCGAACTGCAGGCTTACAGTCACAGCTTGAAGCACTCCCAAGAATGCTCACAACTAACCCACAAGTTTCTTGGCATCTGGAGACTGCAGTGTAAAAAGGGCAGCCTATTACACAGGCTCCAGGCAGAAAAGGTACATATTGTGTGCTTTTTTCCATGACATTTCCTAAGCAGTTTTCTTGTCTTTCTAATTTATGTCTTCTCCTGAATATACAGTTATGAGGTCCGGTAGCCTCAGACTTCTTTTCCTGACAAAATAAGATTTTTATGCTTTCATTTAAAGAAACAAGACTGATTACATCCAGTCTAAATACAAATGCCCAGAAAGACAGAAAATTTAGGCACTGGTGCATTTGCCAGCAAAATTGCTCTGAATTTTTGAATTTGGCCCTGCATGGCTCCATCATACCACAGATAAATGACATGGCTCTTATCTCACTCCAAAGTGCAAATGGACTTCTCCACAAGACAATCTCAAGTTTACCAGACCAAGCTTCAAGTAAAACAGGAGCAGCATTGTATTTTCATTCAAAGCCATTGCTGGAAGGGGCAGGGGTGTTTTCTAAGCAGCTGGCTATTACTGTTACAAGATACCAGTTTGATTTAAAAGAAAAGGTTGAATCCATATTTTTTGCCTTTCTGGGAAGTGTCTTAAGCAGCAGACTGTGGATGATTCTATCATGGATATAGGATAAAAGACACTCAACATCTTCTGTTGAAGCTTTGTTTTCAGACAATATCAATAATGACGTGGAGGCGAAGAAGCAAAGCACACGTGCATGTGTTTCAGCATGCAGAAATAAAAATCACTCTCAAGACAGTTCCAGAACATGGCTTAAAAATAAAACAAACCTCTCACACACCCACACAAAATAAAAATCCCAAAGCTTGACGGAACATGGCAAATGCAAGATTCACTTTCCTTAGGGAAGGAAATGAACACAGCCTCCTACATCCTAGTAAAGTACTATAAGCCACAAACTATTCTCCCAGTGAAAAAAATTCTGTGTGCTGTCTTTGTTTCTCATGGAAAGCATAGGATGTCTGCAAAAGCTCAACATCAGCAGAGAATTCAGTATATCTGTTTCAAGAATAACTATTAGATTATAATAGTTAGTCCACTTAAGCAGCACAGGTGGAAGAGTAATTATTTTGCTGTTCCCAATAAAGCTTTAGTGCCAAATAGGTGCTCAGCTGATCTGTGCTTCAGCAGCAGAGCTTTAAAACAATGAACCCTGATGTAAAAATACAATTTTCTACAGAATTTGGATGCCCTCAGACTTGTGTGGAGAACCAAGGAACTAAATTCTGTAAGTAGGCATCTAAATCTAAGTAGGTAAAAAAAATCTAAATTGTTAGAGGATTTTCGTCCCAGAAATTTGGTTCAGATTTTTAAAAGTAGAAGTAAAATTCATTACAATGAAATAAAAAACATTTAGTTATGACTTTTATTATGAGAAGATAACTGAAACACTAGTACTTCCCCCCCTCTTTTCTTAAACCAAATTTAGTATAGAAATCTTTCTGTTTTATTTATTTATAACATTCATTAAGGATTTGAGAGAATGAATAACAAAAGAAAAGTTTTCACCATCTTGCTCTGAAAATATAAATGAAGCAATGAAGAAATATTTTATTAGATTACATGATATAGATTGGAGATAGGGATAACCAAAACCACACATAAACCTTGAGGCACACAAGCTAAAACATTTCCATGCAGCTCCAGATAACATAAAAATACCAGATAACAGAAGTAAACAAGAACATGTATCACTAAAAAAAGGAAGAAACTACTGAACTTACCTCTAGTGCATAACAAACAGGTTTGTCTCTGCCCAGTTTGTAAGCTATTGTGGTTATAAGACCATGCTCAGAAAACACCGACTAAATGAGGAAATGGGAAAAAAAAGGTAAAACATGAACAGAGGCAGGAAATATTTAAATTAAAACATTCAAATTATAATAAACAAGAAACCAAACCTTCAAATGAAATATGGAAAGTTTAAACAAAGTACATTATCAGTCAGTCTAAATAAACACCTGTTATAGAACTCTCAGATTGGTGGTGCTAATTCTCATTTCCACAAGCTGCCACAGGTCTTTCCAGCCTCCTTATGGCAAAGAATTGGGGATCTTTAGAAGGAGATGGAAATGAGAAGGAAGCCAAAGCTTTGAGTTGTTTATTCAACTCCAACTACAAAGAAATAATGAGAGAAAAGTAAAGAGAAGAAATAAAATAGCCAAGAGAAGGAAGAAGGCCTGTGGTTAAAGTAACACAACACTTGAGCCTCTCTGTGTGACGTTAAGAAACTTGTATAGGGAAAGAGCAAGAAACTTGCTATGAAAAGTTCTATTTGGACACTTAATGAGCTAGGAAATGGAGTCTTACTGAAATACCTTCAACAAACAATTATTTTCTATTCTTTCAGATTTCAGTCTGTGCTTTTCCTTATGTCTGGCAACATGATTGTAGTTAGTAAGTCTAAGAAAGGCTAACACACAGTTGTATTCGAGAACTTAAATAAAGATTGTAAAAAAAATAAAAGGGAACAACTAAAAAATGCAACTGACCTTCTGACCTGTATTGCAGAGCAAGAAACAGCCTGTTCCGTACCTGGCATGAAAGCAAAGCAAAGTTAGACCAAAATGTTAGACCTGTTACTGCAGCTCATCAATCCATGAGTCCCTCATGGAGAATTAAGACATCACATTTTGACCCTTGAAGGTTATTTTACCATTAACTGATGATAAAACCATCCTCAAAAAGGTTGATTTAAATGCAGCCTGAAGCTGAAAAATCTAGTCACATTCCTCTCTCTCTGGCTATTTTTTGTATAACACTTTATCAAGTAGCAGATATGGCTGAAAACTAAGTGTGAATTCCTCTTTAGTGGCAGTGTTTACCTACTTCAACTTAAGCTGATTATGAAAGCTACTTTATAAAATAAATATTTCACAATATTAAAGGGGAAATTTTAAGAAACTTTGTCCCTGTCATAAAGAAGAGGGTTTTCTTTAAATATATTCTATTCAAAAACTTTTAAAAATGGTGTGTTTCTCATTTGAAGACCACATCACGTATATGTGTACATGTACATGTGCATACAGACACAGTTTAATAAAAGGAGTACAAAATCCTACAATACACTCTAATTTATTCTGAGAAATTATGAGTTCCCTACCTTTCTAAACCCCCAAAAATTAATAGCTTAAAACAGTATTGAGATATTGTCTTCAGTTATATTTAGAGAGAAAAAGAGTAAAGCAATAACAGAAATAAGCTAAAAAATCTTACTGTTACCTTTTAGCTTAGTGCCGTTCGCTTTTTTTTCAAAAGGTCTCTTGTGTTATAAAAGTATTTATTGTAAAAATACTTTGTGATAATATTACTTAGAACCATGTTTGTTTTACTAAAACACAAGGTCACTAAACATTCAATTTGTGCATAAATATAAAATAAAAAGTGGAGGTCAATTAGCCGCAAGTACAGGTGGATGTGTAATTATACCTGTGAAAGTCCCATACTGTGCATGTACCTACATGCTCCATAAAGCACGTGGTTGTAAATGGAACAGTAAGTCATTTAAGCAGAGAGCTTTTTCTCAAATGAGTGTTTGATTACACCAGTTGCCCGATTTAACTGATCAGTTATTTTAAACAGGGGACATGAAGAGGCTGAAAAATAGGAAAAAACAAACGCAATATTCTCCATGCTGAGCTAGACAGAGAAGCAAAACTAAGTACTGCAACTGAAATGAACCTCTTCCATCCGGCAGTGCTGTGCCATTCAAGTTTATGCAATTTAACTCATAGGCTTCTATTCATTTAACTTTAGGTCACAATTTAAATGATACCTGCAACTGTTTTAATCTCTCTTTTGGAAAATTTTAAAATGAAAAACCTCCTGTCACACAGAGGTGTTTTTCTCAGAGTGGCTGTGTTCCAAAATACACCTCACAAGCCACGTAACTTCAACCCCTTCGCTACTTTATATAATAAAGTCAGGACATGGTTTACTTTGTAGGTCAGTACAGTCAAAAAGTAGATCTGCTAACTACAAAAGCATTTGGCTGCGAGCTTGAAAAATAACATAAGACTAAATTCAAAACAGAGCAGTGTTTATCTTACAACTTTAATAACAACTTACGTATTTTTTGCTTGCCCATCTTGAAAACACATTTGCCCAACAAGCGCAGCAGACTGGTCACCCAAGCACTGAAAGTGGGAGACATTTTCTTTTAGCAAATGAATTACGTGCATGAAAAAGGACTGTGAACAGATATATTTCACTGTAACTTGAATATATTTGTACAACACAGGCAACTGAAAGTGAGGAAAAACCTATAGAGACAAGTTATGCTTTTTATTACTCTTCCTTTTGTGTTATGCTTTTTATTACTCTTCCTTTTGTAAGAACTAAAAATGAAATATGTTGTAGTACTTATGGTGAACAATTTAGAGAAATAAAATAAAATTTACTATCTTTATGTATGTTGTATTGGAAAAAGCTGAGAATCTGCCCAGCATTTCTGGACTACGTATATACAGAACTTCTTTTATATGTATGAAGCAGAGCTTGCTTCCACTTTGTAATGTTACTTCTTTACTTAGAGAACCTAAGTTTCCAACAGCACTACACACATGCATTAAAGCTATCAGCTGTATTTCCACAGCCAGGCCTTAATAATGATGAATCAAGCCAACCAATAATTCATGTTCCAAATTTTACTTCATGTTTAACCTGAAGTAAAAACCACCAACTTAATTCATAGCAGAACTCATCTTAAAGCTTTTTCCTGTGAAGCTTGTTCCTGCAGTATCAGGTTTTCATACTAGAATCTAGATTGAAGTAGGACTTACCCCAGAAATTGGTACTCCTGTCAAAGCTCCAGATTTCTGTTTTGCAAAAAGAGAAAAAAAAGCTCTGAGTTAGCTTTCCATGACTACAATTGAAGGCAATGAAAAAGAAGCTAAACTTCTAATGCTCAAAGCAAAACAACCATGTAAATAACATGGTTCAGTTCAGGTGTACACTCAAATTCAGCTTAATGCAGCTCATGTCTAAAACACTAAGAAACAGAAAGCAGGGAATTTTAGAGATATACTTTATGCCACCTCAAAAGTTTTTACCATAAATTCTCTTTAAATCATACTATACAGATAATTAAGTTCCATGTAATCTGTGTGGTAAATGCCAAGTGTAAAATGCGAAAGTGCAAATTGGTAAAGTGACTAGAAAAAATTGTGACTGTGGTGACGCTCTAAGTGAAGACGTGTCTGATTTTACAACACAGCATTTTGAGCCTCATAGAGACTTTCTTCCAAATACTACCACAGAGTTTTTCAGTTATATTTCTGCTACAGAATCATAAAGTCATTTATGTTGGAGAAGACCTTTAAGATCATCAAGTCTAACCATTAACACAGCACTGACAACTCCATCATTAGAGCATGTCCCTAAGAGCCACATCAACACGTCTTTTAAGTACCTCCAGACCAGGTATGGTGACTCCACCATCTCCCTGAACAGCCTTTTCCAATGCTTGACAACCATTGCTGTGAAGGCTCTTACCACTTCTTACTTGGAAGAAGAGACTGACCCCCACCTCACCACAAGCTCCTTTCAAGTAGTTTTAGGGAGCGATAAGGTCTCCCCTGAGTCTGCTTTTCTCCAGACTGAACACCCCCAGCTCCCTCAGCTGCTACTCATGGCACTTGTGTTCCAGACCCTTCACCAGCTCCATCGCCTTTCTCTGGACATGCTCCAGCACCTCAAATGTCTTTCTTGCAGCAAGGGGCCCAAAACTGAATGTGGGATTTGAGGTGCAGCCTCACCAGTGCTGAGTACAGTGGGATGATCACTTCCCTGGTCTTGCTGCACACACTATTGCTGGCACAAGCCATGATGCCATTGGCCTTCTTATCCACCCCGGCACATGCTGGCTCATGTTCAGTCGCTGTCAACCAGCACCCCCCAGTCCTTTTCCTCCGGGCAGCTTTCCAGCCACTCGTCCCCTAGCCTGTAGCGTTGCCTGGGGTTGTTGTGACCCAAGTGCAGGATCCAGCACTTGACCTTGATGAACCTCACACAGTTGGCCTTGGCCCATCAATCCAGCCTGCCCAGATCCCTCTGCAGAGCCTTCCTACCCTCCAGCAGATCAACACTTCCACACAACTCAGCGTCATCTGCAAACTTAGTGAGGGTATCATTTAATTATTTAACTATTTCCTGACAATTTCAACTTCTTTCTTTAAATTGTTTCTTTGTGTGATGATGAAAATGCATTTTCAGTAAAGCCATGCAAGTGTATTTCCAATCTGAATATTTTTCTTTAATTCTCATTTTAATTAAATGGATTTATGTTAACTGCATTTATAAATTCACTAAAAAGCTCTGCATGAATCTGATATTTAACTATAATAGAATTAATATTTTTAGACAGAATGGCCTTCTTTTCTCATTTATAAAATGATATAGCCAACACCTATTAACCAGTGGGTGTATTTTTTATTTCACTATAAAAAGAGATATTCAACAGTCTGCAAATTAAGACAAACACATACATCAAGATCACATTTTAGAAATAATTTTGGTATGAACTTTAATTTTAATATTTCAGATTTGGAAATACATGGCAAATTTATTGGTCTAGAAAGTGCACTTTTACTAATCCTTAAACCAATGAAAATGCACAGCATCTGAGCAGAATGGGTAAGATATAGGTGGTCAGCCTAATGGAAGCCTCTACTCACCAGGCTAGGACAGATTTTCTACAGCCAGCAAAAGGAAGAAAAAGAAAAAAAATGGAAGGAAAGGGGAAGAGAAACAGAAGTTCACATTTAAAGTGATGAGCAATTCTGTTGTAGTGGTCAGGTAGTATCTTTTTCCATTTACCTCAATCATTCAGCTTAATACAACTCACTCCCATCTGACCTTCACATAAATAAGTCAGCAATGACTTCTAGTGGCACTTCCATTAACACATTAGCAAAAATATTTACATTTCAGGGAAGTTAGAGTTATATTTGAAATAAAAAGCTCATAACTTGTCTTAATTACAAAATGTCTCTATGTTCTTAATTAAAAATAGCACAATCTACCAGGAAAAGGAATGCAAAATCAAACATACAGTTTATCCAGTTTTGAAGCTAATAAATTAGATGCCACTGTATCAGAAGAGTTGGTGCTGTATCAAAGTAAACAAATTTTCAACTTCATATAATATTATACAACAGTAGATAACAACGTACTAATCAGAAATCAAACAATATGGGTCTAGAAAAAGTCATTAGTCTTAATCTATAGAAATTCTGTCAAATCCATATTGATACAGTTATATTTTTACAAGATTAACTTCATACAAATACTAGAAAACATACCATCAGGCCATATATCTCAGAGGAGCTTCGTACTTTTGGAAGTATTTCCATAGGAATCTCAAAGAACCTGAACACAATACAACATAATGTATATATATGGTCAATGCTAAATCAGAAAGTTTAAGCTTAAGAAATAAAAAAACCCCAAAGCTATAAAAGGAACTTTGATTTCTAGGGTTTAATCCATAGTTATGTGTTTTTCCACTTGTTACAGTACATTACGTTGATTTTTGGAGTAAACCAGCATATATTTCAATATTTTGAGGACATATGCAACTCTTTCATGTGGGAAGTCATTCCTCTTCTAACAATATCTTTATAATACAGTTGGTAATAAATATATATTTAAAATAGAGACATTATCATTGTAACTGCCTCACAAATTTGATTAAGTAATAAACTATTAAATGTCACTGTTTACATGAACCAGACCTCCACCTACAGACAGATTGTGCTACTTTTAGTTAATCCAGACCATTGTAAACTGGACATCTGGAGAACAACGAATCTTAGTCACTAATGTCAACAGTAAATAAAAAAGTAACTGCTGATCTTAGTCTACATAAGAGATTCTTACTATTAAATGAGTTAGAAAGTATCTAAATAACAGTATTACTGAAAAAATGAGCTTACTGGCAGAGCTCAGGATCCCACTCCAAGGAATGAATGTTGAACAACATTGTTCTACTGGCATTGGTTACATCTGTACAGTGAATTCCTCCATTCTTCCCACCTGTCAAACTCTGAACAAAAAAATAACAGTATTTGTCAAGGAAAGATATAGGCTTCCTTCAACGAATTACAAAAAAAATTCTAAGTCACAAAGCTTTTAGCTTGGGACTGGGAACTCTGATATTTCTGCAACAACTAAAGAGGCAGACCTAATACAACTTCCTAGAGCCCAAGATTCTTCTGAAAGTGTGAGTAAAATTTTACAGCAACCTACATAATGGCAAACTACATACAAGAATCTAGAAAAAAATATAGTGATACGGGGACAGTAAAAGTTCATCTTGCAAGGAACTTTAATGGAATTTCTTTAGTGGGTTGTATTGACATAATTGTGTGATCCCAGTGTGTCCCTGTACTCTGTCACAGTACTGTATCACAATACTTTGCATGGGAATTTGTGTGACATAGAACTTAGTTTTACAAAGAGTGATAATAAATTCACAAATACATACCCATATAAGCCATGAATCAATAGTACCAAACATAGCTCTTCCATCACCAACTGCTTTCTTAATCTCTTCCACATTATCCAAAAGCCATCGAAGTTTCACTGCACTAAAATAAGTGCTAAGTGGAAGGCCAGTCTTAAACTGTAAAGTTAAAAAAAAATCATTTTAATGCCATGAAAGTATCTTTTCCATAAATACTGTAGTTGTATTTAAAAATGGTGGCAGTAAGTGAAAAAGCAAAGATGCAAAACTCAAGAGAAATTACACGAACTTGTTATTTAATTAAGCATACAACATCAAAAGCAAATAACCAGTGCATTAATGGACAAAGATCAAAGCTGATCTAAATGCAGTTCAAAGATCATTTACGTGGAAAAAGTTGTTTGCAAAAGTCCTATCTTATCTAGGACATCTCCGTATGACTTGACAACAAGTCACAACAACAAAAATGAGCAAGACATGGGAAAGATGAAATTTGTATTCTACTAGAATTTCAAAATGAAGAAAAGTTATATGTTTTTTGACACCCATTTCCTGCCTACAAGAAACTTAGAATATAAAAAATGCATAATTTTTATACAATCAGTCAAGGACAATATTAATCAAAGATTAATATTGCTTTTAGCAAGCATTTTTTCCAAGTTGTTATATATATATACTCATATATATGTAAAAATGAATTTGTTCTTTGTGAACTATTTTTCCAGTTATCAGATTGGCTGCAATAGATTTCAATATTAAGGCATAAGATGAGAATAGGTAATTAACTTCACATCAATAAATTATTTCCCAAACAGTTTTTTTCTACATGATCTTAATTTTTGTGTGATGTTTACTTATCATTGGCTGGATAGCACATGATTGAGTCTCACTATTACTCATTTAACTTCTCTAGTGAAATGTGTAAGGAGCTTTAATCACTTATTTTTAGGAAATGAAACATTTTCTAGTCTGAGATCAGTGTATTATGCACATTTTTTATTACTTGGCAAGCTAAGGAGGGACTAGAAGCTACAACTGACTTACTTTGTTTTGGAGAATTTTAAATATATGTATCCAAAACATCATATACTGTAGCAGCTAAATGTTCTGGAATATCTCTTACCTTAGAAAAGGCTTTGTTTTTTCCTGGAATTTTTTTAAGAAGACGTTCAACTGTTGACTGGGTTCTCAGGTCAAGCCACACTAAAAACATGAATAAAATTAACTGATCAACAGATTTATTACACAAAAAGTGACATGTACAGGCTAATTCTACAGAATTACAACTCTTGCCAGTAAATTTCTGTCTATTTTTATCTTTTCATGTATTTGAAAGAATACTGTATTGCCAGTGTATTTTAAATGCATTGTTGTAAAAATTAAAAATGGTTAGGTAAACTCATTTGATTTAGAAGAACAAATTATTTGAGAAATCAAACAGAATTTTCCACATAATAGGATATATACTTGATCAGAGTATAAGCAAATAACTAACACTACTTTGCAGCAGATGACTGTGACTAAACTAAGAGGTTAAAAAACAAATAGCAGGTTGATTATTTACTATTCCTTTATAAACTTTGAACTAAAGGACCATGTCAGTTATTAAGGTATAGCTGGGCTTAAGATAAAGCTGTTAACTACACATATTTGAATATAGAAGAGTCCTGTTTTTTCAGTGATACCATTCTAAACTGTATCTGTCACTTGACACGGCCTAAAAGAGCAATTCTAGACAATTACTATTTTTCAGCTGGCAAAATCTCATCAATAGGATTCTTTAAACCCACTTAACACGATTTTCCTTTATAGTTAAATCAATAGCATTCTGAAAATTCTGAAGGAAATGATTATGCACAAGTCAGAACTTCATTGCATGCAAGGAACCAAGGAGCCCCTCAGGAACACTGGGGGCTTCTTGAAAACCCATAAAGATATTTATTAAGTTAGAATTTTCATGGAATAGGGTTTTTTTAACTGCACTGGTATGTATACAAACATACAGCTTATGACACAGATATCAAAAAATCAAAGAAATTAGTATGCTAGGCCATAACGAGATCTGTACAGGAACTGGGAAAGTATTTTTTCCACAACATGCTTGTATTATGATATTACATATTCAAAAAGGATAGTAGTTACCAATAGCATTATACAGAGGTTCTCCAGTTGTCTTGTCCCAAACCACTGTCGTTTCTCTCTGATTAGTGACTCCAATGGCTTCAGGACAAAACAGAAAGAAGTATCCTTTTCAGAAGGTTTGATTTCCTCTTTTGGTGGTGGGGGGGGTGAGGGACGGAAAGGAGAGGTGGAGAGGAGAGAGGGACAGGTAAGGAAAAGAGGAAAGTAAATGGGAAATAAAAAGCTTCCAACTTCTTTATGTTGTAATCTAGAAATGTTACTTCTAAAAACTCATCTTTCAACTTTTGCTGCTTAACCTATATGCTCTAAATCTCTCTCTCTTTTTTTGGTCGCAAACTGAGATAGCAACAACACTGACAGCAAAACTAGCTTTTCCCAATAAGTCCTAAATTAAATTTCAGAATTTCTTCATTTATCACTTGTCTTTGATTTTACAAGATTAGGTTAAGTCTGCATTGCTAATATACACAAGGGACTTATTTTCTCCTTATTCCTCCCAAAAAACCTTCTTTTAACTCCAATTTAACATTTTATTTGAGGCTGCACATGCTGCCACCTTTCTATTTATTAACTTAAAAACTAGAGAATCTGAATTGCTCAACCACGAGTATGTTAAAGGCCTCAGTTACCCCTAAGTACCTTTTATGTTAGAGATGTTTATGTTCAGTTGTTTCAGTTTTTCACAGGTCTTCTCCACACATTCAAAGACAGAGTTTAATATTTCCTTTGGATCTTGTTCCACCCATCTTTAACAAACAGTAAACACCAGTTAGCAAAAAAATTACATTAAAAAAAAGAAATTCTAGTCTGAAAAATAAGCTGAACATTTTGATACAATTATAACTACAAAACATGTTTTACGTATCTAGGAAAAGTATAAGGAATTTCAAACCCTTTTTAAACTATAAGCTGCATTTTCACAAAAATGCATCTGCAGAAAGCAAAGAATTTTGTTTTGTTTTATTCCACATGGGGGTCATTGGCAGCAAATGGTAGGTCAGTTAGGAACAAATAAACCAAAAAAAAAAACTCATTCAGAAAACAAACTAAGATATTTCTATGGATCGAGCTGAAGACTATGATTAAATTGTAAAAATGACCCCCTTAAATGAGATGCTAAGTCTCATTTAAATTTTAGTTTTAAACTTTGAAGTTTAGACATTAAATAGGGTAACGAGTGATCAGAGCAAAACACTAAGTATTTTTATTTTTTGTAACTCAAGGCATATACTGAACACCCAGTGTGAGTTATTTTATGCCATTTTTCCTACAATACAGTCTTTTATGGCTGATACTATGCTCTTAATAATTATTAATCAACTTGAGTTTTGATCACTCATAGATAAAAATACATAAGCTCTACACAAATAAAAACCAAAAAAAAAATTCATACCCTTCTTTAGGGAATTTTTGACTTATTTCAACTTGATGGTGACTCAAGAGCTCTGCTGTTTTTGCATTAAAAACCTGCAAATAAATTGCACAATGGAATTTTCTGTGAACACAGAAGTTTAAACAATCAATTAACATTTATTCTTTTGAACAAATACAGTGCTGTGATAATGGATAGTAATTTTCTATCAGCAACTCTGCTATCTATATAACCGAGGTTCAGATATATGCATTTTCGTAATTAAGATAGGTAAAGAGTATTTTGGTAAACTTTGCTGTCAGTCTGTCAATTATAACTGGTTTTTTTTCCTGATAGATTGGGAAAGAATCACATTTTTTATTGTGGTGGTTGTAGATGCATTTTAGAATATCTCCCAGTAAAATACCCCTTGGTGTTGGCAATAATATTTCTTTAGTTGCTGTTGTGATAGTGTAATGCCAGAGCTATGTGTTTTCTTGGGTTAGCTCACTTTTAAGAAGAGCGAGAATCTGTGAGAAATCACAGAAGGGACCAAACTGTGAAGAGAGAAAAAGCACCCAGGTAGAACCCAGTTTACCTCAAAAAAATCTACAAGTACAGAGCTCATGAACAACCTGATAAGAAAAGAATGCCACTGCAGCAACAGAATACATTAAAAAAGAGAAGAACATGCAGAAAAGTAGCTTAAATTTGGATATACTACAACAAAAACCAGCAGAGTGGAGAATCATGAAGACTATTTTAACAGGTGTTCTTAAGGAATCACAAGTTAGAGGTTCTGCCTTGCAGTAGAAGGTCAGGTGGAATGCTCAACAATCTTCATTAACCATCAGTGGCCTGTTTCCAAAAGGAATCTCTGCTGTGGCCAAGTTAAGATGACACCTGGTAAAACATCCAACTCAACTGTACAATGAGTAACCCAGAGTAACTGAGCAGGCAATGATGACATTCCTGTGTAAAGGGCTCTTTCTCACAAGCATCATGCAGAATCTTTTGCTTGAAGAATGTTCAGGGACCTGGAAAGTAAAATCTAACAACAGGTTCAGGTGAACTGCAGAACATGTCAGAAGGACATCATATTAATTTTTATGACAAGCAGAGGTGAACCAGATTTAGAAACCACTCACATGCTAAAGAAACAAAATTCAGTTATACCCATCCGCCCTCCAGGATACAACTTAATCTTTTCTAGACTTCCTTGTTAATGCTCTCTTCTCATTCCACAGATTTTAGGAATTTCTCTTAAAGCTTTTAATCCATAAGCTCTTGATTACATTTAGACAGTACACTTTACTCTGAAACTATTAGAACAATTCTGACAAAAAGGAGATGAAGTTCTGATTCTCCAGTTTCTTTGAAACAATGAAGTGTATCTTCAGAGTAAAACTTTGAAGTTTAGAAACATTCCACTTATACAGTAGAATCACTGAAAAATTCAGGGTGAAAGGGACCTCAAGAGATCTCTAGTACAACCTCCTGCTCAAAGCAGGATCAGCTATGAGATTAGACCAGGTTGCTCAAGGGCTTTTTTTGTAGGCAAGTCTTGAAAACCTCCGATGATGAAAACAGCACAACCTCTGGAAAACACTGAAAGCTAATTTTCACTCTCCACTGCCGAGAAGGGAAGCCTTAAAAAGGTATGTGATTGTTCTTTTCTCCTACCAGTTGGAAAGATTACATAGAGAGAGCACCACCATATTCTTTTTGCTATATTTACTTATCTGTGTTTCATGTACCAGCTCAGGCTTGACATGAAGGTATGCAAAAAAAAGGTCCCTTTCAACCCAAATCATTCTATGATTCTATGATTCTTCACTGATAAATAGAATTCTGATGCGTGAAAAGATGCCAAATATGAAAGAGTCATTAAATTTAAACATAAAAGATGATAAATAAAGTAGGGAATAAATATAGCAAATGGGACCTCATAGCCTTCCTTGCCCACTCCCTCCAAAACCTCCCAATTGTTGTAAAAAAAAATTCTCCTATATAATCCCTGTTTTTCTTCAACTGGTGAGATAGGGAAGTAAGTGACAGTAAGTATGATATTGTGTGCAACTTTGGTCACCACAATATAAGAAAGATATTAAGCTGTTAGAGAGAGTCCAAAGAAGGGCAACGAAGATGGTGAAGGGCCTTGAGGGGAAGCCATACCAGAAGCAGATGAGGTGACTTGGTCTGTTCAGCCTGGAGAAGAGAAGACTGAGGGGAGACCACATTGCAGTTACAACTTCCTCATGAGGGGAAGAGGAGGGGCAGGCACTGATCTCTTCTCTGTGGTGACCAGTGAGAGGACCTGAAGTTGTGTCAGGGGAGGTTTAGATTGGATATTAGAAAAAGGTTCTTCACCCAGAGGGTGGTTGGGCACTGGAACAGGCTTCCCAGGGAAGTGGTCACAGCATCAAGCCTGACAGAGTTCAAGAAGCATCTGGATAATACTCTCAGGCATATAGTGTGACTCTTGGGGATGGTCCTGTGCAGGGCTAAGAGTTGGACTCGATGATCCTTGTCCCTTCCAACTCAGTATATTCTGTGACTCTGTGAATAATTCAGATAAGGTCAATATATTCCTCTTGGAACAGGTTTGAAGTATATTTCTGTAATTTGTTGGGAGTAGAGGCTTTCATTCCTTTCATATTGATTAAGAACTGGTTCAAGTTTATGATACCAATCTCTTGCATTTTGTAGAATGGGGGAAACAGTCAAAGTCAGTTTTGTCCTTATTTTATCAGCAGTAGTCATGAAAGAATTGTCTACGCTATTTGGACGTGTAGAGCTATCTTGAACAGAGATGAAAGTGAAAGTCACCAGATATGTGCTAAATTATCTGGTGAGAGAATAAAGAAGGCATAAATAACACCCATTCTCTACTCCCAACAAAGAATTAGAGCTTGAGCCTTTAGTCTCAAGACTGGAGAGAAGAAAGACCTACTTAGCCATGCTGTATGTGAGCAAGCAGACAAGCACAAGGGCTGAGCACTTAATTCAAGCTCTTTATAGGATCTTTAATATAATACATCACATGAAGGGGTGCAGTTACTCGTATTACATATTATTACATATTACATTCAGTTTTTATTATCTTAGTGGAAAAAAATTATTATCAATCCATTATAACAATTTTCAAAGAATGAAAAGAAATATGAGGCTCACAGAAGTGATGCAAGAAGCTGCACACCTGAAAAGACAATATAGAAAACAGATTTTAGAAGTAACTTTCCATGACTCTCAACTTTTGTAACCTAACTCTGCCTACAGAAAAGCTATTTTTGTTAGTCTGTGCTGTATCCTCATGAGTTTCTGTTAAGCTGGAACAGCCATGGCTTTGCAGGCAAACAAGCTCAGAACTGGAGTTCTGCAATTGCATTGAAATCAACCCAGCTGAGGTAAGGATGATAGACAAACAATAATTCTCTCTTTAGCATTTAACCAGGAATGCAGACAGTCAGAATTTATGAATAAGTACAGTTTAATGAGTCTCCTAGAAATCATCTTTCTTGGAAGACTCCTGATGAACAGACCTCCCTTGCTCATGATTATGGGATTAAAGCGCAAAACTGCACTGCATTTTAAGTGATAGGAGCTAGAGAAAAAAATGTATTTGCAATATTTTTAACCCTTCTTGGCTAGCTATGCAATCAAGTTTTGCTTTTTCCCAAAAGGTCATGTTACTTCAGTAGAGAGGTGAAATGAATTCCCCTCTGAAAGGTAAGTTCTATAGGTACTAATCTCTTCCTTACCTAAAATCAATTTGTTTATTGAAAAGAATGCTTGCAGTGTGATATATCTTTATTTGAATGCTTCTTCTGGAGATGATATAAAGGAAGAAAGAAATATTTCATAAGGGTGAGAAAAAAATTTTCTGTGTCTGCCTGACAAACCTAGTACTGTACAGGTACTTCACTGTATATTTCAATTCTTGCTGTTCCTGGATAAAATGTCAGAAAGACTTTATCCAGCAAATACTTTTCAAGAGATCAAACAGTGGTTCAGCTCACCATTAGCTATTGAGCCTTAGACTTTTGCAAAAGAAGTTATAGTGGATTTTTATATGATTCATGAATAATGTAAAATGGAACATGAGAAATGCAAGTATTTGATGAAAATATTTGACAAAACATCTCAGCCAGAATTTAGTCTTCTGTGTACATTGTTCAGCCTACTCAATTTATTTTCCTGCTTTGTATCTTTAAGAAAATGAGCCTTAAATAATTGCACTGGTACTTGAACCACTGAGCTCTCTCTGGTAACTCTGAATCTGTTATCCAGGTTCAACCCAACTTAACAGAAAAGTTGCAAGCTCAAAAATAGTTACATAGTTAATTTTGCAAAAGTAGCTTATCAAAGTAGAGATACAAAATAGGGTTCCTGAAGGGTAAAGCTACAGCATAAACTAAAACTGCATGTGTGTTTTGCATGAGAGGCAAAGATAAATAAGGAGTGACAGTAACAGAAATGCACCTGAGTTCTGGTGCTTCTTAATCACTTGTGCTCACACAGACTCCTCGTTCACTAACAGACTGAAAACTTGTGCCCCCACACAGAATAATTTGTTCTGAAACTAATCTCTGGAGGTCATCTAGCTCAACTCACTGTTCACTAAATTTAAGACCATGTTGTTCTGGGCCTTTTCTCATGAGATGTTGAGTATCTGCAAGGCTGGAAATTCCACAGACTTTCTGGGCCCTTATAGTGAAACATTTCTTTCCATCTATTTAAAACTTTACTTGCTGCAACTTGTGTTCATCGTGTGTTGTCTTTTTCTATGCATGTCTGAGAAAAGGCTGGTTCTGGGTTCTCTACAAACTATGATTGGAGAGGTGCAGACAACTGGTTGCCTCCATCTGAGAGGGCATTTGAACCCATCCCCAGAGCTGTTGATGAAAATACTGTGGGGTATCAGTCCTCACTGCTGACTGCTGTGGAACGCCACTGGTAAATCTGCCACCAGTAATTGTAAATTTAGACTGAACTGTTGACACTACTCTTTGGCCTCATAGGACCAGACAGTTTTTCACCCAGAACTCTTTAACCTGGTCGAAATCAGCTGTCTTCCACCTTAAAAAACTACATAGGCAAAGTAAACAACAACTTGATTTTGGCTTGTGACTTGGCAGAGACAAAAATTGTCAGAAGCACTACAGAAAAAAAATGTAGAGAGATCATTGAGAAAGGCTAGCAAAACAACTAATGGTAAAAGATCAAGAGGCAATAAGAGAGCCAAGGAAACAACTCAGGCACATACAACACTACATTATATTTTGGCTTAAAATATTTCAGAGCGAAGTCTCTCTTCTAACTGCAGCAGTCCCTTTCCAGTACAGAATTCTCCAGATACACTTGTTATCTGCATGACCAATGTGGCTTGTAGCAGATCCCTGCACACTTTGCCCTCTTCTTTCCCTCTCCCCCATGTTCTGATTTAACTCAGTGATCACATATCTTATTTGCTCTAATCCACGTAACTTCATTATCACGATAGTATGATCACACTGCCAAGTTTAAGACAATGTTGTATTTTGACATGAGTTGAGAGAAACTGAGACAGATACAAGAAGAATTGAAGAGTGACAGACACACTATACTTTTTGAAAAAATTAGGGAGCACCTGATTCCTCAAACAGAGGAAACATATCTCATGCAGACAGGCAAAATGCACCCTGACTGCATACAAGCCATCAATGAATGTGTCTAGTGTAAGAAATTCCTTGTAAGAGGAACTTGTAAAAAGCACGTGAATATAAATTTAATGTTTGCAGAGTCTCTTTTAGTTCTACTCGTGTTATCCTTTCAGGACAAGAAAAAATTAACTTGGCGTATATGTAAGAGCAGATAGAATTTATCTTCATGTGTTACAGGGAACTTCTTTAGACTTGTTCCCAAAAAGGACTCCTGACTGGCATTCAGGACAGCCTACTGGTGTCATTTGTCAGTTTGGAGTTTCTCTCCACCCCCAGATCTGTGTTTTGTCATTTGACAATCCCATGAAGGTCGTGATATTGAGTAACAACGGTAACACAGGTCAAGAAGATATTCTAGTCTCCTGCTTCATAAAAGAACATTTCACCAAAAAAAAAAAAAAAAAGAAAAAAAAAGAAAGCAAACCCATACATCCAACTTCCCAATTCAATACTGTGCATATCTGACAACATTTTATATCTAGTCATTATCCCTTTCATGGAGGAATTTATCAGTGGGATTCAAGTAAGTCAAATTACCATGACTTACTGACTAAGGGACAGGGCATTTGTAGAGATTTCCAAGCAGGAAGTTTATATCATACCTTTCATATATAATAACATTAGTTACAGTCTATTGCATAATATACAAATAACTAGATCCTTCAAGGCTTATATATACAATTAATATATTAATTGTTCCATCCTTAAACAAACTTCTCTTCCTCCAGTGTTTAAACAAGTCGGTGTTTCACAAAGGTGTGCAGGTTCAGCCACCTGAATACCTACAGTGCACAGGATGCACTGACATGAGGGCTGGAACCGCAGCGGTCACTCAGCAGGCCCGGGTAGGTTTTAGAGGGGAGCACAGGGGAGTCATCGCATTGTTTGAACAGCAGCTAATCACAGTCCCTGAACTCGCACGGATCTACCTCTCTAATGCCTGAGGACCACGTCCGTTTGATTCCGTTCAGGGTGAGACACTCGACCCGCAGGTTTAAAAGGGCAGAGATTTAAAGCGCAGCCTGCTCGGAGCAGCGGGATTTCGCGGTCCCGTGGAGCAGCAGAGACGCTGGTCCGGGGCTCGCCCTGGGACCGCTCCCGGCCGCGCTCCGTGAGATGGGCGCTGCTCCCGGCGGGAATGCGGCACAGGGACACCGGCGGGAACACCGGCGGCTCCGGCACCCCCGGGCCACCGGCGGCACAGAGGCAGGAGCCGGGTCAGCGCACCCCGGCCCTGCGGGCCCGCTCCCCCTGCCCTTCCCCAAGGGCACGGCCAAGGACCTCGCAGGGGCGGAGGGGGGAGAAGGCGCAGGAGCCGCGGGTCCCCCCCTCAGGCCGTATGGGGGGTGCTGCCTGCCCCCGGCGCCGCCCCGATCTCCCCGCGCTGTGCTCACCAGGAAGCGGCTGGAGCTGGTGCCCTGATCGATGGCTCCCACCAGCGGCCCCAGCGCTGTCCGGTCGGTCGCGGCCATGAGCCCGCCCGCCCCCGCTCGGTGCCCGCTCGGCTGCCCCGGGCCGGTCGCTCAACGCCCGTAACGGCCGCGCCGGCGCCGCACGGGCAGCTCGCGGCCGGCGGCGCGTGGCTGGCGGGTGAAGCCGGCGGCGGGGGCGGGGCGGGGGGCGCTGCCGCGCGCATTGTCGGTGCGCGGCCAATCAGCGCCCGGGGCGCGGCGGGGGCGGAGCGGGAGGGGCGGGGTCGGGGGCGCGCGAGGGGGTGTGTCACATGACGCACAGAGCGCGTCACGCCCTCAGCCCCGCCCCTCACCCCGCCCCGGCGCCCCTTGGCGTGAGGGGGGAGGCGGGAGGGCTGAGGCGGCTCTCGAGCGGGGACCGTGTGGCTCCCGGGGGATCCCGCTGAACCAGCTCCCGGGCACCAGCCTGGGGTCACTTGTGCCCTGAGGCGTCGTTCCCTGGAGCGAAACCTGTTTCTCTCGTAATCGGAACAAGCCCCTCGCTCTCTGAGGCGGGACGTCCCCGCTCGGGGCACGCCAAGCCGGGACGTCCGCTAGGAATCTTTGTGTTCAGAGGGAATACTGCCGCGTATTCTGTATTACTGCAAAACTGAGTCACCACAGCATTGGCCGAGATATGATATTTGTATCTATGATACAGCCCCAAAGCGGCTTTTCATCTCTTGAAGCTTTGCCCTGCGTTGCGCAGAAATATTCATTGACTTAATAAAATGGAATCTCGGTCTCCCTACTTTGCGTACCTGCTGGTAACTCGCGCTTCAGGAAAAACCCCTGGTGTTGCAAGACCCGTGATGGAATTGCAAAAGCCAACAACGTTGACTGGAGCAATCAGAAAGTTGCCAGTGACACAGTGCCAATAAATCAGCCCCCACAGACATCATTAAACTGATTTTCCTGCACTGTGACTCCCCATTACTGGTCTGTGTCCAAACTCAGGGTGTTTTGCCACTGTTACTCCCTGATAAGCAAAATCTGGTTGCTGCCACTTGGGAATGCTCTGCATGGCATCTTACCCGGCTCTTCCGAAGTTTCCTTGTTTTGTTTGTTAGTGCTTCAGCTGGCACTTAAAAGCCTTGGCAGGGATGTGAACAGCACTAACCACTAATGTGTAATAGCAGGGGATTTCACTGCAGCCCATAATTACAAAATCTAAAATGAGACAAATACAGTTTAGTGGTAAAATGCACATTTTCAAGACTGAGAGTAATGAAACACTGGAACCACTTATCAAATATTATGAAGAATTCTCTATTATTCTTAAATTTTATAGCCAAGACTGGCATTTTGGCTTAGAACTTAGCTACAGTTTAGAGATAAATTTGCTCAGGAGTGTGCTGCAAACCTTAGAGAAGGATTCACAGCAGTTTGTACTAGAAGATTATAGTGATCCCGCCTGGCTTTGTCAGATATCCCCCCTCAACTTCCCTCACTTCTCATGGTGTATGCTACATGGAACTTCTACTCTAATGCCACTGGCAATAGCTGCAGGTCGCTAGGAAAGCTCATGCAAGACTACAGGATCTCCATGTAGATTAGCAATTCAAGGAATGAATCCCATGGAATCTTAGTTAAATCTGAATTAATCAATATAATTCCTAGGAAAAGTGTGGGGTTTGTGTTATTTCTTTTGTATCTTTTAAAAACTGCAGTATTGTGTTCTGAGTGTATTTTAACTCAAGATAAAATGTGATTATTTCCAACAAAGGTTGAAATCTCTCAGGATCCAAAAAGGGAGGAAGGAATGTGACTGATATTTATGCAAAACCTGAAATACTACTGCACCTATGTACAGTTTATAAGGATCACTGAGTTACAGAGATTTTCTAGGAGGTGCAGATGTACTATTTCCTTAGGTGTTCTTTAGCAATGCCTGTGTGTGTCTAACAAGGAACAGAAGGGTTGGCAGCAATAACCTGTGATATTTCTTTAACCTGCCATAGACATGCAAGTAAATCAGACTCAAGGGGGAAATGATTTAATCTGACACTAGAAAATACAGAGTCAGGGAGAATAGCTTATTCTTCCTAGGTCATTCAACAAGTGTGCTCTCTCTTCTTTTACATTCCTACTCAGCATTTGAATAGACCATTTTTTTTCTGTGGTATTTATTGTACAGTACATGAGCGTTACTATTTGCAGAGTACGGATAGTGGGCACTGTCCTAGGGAAGCTGCCTGCAGGGGAAGGAAGGGTGGAGCTGTGGTTGTACCTTTACAGTAAGAGGTGTGAGGCCACACTTGACTGAGACAGTTTTAGAGGAATTAGCTTCCTTTAAAGGAAGGAGCGTGGATAATCTGTGTGGACTAATTTCTTCTGCTTCTGACTCAGATTTCACTGAGGCAAGTCTACACAATACATCTTAAGTTGTTAACTATTCTATTCTCCTGCTGAAGAACATATGAAATGGGGGGGGGAAGGAAAATAAAGCTCAAGTGCTAGTTGGGAGCCTTGTATATATTATTCATGACAGAAGGAGTGATTTTGGAAGTTAGATATACCTGCTATAACAATTTCCAGCCTGGTAGAAATAATGAAGTCTCCTATTGATTTTGGAGAACTTAATTATGAGAAAGTTGAATTCATTTCCCCAAAATGTTACATTTATGAAGAGGTTACTTGTTTTCAACTGCCTATGCAATGCAGATTCCTGCAAATGGTACTCTTGTTGCACGTGCAGCTCTTGTTCTCTAAACTGAACTCAAATGGAAGGTTTTTCCACCTCTTAATACAGCCCTATGGGTTTGGTTTTTTTTAATATTTATAAGGTAGTGAACACACTTGAAACACATTCTTTAAGCACATAAATACTTGCAGTGCATTTTTATTTCCCAAAGAACTGGTTTCAATAGCACATAAACGCAGTTGTTTGCTTTGGGTTTGGGCTTTTTAGTTTCAGTTTGATTTTCTTCTGTAATCTGAGCAGAATAAAGGGAAGTTGGCAATTACATTCTGCTCTTTCTGGCTGATTCTTCTTTATTGACCTCAGGTTTAGGACAGAGTGTGACTGTGTCAGGCTACTCCAAGCATGTGATACAGTGTGAATTAAGGAGTGGATGCCAGAAGTCCATGTCTTTCCCCTTCTGCCTCGTAGTGACAGAGGGGACTCAGCCGTAAAATCCTGCTCTTCCTTACAGATGTCTGATCTTTGTGTTCCCTCAGGAAGAGTGGAAGGCCTGGAACAGGTGTAGTTGTAAAGTGTACATGGTGTCACGGTAACGAGTCACGCTGTCACGTGCACCCTTTTGCCTACTGGGAAGTTGGATGGTATGTGTGAGGGTGAATATCCCAGCAGTGTGGGTAAACTCCATCTCTCTGGCTCAGCACCAACAGGTCGTGACCTTGGCTGCCAGTGCCCTCACACTGATATAGACTGTCTGCAGCACCGTGTGGAGGGAACTTTTTCGTACATCCAGAGGAGGGTGGGGTGATTCAAGTGAACAATTCTACATTCTGTCTCCTACGTTTGTTTTGGAAGATGTCCACAGGCAGTACTCTGTTACCATTTGGCAAGAATGGTTTTATTGTGAGCCATGACTGCAGTGATGCAATGAATGCCTCGCAGGATGTGTTTTACTTCTGACCTGATATTAGACAATAGTTTTCCCTGAATGACACTTTATATTTAGAATCACTCTCACACTGTTTGAACCCTGAGACAGTTGCTGTCTTTCTGGTGGACAAAAATAAAATTTAGATAAAATAAATTCACAGTTTGAAGACGACTACTACTAAGTGCTTTGAAAAGTAGTTATTAAGCCAATAAGTCTTTACGTGAGTCATAGAATCACAGAATGGCTAGGGTTGGAAGGGACATCAAAGATCATCTCATTCCAATCTCCCTTCCATGGGCAAGGAACACCTTTCACTAGACCAGGTTTCTCAAAGCCCTATTATTCAAATCAACATGAGGAAATCAGGAAAAAAAAAACAAACACAAGAATTTTGTATAGATAAAAGTAA
This sequence comes from Lepidothrix coronata, assembly GCF_001604755.1. Taxonomy (NCBI): domain Eukaryota; kingdom Metazoa; phylum Chordata; class Aves; order Passeriformes; family Pipridae; genus Lepidothrix; species Lepidothrix coronata. Next base: position 988,957 of record NW_016690405.1, read on the forward strand.
ATGTTCCTGGGAATTAAAATGAATAATTCAAAGAAATATAAATATTCATTAGTGGTATAGTAGGTACTCTGTGTTTCAAAATCCTTAACTCTGAGATACTTGGTCATATACCTTCCATAAAAAATTATGACAACTTACTGCAAAATTTACACCTGAAACTTTACTCTTCAGTGAAGAAGCATTTGGACAAAGCTCTCAGGCACATGATGTGATACTTGGGATGTCCTGTGCAGGACTTAATGATCCTGATGGATCCCTTCCAACTCAACATAATCTATGATTCTATGATTGAAGGGACACATTAAAAATGAGTTAGTTTTCTGCAGGTTCCATAACAGTTGTATTTTACCAGCTTTTTTTTACTTATTTTTGTCAAATGAGTTAACCTAATTCATGTTACATAAACTGATGGTAGGGCTAGTTCTCATAGGCTCATTCTATTCTTTACTTTAGCCTTCAAGTTAGCAGAAGGAATGTAACTGCTGCTCATACAGAGCATGTTTTTGTGCATCTTTTTTTTTTTGCACTGAATGGTGGATATTTCAAAAAATAAGATTAAGTGAAATTGCTATGTGTGATAGTAGGATTAGAAAAAAATGTGAATTGCTCTAAATCCTGATATTTGACACTTTTGCCTCTAAATCCTAGCTCAGGATTGGAAATTTAGTGATATACACTCTAGGCTGGTTTTCATATGTGGTGCAGATATTAAAACCAAGATGCAGCAGTGGAATTGTATGAAAACCATGGGACTGTTGCTAAACTGAGTTAAAAAAAAATTCTGTTAATCATGCACTAACCTGTGGTCTTACATCATGCAGAAGAACCAAAACAAAGCAGGAGAAAACAAAGCTTTAAGTGACAGGTGCCATATGCCCATAGAGAATACAGAAGGATAGTGTGTATTAAAACGTACCATCAAATATATATGCTACATGTAGAAATATCTTTTAGTATATTAAGGAAAATACATATTTAGTAAAGAAAATATTTCCCATCTTTTCAGTTTTCTGTTTCAGTTTGGTCATTGCATGCTGAATTGCTGTGCAACATCCTCAGAAATGGCATTGAGAATTTAGTACTGATTATTATATAGTGCTCTAGTCATTTACTCTAGGTAATTAGTTGCCCCCAGGATCCATACTTTGCCTATGAACTTCAAAAGTTTTTGATGTATTACCTCTACAAAACCTTTTGTGAAAGTGTAATTCCTCTGGCATTTTTTTCAGATATGGAGAAAGGCTCAGAGCAGCTGAATTACAGGTCAGTGATCACGTAGCAAGTCCTTAGGAGAGCAGAGGTAAAGTACAACTTTCTCTCAGGTCCAAAGGCAATGCTTTCCCTGGCCACTGCCTTCCTCAGGAATCAGTAACTGCATTCCTGTTGCCCTCAGAGAGCACAGGACTAAATAAAGTGATAATGACTGACAGAGGCAGGATTCCACAGGGTAAGCTGATCTAGCCACCCATAGGTCCTAAAAGATGATGTTTTAACCACTACCATCCTGATGCTGGCCATGCAGAGTTTCTGCTTATTGTGCAATGGGTCTGGTTTTTATTGGATCCTTTCCTGAGTCGTCTGAGCTCATTAATATGGCAGAAAACATACCCAGACAAAATAAAAGTGGATTGTTCTCTGCCAAGAAGCTGAATTGACTCACTTGCTGTAATGAGAGCCAGAGCTGGTGCAAAAGCAGAGCTTTCCACAGCAAAGAGCATGGGAAAGGTTAAGAATAAGTAGGAGACGATGTGGAGAAGACTACGGACAGCACGAAACATTTACCAGCTGCAACCTCTTAGATTGCCTCAGTTGCTCAGAGACCTTCAGCCTCCCTATCATCAAATGAAATGTTAGCTGTCCATTGGGAAATTCTGGATATGTTAATGGACATTATTATCATGAAGACTGGACTATACTGTCTCCTTTTGAGAATAACTTAGAGATATTGCTATGTGTAACTTTAAAATATTTTCAGTTTTAGATCACAAAACTAGTGTATCTCCCATAAAACTGATCGGAGAGCTCAGCTACACTGAGGTCTTCTGGAGATTTTTTATGCTCTGGTTATATTGTAAGGCAAAATGATGTTAGTTACCAGCAGCTGGAGTTTCTTGGGACTAGTAGATAATGTACAAAGAGCATTTGAGAGAGAGCTGTGTTTGCTCAGCCCTAGGAAGAGAAAGCCTAGGGGACATCTTACTACTGTCTATAACTTTACCTTGTGGGAAAGTATGGAGGAAATGGATGGATCCAATCTCTTGAAGTTGCACAGTGACATGACAGGAGGGAAGACACAAGTATTCTGTTTAGATGTAAGGGATGGCTAGAAATAAGGAAGTTTTTTTTAACTATTTTTTTTTCCCCTCCCAGTCAGAGTTATCAAAGAGTGGAGCAGATGCCCAGAGAGGCTGTAAAATCTCCATCCTTCAGGTACTCAAAATGCAACTGGACAAGGTCTGACCAACCTGCTCTAGCTGTGTCTGTTTGGACAGCAGGTAGGACCAGCTGGCCTCCAGGGATTCCTTCAAGCCTACGTGATTCTGTGGGTCTGTGACTTTTCTCGAGGGTAAGTGCAACAAGCACTCGGCCTGAAGTACCTGTAGCCATGCTCCAGCTTTACTCCTTTCAACTCCATGACAAGTCTGTAGATTAACATCAGCTGCATTCTTTCAGTTCCTCTGCATTTGTAATCTAAAGAGAGACAAAGGGAGCACAAAGACAGTGTACTAGTGTACTTAATATTTCTCAAGAAGCGTAAGCTGCAGCTAAAAAACTCTTGCCTTCCTTCAGAAGGACTGCTTGCCAGTTTCCATGTGGCGTGTCTCCAAGAAGAATCTGAAACAATAAAAGTGCTTCAAGAAAAGAATGACCTCAAGACTGCTGTCACAACCTGCGCAGTTTCCAAATGCTGTATCAGTTTTGTAGTGCTTCCTAGTCTGTAGTGGTTTAGTAAAGAATCTATAGGGAGCCTTCCTATAGATTTCGAAGATGGAAACAGTCCCAAGGTCATTCTGAGACAGTCATTCATTGATGTCTGTCACCTTTGCCCTAAATACTCAAAGTAAAAATATCTCTGTAGGACTGGATGTCAGCCATAAGGAAGAAGGGTATCAGAGAGCATCTGAGTTTTGAAATATAAAAAGATGGACAACCAAGGAGTACAGTGCTAGGAAAGCTTACAATTTCAGCTGATCTGCTAGCTCACGTGGCTACATTCTTACCCAGAAACATGAAACATGGGAATGGATACTCTGTCAGAAAAATGGGCTTGCTGGAATGGTCTTCTGTAAGCACCTAAATGTCACCTACATTGCAAGTGGAACTGCTGATGACTGCAATGGTTACTTCCACACCCAGGTCATCGAGGACTCAGAAGTAAAGCAAATCCCAACTTTTGATTTCAGTGCCAAGGAATTTCTTGTCAGAAGAGGAGCATGGGACATGCCTTTGCTTCAGTTTTTAACTTTGTGTTAGTTTTTAGCAGCTGAGGAATAGATAGAAATTGCTCCTAGATTAATAGTTAACAGATATACAACCTACACAGATGGTTCAAAAAAAAGGCAGGAAGACCTAGGAGAAAAGCTTGATATGGTAGTTTGATAACTCAGACTTAAGAGTTGCTGCTAGATTAAAAATTTTTCCCTGTTTTTATGGTTTTAATATTTTTTATGTATTTTTGAATTATCTAGATATTTCCCGAAATAAAAGGACAGATGTTTAAAAGAAAACTCTGTAGTCTCAGTGAGGACTTGATATTTACAGTCCACTAATTCTGTAGAAGATCACTGAAAAGCTAAGAATTGTCCAACAAAGCCTGATTTATAGGTAAAGACATTCTGGATGTCAGACGAGGAGGCCTCAGTTCGAGTGATGTTTCCGGCGACTGGAGTGTGAAAGGACTTAATCCAGAGTAACAGATCCTTTCTGACACTGATGTGATGAAACACACCAGTAGGAGCTATTCCTGAAGCTTGTGCTCTCTATTTTGGAGTGTTTTAGGTTCAAAGGAGTAGAGACAGACACGTATAAAGCACAAGTTTCTTGAGTCAGAAAACTCATTTGCTCTCTAAGCTGGCAATTATACCTCACTGGGGACACCAAAATGAACACCAATCTTTCCAAACTTCATAAAAGATGCCTTGACGTGTTTGTATTGGGAATTGAATTGTATTTGAAATGAATCTGGAAGATATTACATGTATTTCTTTCTGTGATTGCCAAAGCAGAACTTGAAAGCTATGCTCATGGAGAAAGAAAGTAACAACTCAGCTCTAGAAAAAGAAGCTCTCAGACATAATGAACTAAAATAAACTACAAGAAAAACACAGGGAGGAAGGTAACCAAGCTATCAATGAAGATATCAGTGAAGCTGCCCAAGAGAAAAGGGCTCTCCAGTACTGAAGAATAACTGTGTAAAGTAAAAAACCCTCTAGAATATTCTGAGGAGAGTGTGAAAGAGTTGAGACATGTCTAGTAGATATCATTAAGGCAAAAAGCCCTGTCACCCAAAGAGAAAGTGGATATGTGGACTAATCTTCAAAGACTGAATTTGACATTTTGATAATTTATTATACATTTTCTGAGCATCTGCTGAGGCCGCATCTCCTAAGCATTACTTAGAACAGCTAATCTAAAGAATGTACTTCCCTGATGCACTGGTGGAGGAGCACAACATGCAAAATGAAGAAAATTGCTTGTCTGAAACACTGATCAGTTCAGCTATTCCTTCTCCAACCCTGGAAGGCGAGGATGAACTGCTGACCACACTGTCCTGACTCAGCACAGACATCAGACCTGTCGCAGTCCTGGAAACCCAGGACAATGCTGGTGTTAATACCTGCCTCTGTCAGAGCCAGCTGGACTGCAGCCAAGCCTGCTGGGCAGGATGCTGGAGCAGAGGAAACATAAGGGGTGTCTTTCCCTGGGGTGACCGTAAGGTAACACTTCCGTAGGTAGCACTGCAGGCAAACAGAGTGGTCAGATTTGCATACTGGGTTCTAAAGCACAGACACTTGTGCAGCAGCAGGTGTTTGTTATAGTCTTATATGTGCAATATAAAGATGGTTCCACCTCTGCTTTCAGTTATGGTTGCTTCAATAGGTTATTGGGCAGTTCTGCACATGGTGAATTATGTGAAGCTCATACACTGGCTGAATGGCCTCCCAACAGCAGGTTCCTGGTTTTATTTAATATACCTCAAAATATAGTTTTCTGCTCAGGTTTTCCAATGTGAGTTCCTGATAACTGCAGCACACTGCAGTCATGTTATCCCCTCATATTCCAGGGCCTTTGACATTTCAGTCTACCCAGCAGTGGTTCATTAACAGAATGTACTTATGTATTCATATTGCAGCTACTTGTTATCAACTTCTAATTGCAGTAATGCTCTTGGTCCATTATCAGAACAGCTTACTCATGGCATTTGGTTCTCTCAAGGTTACAGGGCTCTTACACAGGAGCAGAAGCTCCTTAGGGGCAGAGTGGGGAGCTGGGGTGGAAACTGCTCCAGCTGCCTTATCTGTGAGTCATCCCTGAGAGTACATTAGGAGCTGCATTTATTCTTCTAGGCAGTGTACTAAGATTCTAATGACTACAAAAGAGTGATTTGTCTGTATATATTCCTTATTGGGGATATTAGGACAAAAGATAATAGGGATGCAGATAAAATCATAAGGCTGGACATTCAGGTGACAAACATCAGTGTAGCCGTGGTAAAATTCATCTACTTATTGCAGAAGTAGAAAAATAACCTGTCTAATGACCTACGTTTTCTGTTATTCTAAGATAAATTTAGAGCTGGGCTGTTCATTCTGTATGAAATTATATTTTTGGTATAACACAAAGAAATTAAATTGCTAACTTTAGCATCTTTTATACGTTTGTTTCTACCATATTGTTTGAGACAGGGAGTCAGCCTGAGGCAACACACTGCTCAGTTTGATTTCATATGCTATAGGTGTAGTTTATTCTTTCTGTTCTATGCAGAAATAATTATCTGGCTAATGAAAAAGACACTGCTCACTGAGTCCACCGCAGCTAAATGTTTCAAAAACACTTTAGGAAAATTCTTGCTCCCCCTGCAGTCAAAGGAAGATTTTGCAGTGAATTTAAGAAGGAAAGAAGATGTGCCCTTCTCCTGTGAATGCTTTAAAATGCGCTTGATGTGTGTATGCGTGTTTGCTTTGCTTTGTCACTGCTTACTTAAGAAAGAAACAAGATTAAAATTTTAATATAAAAACGGTTTCTTTGCTTACAATTTTGTCTGCTGTACTTTTGTAAACAAGATAAACAGTGAGTAAACAGAAAAACCTGTGTTCCTGGCGTATTTTGTGCAGTGTTCTCAGATGTAGAGAAATACAATTTTAATTAATTCACAATGGCTAAATGCATGACATGAACTTTGAAAATAAATGGTATGAACACTAAATAATTAAATTTAATACAGAAGTACATAATATATATGGTTGAGTAAATGTCTTCTTATATGTATGTAATACAAACATATACAGAGTTTTCATAATATAACATAATAGAATAGAATAGTTCCAGATATAAAAATAACATCAAAATATACATCAAATAACATAAACTACTAAATGGTTTTCTAATAGTTCAATGCCATAAATTTTTGTAGAATAATTTAGTTGGGAAGGAAACTTAGAAAGTTACCTCATCATTCTCTTCTAAGATTAGAAACACCAGCTTTTTTTGCCTTAGGCATTCAGTTACACTATCCCTTAAGTTCCCAGAGGACAGAACATCCAAATAAAAGGATTTTTTTTCTGTACCTTCTCCTGAAAAGACTGATTCTTGTTCTCTTTTTGCCTCTTCTTCTTTAAAATTTTGTAATAATTAGAAGCCTTATATAACACACAGAGCTCTTCTGTGGCTGAAATGTTGTTTTTCCTTATGCACGTCAGCAGAAGGATTAACTTTTATATAATTCTGACAACTGAGACAGTGTATGTAAAACAGGTGATCCCAGTTAACAAACATATTTCTCTTGAGACTTTTCTGGACAGGAGAGGGAAGGTTTAAATATGACGTTATCTTTTGGCTTGGCAAAAAACCCTCATCAGGTAAACTTTAAAAAATCAGCCTCCAGAAGAAGGAAACCATCCTCATTGAAGAAGAGACTGTTGTGGAAGAAAGGTGAGACACCCTGAATGTGGTGTGGCCTTCTACACATAGAGTGACTGGTGTGTGGATACTGAACTTGTTACACAGTTGCTCTGCCTCTTTTATTGATTCACATTCAGAGGCTGTCTTGATTATAACAAATTTCGCCTGTTGTGCAAAGTTCATTCTACACTTTTATGAGCAATGCTCAGTTCATTTACCTTTGAAGGCAAAGAATGAGGAACTGGGCTGTGTCTGCCACAGAAGCTCTTCAGAGGCGGAATGTCCATTTCTTAGCAAATCTTAGAAATTATTTCCTTTCTCATTAATACAAATCTTAAGAGGCCCAAACTCTCTGTCTCACCTTTGTGCCTCTAAACATGTACCTGGAGCAGATGAGTCCAATAATATTCTGTGGCTGTGGGCCTAAGGACTGAAGAAGTAAAAAAAAAAAAGTCAAAAGGATGATTCTTTCCAGTCTGCAGGTAAAAGAGCTTCTAAATTCCCAAATGGTCTCATAAGAATAATTTTTTGTAGAAGATAGGACAAAGCTTCGTCCTTCCTGCACTATAAAGACACTCATTGTTCCTCATGTCAGGTTGGTATTTATTGGATTAAAAAACATTCCACCACTTAAGAGGTAAGTCCAACATCCTAATCATAAGTAATTCAATTTAGCAATTAAAACAGCAAAAGGGATAACTTTGATTCTCATCCCCTCCCCTGCCTTCCATAGCTGCTAGGATTGTGAATCAGGGTACTGGTAGTTTTTCCTCTTTCAGTGTGGGCTGCTCTAAGACCCACACTGTTGATGGGAAGTTTCTGTCCATCGCTATGAGTGCTGGTCCCACCTGCTCAGTTCATCCCAGAAGTCACATTGCTTGGCAGCAAAGCAAGCAACAGAATGGCTAAAGTTGTCACTTCTCTGTCCTCTCCTCAGTCACAGCTGAAAGGCAGCAAGGCAGTGACCAAACACCTCCTGCTCTTCAGGAGAACTCGTGCTTCACACTGAACGTGGGGCTGGGTCTACAGAGATGTGGGGTGTGCAGAGAAGATGTGGGATGTAAATGGATATATATGGAGATATATATGTGTTCTCCCAGTCTTCTCTTCAGAGTGATTTAAGTGATTCAAAGACTTCAGTTAAAAAGAACTCTTCTAGGTAGTCACCAGAGACCAGGACTTCTGTTTACACATTTGACTGCAGCAGTCAAACTTTAGAGCTCCTCAGGGCTACTGGAGAATGTTGTTGACAATATGCCCACTTTTCTTTGCAGTTTGTGAGTGGTAAACCACATGCTTTAAGGACAGCAAGCAGCCTTAATCCTGAATTTTGCCCAGGCATAATAGTATGGGGTTCAAAGTACTGTGTTCTGGTACTAGGCTGGATACAAATTTCCGTGAACATCGATTGCATCACGTATTACACACGGGTGAGTCAGGGATGTTGTGAAATATTTCCTAGTTACGGGTAACAGTAAATCCATTGCAGAATGTGAGATATGCTCTGGTGCTAAGTGCTTCTTCTTATGACACCTGCTATGTATAATTATTTTACACACCTTTTTTATTATTCAATTTTGCCCCATGTGGCTTAGCATGAATGGCTCCTCAGTTTGATGATGATATGGTTGTCTGTAGGGTCACTGTGATTTTTAAGTTACAATTTCTGTGTTGTACACAATGATGTTTGTGCAGCTCGGTGTGATGCATGACAAAAAAAAAAAAGAGATGGCACAGACACTAAATATCTTTAATTTCTGATGATTTATCTAATTCTTCCCTGATAAATAGCTTTACCAAGTCGATAAAGATGCCAGCTTCCTAATACAAAAGATAAACAATTTAAAGGAAAAAAAAAAAGGAAATAGCCTATTTTACTTGGCGGCCTACAATTTTTTAACATTTCTAGAATGCCAAGAAAGATATAAAAATTCCTTAATACTGACTTAGGAGTCATCTACATTATCCTGAACTTTAAGTTTCCTGCCTCTTATTGGTTTTCAGAAATCTCTCTGCTCTTTTGTGATTCTTTACGCCAGCATTCATATCTTTTACTATGAAAATGCAATTATTTGGCTTGTGGCCACCACCTTGGGTGGATAATTTGGTGGTTTATTTCCAGTTTGCTGTAGTGATTACTGAAATAATTTGAATTTGCTTCCCTTTTGTGTAATCAAATCCATGGGGTTGTCTTGTTTACCTGAAAGTGTTTGTAAACTCATGCTTGCTATTAATTGATTTAAAAGCTGAGAAAATTATTCATGTAATACTTACAGATCTCATTCAGGAACACAGTGGATGTTGGCAGTGTTGGCAGTATAGCCCCAACTATCAAATATCAAGTGTTGTTTTGAGCACAAAAATCAAATATGTCTTTACCTTTAGTCTCTGTTTTCCTCCTTTGTGGTTATTCTGCTCCCTCTTTGTCTAGTTTTATATCCACCTTTTGTCTATTGTGTCATTGTGCTTGCAGTCACACGTATTTGTGTATTGTATTGTATTCACACATCACTGTTACTTTATGTGGCAGTAGCAACAAACATTTGCAGAATTTTTTGTTGAATTTTTTACCAAATGCTGTATCTTTTACCTCCTTCTTATTTAGAAACACAGACCAGCTGAGGCAAGAAGGCACCTGTGAAGATCATCTGGTCTAAATATCAGCTCAGAGATGAGTCTGTGAGAGCAGGTTGCTCAGGACTGTGTACAGTTGGTTTTGAATATCTTCAGGGGTGGAGCAGAGGGGAAGGATCAGCTCTCTTAAAGCATGGACAGTGCTCTGCCTAATGCAGCACAAGATGATATTGGTCTTTTTTCTACAGTGATACATTGATGGCTCATAATTTAAATTTTTAAATTTAAAGTTTTTTACCTTATTTCTAAATCTTTGTATTGTTTCTGTCCCAGTCTTCCTGAATATGGATATGCATATTCAGTAAATCTCCCAAGCACCACATCAAATATAAAGTTGTCATTAATTCACAGAGTTCCACCCTTGGTTTTTTTCAGAAACCACACTGCATCCATTTTCCTAAAATTGTTTTCCTCTTATTTATGTAACTAAACAACTTTTTCCTATCAGTCTTCCTTGTAAAATTTCGGTTGCAGCCTCCATCTGAAAAAGCTTCCTTGGTTCTTTATGCCTGTGTAATTGCTCGATTTAGTGTTTTTCTGCCCCTTCTCAGCAACCATCTCTTTAAAAAAAATAAACTCAGAGACCCTTTGCTTTCAAGCTGTTTTTCAGAAACTTGCCCATGATACCATTCCTTCTTCTCACTCCCTTTGCCAGGTCTCAGGTTCCTGGATAATGCTCAGCAGGAGCAAACTGTGCTGATAACCGTTCTTTGTTAGCAGATGGAACTGACACTTTGTCCATGCTTGTTGCAGACTCTCACATTTGCTGCTTTTCCTGTTTTTCTTTACTCATGTCATGGTTGCCCAGGAATACCTAGCTCAAACAAAATCATGGGCAGTGATTTGCTGGCATCTAGTTTGTATGGACCAAAGTGCAGGACCAGAATGCCTTCTTGGTACCTCAACTGCCTCCAATTTTATTATGTTACACTGAGGTTGTGGTGGTTTAGTAAAACAAAGTAAAAAAGAAAACCCTCACAGTCCAGTTTTACAGATAAAAGCTCTTTGCCTGATCTTAAAGCCTCACCACCAATGAGTAGTTGTTGCTGAACCAAGAAGTAGATTATCAGGGAGACGCATGATTTATTTTTAACAAAGACCCAATGCAAGTGTTGGAATTAGAGTATGTATCATATGGCAGGATTTTATATATGTAGGCAGTGTTCCAGACAATCTGTATTACCCTTGGAAATAGCATTTGAAACTTTTGTATTATAATCAACCAGTTCTTCCTTTAGGAAATCCTGGCTTATCCCAGGGGGTCTATGTAGCCTCAGTGGGAATCTGGCAGAGAGCTAGGAAGAAAAGTGCCTCTATTGTACTGTACTTGCCCTGCAGAGATGAATAGTCTTCCTTGTCCTCAAGGTGCAGGCAGGTGAAAGAACAAACTCCTCCTCCTATCAGCTGGGATTTGCTGGGGCTTAGCGTTCATTAAATCTGAAGACCTGCTGAGAAGGGATTCCAAGCTCACCCAAAGGCAAAAAAAGCAGAAAAATGTTTTTGTGGGTAGAAAGCCAAGCTCTGGCAACATTGGTAAACAAACTTCATTTCTGCTACCCTCTTCCTAGGATAATGTGGGCTGCTGGAGTCTCTGCTCTGGACACTGAATCTGTAAAAAGGCTCTTCAATAAAAGATGGAAGCAGCAAAAATATTTCATCCCCAACCTACTGGTTAGACTTATCACTAAGATAATATACTAATATATATCTATAATCATCCAATGATGTGCTTTTCTATCTGGCTGATAGGATGCAATTAGCTGCTACTTAATTAAGCATATGCAAGTAATCTTTTCAGACTTGTGGAGTAAAGAATGCAGTGTAACACCCCTGTGGAACCCCTGTAGTAGGAAGTGATCTGCCATAGTTAGGGGTTCAAGCACTATTTTTATTCTGCAGGAGATGCTTTGAAATTCAGGGATCTGGGAGAGCTGTTTTATTTATTTGCCACTTGAAATACTAATTCTGATCATTCCTATCTGCTACACATTCAAGTTTATAAAAAATAATAATAATTTTTTCATATTGCTGTGAAATTATTTATATGAATTTCAAGCATTTAAAGAAATTTTCAATGTATGAAAAGCATTAAATAAAACTAAAACTGGGAGAAACCACCAAACTTTCAGTGCATATATACATATTTTGAAATTCAAATACTTACAGAGGAATGATGCATCTTGAGCAAAAATCACCCGTGAAAAAAAACAACATTGCTAAATTTCCTCTTTGGAAATCGCCTTTCAAAGGAATACTGATGCCTACCACAACACAAATTCTAAGAAAGGAGCAGAAGTGATGTCTGTATTCTGAGAAGCTTAAAAAATACCTAAAAATATCTGGAAGGTGCAAGGATAAAGAGAGCTATAGCTGCTGATAGACCCTTTTGCTGAGCTGGGTAGTGAGTTGAGGGAGAATATGCTTCATTGCTTGAAGAGTGGTTGTGGTTTGCACTCTACCCAGAGTGCTACAGAGTCAGGCTCCTCTCTGCTGCCAACTGAAATTCATCATACCCTGGGATATTTCAGTCAGCAGCAGAGAGCAAGCTGTACACAGTATCCATGGAGTACATCAGGATGCCAGTAAATATATACTTCTATGTATTTGCACACTGTAGAACTTTTATTCTGATTATTATTTGAGGGGTGCTAAAAAGTAGGTGGCATTTAGATATTCTTGCTTGTTGGCTTAAAACCCACCCATTTCTAAGTTATCATGGTAATAGTTAAAAGACCAAAAAAAAAAAAGAGAAAAAAGAGACATTTTTGGCTTTTGGCCAGATGTTGACAATAGAAAGAGGGCAGCCCGCCCAGCACTGTCTTCTGACGTTTTGCAGGTCACTCGTGATTCCTGCACTGACAGTGCTTATAGGCTTATGTGCCCATGTGTGGTTGTGCAGGGAAACCTCAATATAGTCTCTGCCACCAGTGGGATCACTTGGACAATAAGGTACTTTGTTCAGGATACATCAGTGCAGCATTATTTATGACCATTAAAAGAAAAGAATATGGGCAGAACAATTTGACCACGAAAGGTAAATAAAGGATTATGAATGAAGAAAGGCTCAGACTGAAGGGAAAGGTTTCTGAACTGTGACAAGGTCAGTCTCCTAGTTCGTGTAAATTAGTGAGGGAAGAAAAGAACACGAACTGAAAAGACTTTATTAACTAGCTACTCATTACTAGAAAAGACTGATGCTGGGAACGTAATGAAGAACAGCATATGCTATGTCCAATACTGCTGTATTTTCCCATAGAAAACTCCCCTTGACCTTAGAGATTTTATTGGAGAGTGCAATGGTGTTGCTTATAATTTTCCTAAAGGCCTTGCTTTTGTTTTCTTGATTTTCATATAGATCAAACCTGTATAGATGTCTGCATATAACTAAATATTTATGTCATCCACAAAAGAGAGACAAAATTGAACATGGGAATAGATTGTATGGTTTATTGACTAGAAGAAGCACATAAGGCAGCAAATGTACCCTATTTTACTGAAGTACAAAAAGATATATTATAATGCAACAAGAAATCAAGAAATCCATGCCCCTTGCCTCTGTAGTTAACTAAAAGATTTAGTGGTCACTTTTTTGTGATGAAATGACCACTTCATTCTGAAGTATCAAACTCTGAGTGCAGAATTTGATGGATTTAACTGCGTGGAAGGTACTGTGCCCCCTGAGTTGCTGGAGTTAAAGCTCTGGGTGCCAAGGACAGCCAGACTTCCCATTGCTGCATGGGCCATCACTGGTCATGGGAAGCTGGAGACAGTAAATACAGGTGGGCACCAAAACTCCCTCACCTTTTCCAGAATAGTAAGTCTCTCTGTGCATTCATGACCATTTCTTTTCCTCCTTGGAAGTGCATGGCCGAGAGTATGATATCATAGCCACCTTTTTTTCCACGTAACAGGTGGAGGGCTGGAGTAATTCACCCAGAAGACTCCCTTCAACCTGAGATATCTCGAAGCAAGACTTGCCATATGGAAGATGGGAATCCTCATATTTTACCTAGAAATTTTTGCAGATCTATTTTCTACTACCAGCAATGAAGGAAGAGGAAAGAAAAGTGTGTATGATGGAGGTTCTTCCCTGCTTAAATACTGCTGGTTTACTTAAATAATTAATTATACTGCCATAATAAATGCATTGAAAATTGGGTTTTCAGCCCTAATCAAGTATGGCATACTGGGAAGCTTGAAATATATCTGATTTTACAGCTGCAAGGAACATAAATCATTCATGATTGTTCTTTATGATGAAGTACTAGATAATGCTTATCTCCTTCCCATAAAGTCTTTCCTTCCAAAGATCAAAAGGTTTAAAAATATCTCCTTTGTCCTTTGCACCAAGTAATTATAAACCAGGTGATAATCTTAAAGTGATATTGTTAACCTTTTGAATTTTAACATTCCTGGTTAAAGGTATAGACATAGCAAATGAGAATAGAGCTGAAATTGTTTGATAATGAGAGAGAGCTTACGGTGTACATACCTGCTTGATTATATGTGCAGGAAAATAGATTTATTTTCTGCACTTATTCCCACTATTAATTTTAACAAAAATCTATGGAATATTGCCTATCAAAACCTTCCAATTTATAATTTCTAGAATACAAACATTTTGCCTGCAAGTGATGAGCATTTGCACTGTTTGACCAAACAGGCCAGAGATTTATTTATTCTGAACTTCTGTTCTGAGCCTTGTAGCTTTACAGGAGGAACTTCAGCCTTCTCCTCTATTTCTAGCAGTGCAGTTTTATCAGTTACAATGTTCTGAGTCACATGAGCTCAATGGTGTTGGTGGGCAAGAGTTACTCTGGGAATAATGGACTGTCTGGTACTATCCTAGAGGTGAGTCCCTTAACAGCATTTTTCTGTTCTGCTTACATCAGCAAATAGTGCACCATCTTTGGAGCAGATGCTGGCAGAGAAACAGCAGTTGCTGAAACCCTACCTCCCTAGGATGCACGGTCCGGATGGGGGGGGGAAGGTGATTTTGGATCGGCTCCACTGTGGCTCCATGAAAGTCCAGGGGAAATTTGGCCATGGCAAATTTCAGGTATGGTCCTGGTGTGTGTCCTCCCACTCAGTTTCACCCAAAAGGAGTCTCTTTCATGTGCTTCAAGGGGCACATGTTTTGAAAATAAACTCTTGAGCTGAAATAAGAAGCTAAGGTGGGATCAAAATTAAAGCAGTTTCCTCGAGGAAATTCCCTGTGAATAGAAGAATGCGGTAGAGAAGGAAACAGTTTACTTGAAATGTTTTTCTTTTCTCTTTAGGGGATAGGGATACACAGTCTTGGTGCATTGGGCTTGCAGTAGTGAAGTACACTGACAAAAATTAGTTCGCATGGCCTCAAAAAATTTGAGCTACATTTACAGATGCAGAGACTGACTGAAAGACTCCCTGAGGTGCTGAAGATTTCCCTCTCCTCTTACATCTATTCCACTGGGTGCAGGAGGCACAGCACACGTAGGCATCTCTGTGAAAGGGGTCAGGTGCTGCTGTGCTGTATCATCTCCCAGCTCACTCAGCTCTGGATCAGGCCCTCAGAGTGCTACACCCAGAGCAGTTTATAAGCCACATGGTAGAAATTCATATAGAACAGCGATTCTTAGCTGAGGATAGGTCTTCCAAGGTCAGGAGTGAATGTGGAAAAGGTCACTAGAATAAATGAATGCTCCCAAAGCCCAGACTGTCAGGATGTTAATGTACAATTTATATGACAAGAAATTACAGGTTTACATCTCCCTTCCACAGATACATAAAGCTACTGTGCAGAAATAGAGACGGTGTTCTCTAGAGAACTGTAAACATTCCATGTGCATGACTGGGGTGGGGGGAAAAGGCCACTTATATTTTCCAAATCTAGTTGCCTGAAGGTGAGTCTTAAATCCATACTTAAGTATCTCTAGAAAAGTAGGTCGACTTTTCAGTGATTCTGGATACCTGTAGTTTTCTGGCTGTGGAAGCACTTCTTCCTTTAAATATCTGTCTGTTTGTATCTTCCTGTTTTTACATGGATTTAGATGATTAAAAAAAATATTTTGAAAACTCTCTAAGGACCTTTACAGAAATTCTTTTTTACACTACCAAATTTATTTCCCAACAGTCTAACTAGAAATATTGATCTCCTGTAACTATAGAGCTCTCTGGATCTACAGAAGAGATAAAACTTCCTAGTGATTTATTTCTTGCTCCCTTCAATTTCATCCAGATAAGGAAACAACAAAAAAAAGTGTTAGACCAATATAAATCTGACAAGCCCAAGATTGGTCCATAGTAAGAATGAAGGATTAAAGGAAAAAAGTATACTAATATTAATATTAATGTTAATATTAAGCAAAAAAGAGTTGGTCTGCTACTACAGTAGCTTTCTTTCCACAGGGATCATTTTTTTCAGCAAAGATATCTGTTGAGACTTGCATTAAAGTGCGAATTTTGTACAGTTTTTATGTATTTTAGCTGCTGTTGATCCTAGCATGGCTTATGATTGGGTACAATATTACCTATTAAACTCTTGTATGAATAGCTAGGGATGTGTAGGTAGGGCCAGATTGGCACATGTACTTTTTCCATGTCTATGTCTAAGAAGACTCTGGAAAAGACTTTGATACTAGTCTCAATCATATATTGCATCACAGTGTTTATTTAGGGAAATTATGTTCTTAGAAGTATGGTTTCTGGCTGGCACAGTTCGAGAGTTCTGAGAAAAAAAACAAATGGTCCTCAATGTGGAAGTTAAAATTTACTGAGAATTAAAATGTATTTCTTATGTATTTCTCTTATTATTACAAAGTATGGACACCTAATGATACCTTCTTAAGCAAATTTTGTATGTTCAATTTGGATCAATTGAAACAGTCCAGTTCCATGCTTCAGATAGTACTTGTCCTCTGCCCTTTAAGGAATAGTCCAATACCAACTTCAAAGCCATATTCACTGCCCATACCCCTCAAGCTTGGAGGATGAATTCCTGCTTGCCTAAGGTATTTTCATCCACTGCCCCTGATAAGACAAGCTGCCTGTCTGGGTATGGCAAGCACTGAGTACTAAAAAAGACAAGGTCTAACTTTTGGGTCTAACTTTCCTCCTGACAAGTGTTGCCCACACCAAGTAAAACCTTGATGAAGCATCTGTGCTGTGCTGTTTGATGGAAAATTATATGTACCAGGGTCTGCAGAGAGCAAAGTAGGCCTGCTGTGGAATACATTTCTGCTTGGGCACCTCACTCTTCCAACCCATTTGGCATGACAATCTTGACATGTCAAGATGTCTCTCTGCCTCAGCTAAAAGGAGATTGATGGATAGTGACTGAAATGGGGTGCACTGTATGGTACCAACGGATGAGCAGTTTCTCTAAGATTGTTCTGGCTGTTCAACTCACCAGGGTTTTTTTTCATATAACAGTCCATCTGCCTGGATTGTGTTGCAATCAGCTATTTTAACAGTACATGGTTTCACAAGGAAGTTTCATTTAGACATAAAAGGGGAAGCAAGTTTAGTGTGTTGCAGTTCAGTAAGTTATAAAACCCCCTGATCTCCTAAGGGACTTTCTTTCTATACTTCTTTGCTATAGAGGATTAGAAGTAAAACAGATGTTATCTTAGAAGTGTATTTAAAAAGGAAATAAAAACAGAACATTGCATTTTGGGGTAGGACAGACACACAGGAAGCTTCAAACTAGTTAGAAGACATCAGATTTGCTGTACCTGGTCAGCTGCTGTATCTTTGGAGGTAAGAACTAAAATATACTATGCACTATATAAATGTATGACGATGTTACCCTTGCTTATCAAAGTGGCTCACTTCTGTCTGTGTGGGACCACAGCTGGTAGAGGGTAAAATGAAGATGCGCTTTTTCTGTTTTGAATGCACTATGTTTGCAGAGTCTCAGCCACTGTCCACATGCAGTTTCTGCTGCCTTAAGAAGTAATGAGAACACTTCAAAGGTGCCATATTCACAACCATGACCGACTGTGATTGCGACGTGACTTCAAAATGATACGATAATTCTAAAGACTTTCACAAAATCAGACTAAAAATGTTTTTCTGAATATTTTTAAAGGGAGTATTACCAGATGTGTTGCTTATGGTATTGTTATTGAACTTTCTGCACGTGTTACTGTACTATTTAAGTACAGTCCTTAAAGTGGAGTACGCTATTTGTAGATTAGAAATAAAAATAGGCACCAAGAGATGAATATGGGCATCATATTTAAAAAAAAATCATAGAAAAAAAGCTGAGACATCTCTGAAAACATGATGATGTTAAAAAGTATAAACAACAAAACTTTATCATTGTGTTTTCCTGATTCACAGCAAGTTTCCTGGTTTGCTGCAAATTCACAGTTTGACATGGGTGTACATGCACATCATGTACCCTCTCCCTCCCTTTTTATGCTTTACAGAAAATTTGACTAACATTTCAATGCCTGTTTGTGGACCATTTCACTCACTCCTGGGAAACATCTCCAGTCTTTTCTGTCTTTCTTTCTTTACCGTTTATTCTTTTCAATTCTCAAAAATGTGTTGTCTTCTATAGGAGCGCACATGAATGTATTGTCCCTTTACTTCAAATGCTTAGATACAAAATACTGTAATTCATGTAGTTCAGTCATGATAACAACTAACAACTCTTTAAAATAAACACAGACATCCAGAAACATGAAATGATTTCCACCTTAGGAAGAAAAACATAAAAGTACAATGTAGAAATACCATGTAGTCAAGTCCTCCTTATGAATGTGGAGCCTTATTCTTTCCAGCCTCACATTTCAAGCTGTTGCTTACAGCTGTAGATATGAGACGTAAAATGTTATCCAACTGTGTTGATGTGATCCTAACTCTAATTTGTGTGGGTATATATGATTAAGAAAAATGTAGAAAATTATGAACAAGGCTTGCATTTGTGAATTTTCAAGGAACTTGAACTGATGAAACAGACTTGGTTGGGAAATTATTTGAGAGCTCAAAAAGCTGTATTTACCAGCATAGAGTTTTCATTGTATTTTTATGGAAGCATGTTCCCCCAAACTCCACAATAGCACTCAAGCATACATTAAGAATGTATTTTTTTCTAAGAAATCAGCTGCTCCAGAAACTCACTGTCATCCATTTAGCATGATTAAAAATGGGTAGACACCTGTATAACAAGAACTTTCAACAATACAGTGGACATATAAAGTATAATGTGTTCTTGGGGAAGATGTCTTTCCTCACTTGCTTTCTTCAGCCTGTCCTTCAGGGAGATTCCCTCATACTCTTGAAATACAGGATTGTTATTCTCTCAAACATACTCATTCCTATTGAAACATGGGAGAAGTACTCCTATCTTTCCTGCATCTCTTGAACTGTTGACACGTGAATCAGGAAGATGAGCAGAGCTTGTATTTTCTTCTGTGGGAAGACCAAAAGATCAGAGTGAAGAGAGCTGTGGGCAGGGACAAGAAGAATTTGGCTCATGACCACTGCTGAAAGAGCCTTATGGTGCAGCCCTTCAGGTCCCAGATCTTCCAGAGCAGCAGCAGCAGGGAGAGGAAGTGCCACACCCAGTGGGCAGCATTCGGTTGCTTGTGCGAAATCACCTCGGTTATTCCTCTTCTCTTCTGCCATGGGCAAAGTGGGTCAACTCCTACCTCAAATAGCAGCCACTACTATTGTAGAATCTTAGTCATAGAGCAGCCCATGTTGGAAAGGATGAGATTATGCAAAAGCTTGTCCAATCCTGTCTTGAAAACCTCCAGTAAAGAGGACTCCACCATGTCCCTGGGAAGATTATTCCAATCATAGTTCTCACAGTAAAATAATTTAATTTTTAAATTGAGATGAAACCTCTTTCTTCTTATTCCTAGAATCATTCAAAAAACAGCGGATGTGGCATTTAGGGACATGGTTTAGTGGGGAACATGGTGGTTCTAGGCTAATAGTTGGACTCAAAGACCTCTTAGAGGTCTTTTCCAATCTAAATGATTCTATGGCTCTATTCCAATGTAACTTGTACTTATTGCCACTTGTCTTCTCCATGTGACTGCTTGTGAAGAGAGAGCCTCTATCTTTGCAGCTGCAAATACTGGCATACTATGACGAGCTGTCTCCTACCCCCAGTCTTATTTTCCTCAGGAAGAAGAGTCCTAACTCCTTCAATCTTTCCTCACAAGGCAGGTTTTCCAGCCCTTTGATCATCTTCATGGCCCTCCACTGGGTGCTCCCCAGTCTGTCAACATTCCTGGACACTCCAGATGCAGCCTAACAAATGCTGAGTGGGATGATCATATCTTTATCTCAACCAGCAGTGCAGCCCTGGATCCGATTTGCTGCCGTTGCACGGCTGGCTCATGTTCGGTTTGCTGTCCACTGGGACCCCCCGGTTCCTCTCAGCAAGGCTGTTCCCCAGGCACACAGATCCAGCCTGGGCTGGACTCTTTGGTTATGTCATCACAGTGCAGGAACTTGCACTTGTCTCTGTTAAACCTGATACTGTTATTGCTGGCTTGCTCTTCCAGCTTGTCCAGGTCTCTCTGTCAAATGGCTCTTCCTTCTGATGTGTCCACCTCACCACAGTGTCATCAGCATTACCTGTACCCAAGCCAAATGAGGTTCAGGTTACAAACATCTGTTGGTTTTGGGCATTAAGGAGAAGTTCTGCTTATCCATATGCACAGCTCATTATACTCCCTCCTTCACTATCCTGGTTTCCCCACGCTGGCTGCACTGAGGCTTCCTGGGAGCTGTTTCACAGCAGCCCCAGTGGAAGGTGAGATATAGGTCCTGCAACACAAGCAAGTTTACTCTTCAGACTATTCTGCTTGCTGGGACTCTTGCATCCATGTCTGACATTCTGAGGTGGATCCCAAACCTCACCGAAAGGATTTGTCTATATCTCCACAGCCTGGAAAAGCATGTCTTAAAATAGGGAAAAAATATTACAGATGGATCCACAGGATTTGAGTTCCCTCAAGACAGGGAGACTGTCGTCTGGGATGCTGTGTAATAAATCAGTTAGAACTCTGTGATGAGATTTGAGTTCTAATCACCAGCAGCACAACTTTAATGCCACTCAGATCCTTGCACAGAGATCTGAAAGCCAGACATATTCCAAACGAGCTTATCTCTTCTATCAGTTTCCATCCCATCTTTTTACAATGCAAAAGAATGTCCCTCTCCTCACTGAAGTGTGATCCCAGCTGTTCTGGGATCAAATGTTCTTTCTGTTTTCCATAGCAACTTTTCGCCATACCCAGGTTTTTGTATAGGACACAATTTATGATATCAATTTGTGTACACTTCTCAGGCTGTCCTTAAGTGTTTTGCTTATCCTGAGCCAAGAACTCCCATTCTGTTTTCCTGCTCCCAGACTGTAATCTGGGGTCTTTATGCAAACATTGTCACCATCTACAAGAATTATGACTTGGTAAATTTGCTGCCACACACTGGCAATACCACTGGATTCTCCATGTGACTTTAAACATTCATCCTGCCTTTAGGCTTTCTTCTGCTGGAGAACTGAACAAAAACCCCAGGCAAGACATATGAATTTTTAAGATCATCTGACAGTACTAAAGACTATGTCAGATAGAAAAGACAGCGTAAACCAGACAGGGTTTTCCCTCTATCTCCAATAGCCTTACACAGAATGTAGTCAGCTCCCATTTCCAGGACAGTAGCCACACAAGGAAAATGTCTCTGTTCACCTCACATGCAAAATGTATCAGATCAGAATTGTAACAAAAAGTTATGCAGTTATTTTCAGGCAGAGGGAAGTGAAATGTGAATTTGAGAAGCATGAAATCCAAATATTGAAAGACTTTAGATATAATCTCTGTGCTCTTGGAATCCTGGTGTATATGTGTGTCTGTGGCACGGAAGGGGGATTAAGAAAAGAGGAAGGAGAAATCAGAATTAATGAAATCTGCAATCCTTATCAGATTTAAAATGCAAAAATTAAAGGTGACCCAATTGCATGTCTGCCAGAGTGATGGCATAATGACAGAGGTATATATTATATTAAGTACTAGGATGAGAGAGACCAGAGTTATATGCACCTCCCTATTGAATTCAGGCTCTCAACACTGCCTATGAAAACTTCAATCAGATTTCCATGTAGAATAACCAGATTAGTGCGATAGCCCTTTCCAACTTTAGAGGGTAAACCTGTAACTCATTCAGCAAGACACACAGCTCCTGAGCACAATGGGAGCCTAATATTTTTGAATTTGCCAGTTCTTTTGTTTCCACTCCTGTCTCAGACAGTGTGCTCCAAAACTCTTAAAATAAGTATAGCAGAATGCAAAGAAATGAAACCAAAGGTTTCGTTTCCCTCATGCATCACTTTATGGCAGAAACAACTCACATCTGGGGAGTAGGAAAGACTGAAGTGTCATGTGCTACCTGAACACAACCGTCTTTGCCTTTGTTGGTTGAGCAGTGGACAGGCCATATGTTACATTTCCACTCATTTCTCAGAATCCACATTAAAAATAGCATACCAGTAAATGTATTACAATTCCAGATTCAAGCCAGCCAAAGTTAGTGGTGACTTTGCAATAAATCTGGGCCATGGATGGCTGGGGGAAGGGCACTGCAAAAGAGAGGAACAGAAGCAGAAGAGAGAGGAGGATGAGCTGATAAACTGAGTAGCTCTAGCATTTGGCTGAGTTCTGAGGGGGCACCTTAATTAGAGCTAAAACCTAAAGCAAGACAACAGCAGTGTACTGCAAGGAGTGCCAAGCCCCAAACAGGATTTTTCCCCCTCTTGTGTAAGCAGATCACTTTTCATTAATTGCTACTGCCTGTGGGAAATCTCACACAACTGGCAGCATCAGAGAGGATCCATGGTCACCAAAGCGAGTATTTGGACACATCTAATTCCCATTAATATTTCTGTCTGAAGGAAAGTTATTTTCTCTCCAACCTTCTTCTTCTTCTTCTTCTTGGAGTGGAAGTGATTCCCTGTCCCAAGGAAAGTCTTTTCTCACACTGTCTCCTACCTAACATCTGTGCAAAGTCTATATCCTTGCTTAGACAGGATTTGCACAACAATTATTATTAGTGCAGCATTCTGCACTAGCAACTGTGACACATTAAATACTTTATTAAGTATTATTCATTCTTGGAAAAGATAAGTTGAGCCATTGACAGCAGCAGAGGATAGTACAGCGTGTGCCAGAGAGATGCCACCTCTTCATTCACAGTTTGTGGGAAGGTGTTCCCGTTCTGGGACTTCGTCACAGCAGGAGTTTTGAAAGAGACGGGAAAATTGTCAAATAACTGGGACATATTTTCATTTCTACAGAGGCAGTATTCATTAAGGATAATAATTGGGTTAAATAGTAAATGAAGAAAAGTATTTGCAACTAAAGCAAAGACAAGCTATTTGTTTCTCAATCACACAAGATATTTTGTATTATAGAAAGAAAAAATATTTTTAATTTTAATTTATTTTCACTTTAGATCTACTTTCTCTTTGCTGGACTAAACAATTTCTTTAGGACATCTTTCCCATTGATTGTATCCTTGACATCCGCTGAAAAAAAAAAGACACAGAGGTGGACTTAAGAACAGTTTTAGTGGTAGTGGAGCTGCTCGAGCTAGGGCAGAACATTTACTGTGCAGATGCATGTGTGTCCTTGCTAGCAAGTCTTGTCTTTAATTACTAACACGTCTGAGCAGCTTTTCAAACTGATCTACCTGCTCAGAGAGTGGAGAGACTGTTGGAACCCAACTGTGCCTTTGCAGAAATGTAATGGAAACTGATTTCAGAGCTGGTGGTGTGACTAATCTCACAGTGAAAGAGCTGGAGTACCTCTGAAATGTGCATTTTCCTATGCATTGCACTGAAATATGTCTCTTCAAAAGTACACTGCAGCTTTCTCCATCTAGGGTGATCAGTTTAAGATTCTTTTACAGCAACTGGAGGGTGATAAGCAAATCTAGGGCACAGTTCACCTCATTTTGACTTAGGTGTCTAAACCAGGCCAGATGAATCATGCCTCTAAAAGGTTTTGCTTTTGTCACTGACATTTTCATGTCTAAAAGTGAGAGGCAATTAATTCCATCCTGATTGCAATGCAGAAGTGCAAAGTGCAAATTTAATGGTCTGAGATTTTTTAGTGAAAAAGGAACCAAACCTACAGTTGTTGATTAGTCTGGAACAGAAGGGGTGATACTCTCAATATGAATCTCAAATCAATATAGTTCAGAGGCAGCTGACAAACCACACATAACAAAAATTGCTTCAAAGCATATGAGAAAACGGGGGAAGCTCCTTGGCTTAATGAAGTCCAGGGCAAAACCAGACATATTTAAGTGTAAATTATTACAGGAGCTATTCCACAACAAAGCACTTCTTGTCCTTCTCTCTGCAAGTCACTTGTCATTGGACGCATTGGACATGGCGTATGTTGTGTTATACAGAATATCCTTTGATATGATTGAGTTAAGAGCACAACAGGGAGACAGGATAATCACTCATTGACTCAAATCCTCTGGAAAGACAGAGACACTCTTGTTCACATCCAAATTGGAAACATCTCTCTGCAGCTATAACAGACTTGTGAGTGTAATCACCATTCAGTGAATTTATAATGAACTTTTTGTAATTAACTTCTTCTTATCATTTTTCCGTCTGCTGGTGATTCCTTGACTTTGGAGGAGGATGCTGTCAGAAGGTTATCTTTACAGAATCACCTACCTTTGTGGAGACCTGAACCCTGAGCTCTACAGAAAGACTTCAGCTGATGAAGTGGTATATGAAATGAGATCCATTAATTATTCTCCCACGGATGAAGCACAAGGAAAAAGCCTCCTTCAGAGATGCAGATCTGCTGGCAAGTGCATTTCCTCAGTCTGCTCTAGAGGTAGCAAGCACAGCAGAAGGCAGAAGGATAATCTCCCACAGCCTGCGCATCACCCTGCGCCCACAGGGCAGCCATCTCCAGCTACACGTGCCTGCGAAGGGCTGACGAAAAAAGTCACCTACCTGGTTCCACCTTCCTGCAAAAGCATCTGCAAGAATTACAACGATTTGCATATAGCTGGGGACTACGTGGTGCCCATCAGCTCAGTCACGACAGATTTTGCTTGTGACAGTGGCATAGGCCCCTTCTTGGAGTCCTCAGAGATTCCTCCCGCCTTGGAGTCCGTGAGGGCCCCCCCCTCCAGCGACACCGTCCGAAAGCCGGGCCAAGGCTACTCCTCGTGCTGGAGACTGGCGAGCTTGGGGCCACACCAGCAGCCCCTCTCTGACTCAGCCCTGAACGACTACCTTGAGCAGAAGCTGGTGGAACTGTACAAGCAGTACATCATGGATAGCACAGCAAACAGGGCATCCCCCACTCAGATCCTGGCCTCGGAGCTTATCATGGCTAATGTGGATCAAATCAGCATGCAGATATCACGGGAAAGGAATATGGAGACCATGAAGGCCAAAGACATTGTCATCAGCCGCTTCCTACAAATAGCCAGTGAGAAGATATCCTCAGAAATGAGCACACCTACTCTGCATATTTCCCAATATAGCCACATTAACCCTTAGTGTTTGAATGGCTGACGTTAGAAAGTTTTTATGTCCTGTAGAGTCAATTTCTAGTTTCTCAAGACACTTTTCTGCTTCATAAAAACACATTTATCATCTATGACTTAAATTAAACCTTCCAGTACGTATTAAATAAATAAAACTATCTGTACTGTGCAGTCTTTATTGTGGACCAGATGACTATTTTTTTATAAAAAGTTCGTGAGTAACCCTCAGACATTAAAAAGATTTCATGAAAAAATGACTAAGAGCATATGACACTCTTCCAGGTGCTCAGGTGTTTGTTTTCTTCCCTAAATGCTTGAAATATCATTTCAAACCTCCTCTCTCTGGCATCTGCTAATGTACCCCTGGGTCTGTGCTTGTGAAGGTTTGCACTCAAGCAAGGGCAAGCACAGTGAAGACAGAGCCACAGAAATACAGAATTTAGGATGTCATTTAATTCATCTCCCTCCCCCAAATGTCATTATTTATGACATCCCTCACAGAAGTTTTTATAATTTGTTCTTGAAGATATTAAGGGATAGACACTTTATGGTTTCTTCTATGCTAACTCTAAATATTTAACTGTCGTCTTCCTGTTCAAGAATTACCATCCCTTTTTTTTTGAAGCAGAGGCTATGTTTCCAAACAGAAATCATCATCAGGAGTGTACATGTATGGTTTGCACTGACCTGAAACCTGACAATGAACGCTGGAGATCTGTGATCACAGGCAGACACCACCTTCACTAGCTACTTACAGACCTGCAGCTGTGGAAGGGTCGTGTGGGGACAGTGGTGATAATAAAGTCTGTTGGATTAATGCAAACGGTACCTTGGAATGCAGAAGGGAAGCTGAAATGGGGTGCTTAACAGCATGGCTGACCATTTATTTTGTTAGGATTGCTGCTGTGTATTATAGGTCAAGGTCATTTGAACCTGAGGAATCTATAATAGGAGGTCTTATTTTGTAAAATTTCAACAAGTCTTAAAAAACAAGAAAAAAACCAGTACCCAGAGATGCCCTGTGGCAAGGATTGGTACCTATTCTGAGTCTGTATGATGTATAACATATTGACAATGCCAGTCCATCACTGGTTGAAGTTTAAGTGTCAGTATAACAAAATACTAATTTATACTAAATATTCATAAAATGTTCTCGTGTTATTGTTTCCTTCTTTTCCACAGTGTTGTTTTGGCCTTTGTGCATATTTTTATCTTTTTTTTTTTTTTTCTGTAAGGCATGCTTTTATGCATATTTTAAAAACAAATATAAGATGGTAAACGTCACTTTATTCTATTCTGCTGTCTTTCCAGCGACTACTGAGATGGCTTAGCATGGTTTCCTAGTTGTGAAGGTATCCAAAAAACAGTTGCCATAAGAACCTTCGATGCTTGAACCCAGAGAGTGTACATCTCTTGCCATAGCAGTCTACAAAAATACTATTATTCAGCAATACAAGATTGATAATTTCTGGCATAAAATGTTTCTGAACTGTGATCAAATGCTATTTACAAATAGGAAAAAAAGGTTATTTTTAAGACAAAGTAGCATTCATGGTAATGCACAGGCACAGACATGGGTACTGCATGCAAAATCTATTACCAGCAATCTATGAAAATGTCTTGCAAAGGACAGCAAAAGCAAAGAAATGTAATAGGTTTTATGTCCTACAGATACATATCCAGGCTTTTCAAAACATAGGACTTTTGTTCACGCCTATTGACATTCACATCACCGAGTTTTAGTAGCAAAAGATGTACTGGAAAGCAACTTGCAGAGTTGAATGCATAAATCAATACCCTTGCTGAAAGGCCTGACTCCTTCATCAGAGAACACAATCGATTCTTATACTCAGCTCTCCCCGCTCCACAGACCGTGTCCTGTGCAAACAAAGCACCATTTTATCATCTCTTACTCAGAAATACAGATCTTCATTTCCCCCCAAGACCTGTGGGTAGCACCTGGTCACCACGGCCCCATTCTCAGAACTGCTGCAGGAAGTAGTGAGGGCAGCTGGAGAACACAGGCTGAGAGCTCTGCCCAGACCTCTTCTTGCCTGCTGGGCCCACAGCTGCTGTGTCAGGGGGGCTGCAGCCAGAACTGGGGGCTCTAGTGCTCAGAGAACGGA
This sequence comes from Lepidothrix coronata, assembly GCF_001604755.1. NCBI lineage: Eukaryota > Metazoa > Chordata > Aves > Passeriformes > Pipridae > Lepidothrix > Lepidothrix coronata. The sequence continues at coordinate 1,016,361 of NW_016690405.1, forward strand.
GCAGTAGAGAAGAACAACAAATCATAAACGTACAAAAGCATGGCTCGTGCATATATGCAGCTTTCTTCCAAGCAAATCACTTACTACAGTCACACTGACTTTCAAGTAAAGGTCGTATTTTGTATTGCCAGACTGACATTATGAATTTTATTCATAGAAGGGTCATAATCATTGCAGCTGATTTATTTTGGACAGAGAGAATCAAACACTTTTTCCCCACATGTGGTTATGTTCTTTTCCCTACTTAAATACAAATGCCCATTTCATTCTGAGCCCTGTAGTGTACCTGTTTCTCACATGAATTACATACCAGCCACATCCCATTATCTGAAGCAGGTCCTGGACTTAAGGCAGTTTTTACATAAACAAACAACTTTTTCTTACTTTCCACTATACTCAGATGAAAATGCATTTTTATCTCTGTCCTTCTTCCATTTAAAACTAATCTTCCTCTGCACAGGTGCCTCTCTATGTATGCTTGTTTCCTGCTGGAAGCACTTGGATAGCAATTAGGCTGCTATTACCATGAGTCAGGTTGTTATCTAAAGAGATTATGATATTCTCTCTCCTTCTCTCTCCTTCCCCTCCTCTTCTGCCTCAGGGTCAAATGTTTAAAGAGAGAGATCCCAATTTTTTAGTAGCTCTCTTAAATAAATAATTTTTAGTCAGAGGCATATAATTTCTTGACATAAGCTTGTCAAAATTGTAATGGAGTCCCAGTGAAGTGTGTGTTGGAGAGGAGAGTTTGAATTCTTCCCTCACAATACTTTCTAACAGTATGGTTATTTTTGTATGACTAAGATCACTTAAGAAGGCAAAGAAAATTGTAAGGAATATTTTAGTAACTGTTTGGTTGATATTTTGACCAACTGATCTCAGAAGAATAGTTTATAGCCACCTTCACCATACTCTAGCACCTTCCTTAGGCATTTTTTTCAGAACATATTACTCATTGCTGAAAACATGATTATAGCAGCTAGGAATTTTTTTGTTTATAGATAGTGTGACTGTGCTCCCAAGAGTCTGAGCCCATCACTGTGGCAGATGAACATTACCTGTGGACTCCAGGAAGGCTGGATGTGCAGCATGACAAGAAAAATCCTTGTCAGAGGGAGAAAAGAGAAGGAAAAGGAGTTTTTCAAATTTGTTGGAACCTGTAAGTCTTGCATTTGGGGTTAACTCCTTTGTCGACTCTGATTTCTTGTCCATACCAAGAAGCACTGAGGGGAAGAAAGAGGGATTTAAAGTGCAGGCTGGGCTTTGTGCTGAATATGACAGTGAGCATTTCATGCTCTGGTTGCTGCATTCGGATGAAGGCAAAAAGATAAGCATCTAGAACTGAAATAAATGAGGTTTTATAATGCTGACTCCAGCCAGGCATATTGCTCCTATTTCACCTCGGGGAAGCTGTTGCAGGGCAGGAGTACCCTAGGACCTCCCAGCATTGGTGGGGTTGGTGGAGCACCCCAAACTTCATTTCATTCCCCTTCTACTGTCCTTTCAAAGGCTGAAGCAATGGGGAGTTATTTAGGACTATTCCTCCCCTCAGCTTCTTCTTACCATAGATTTCTCTCGGAGATAGGGCCTGCTGCAGATGTAACCAGCTGCCGGTATAAAGGGCTTGGGCAGGAAGGGGCAAAAGGACTGCAGGTTTTGTTACCTTGATTATCAAAATTTGTTACTGATGTGGACAGGGGAGATATCCCTTTTTCTTCAAAATTCAGGAGGAACAATTATCAGTTTAGGGAGATCACCATTACAGTGACATTTTACTGCAGATTTTAAGCCAATATCAAGATATGAAAGGCCTGCTGCACTTCTGCTGACTGAAGAAATTAGCAAGTTTCTACACACCTCGTTAAATGCAGCCTATATGCCCACAACAGCTGGTGTGTGTCCACTTGACACCTCTGTGTTCACAGAGTCTCTGACAGACTAATTTGATGGCTGTGGATGGTGCTCAGAAGGGACATGAATTTCTCCATCTACATTAATTACACAGAGCGTGAATACAACAAACAGCTTAAATCAATGTATTGACATCCAAATCACCAGCACTGGCCTCTGGTTGGTGGATCCATCTCAGCTAACATGGACCCAGTCCCCAAACAGTGCTGTGCTGGGTAAAACCGCCACCGACTTAGAAGACACTTGCAGTTTAGAAATGTGTAGCAAAAAATGACTAACATGTAACGGAACAGAAGTTCAGGTCAAACCAGAATTATTCCGTGCACTGCAGTGTTATTTCTGCTGTACTGGGAAGAGCTGGCTTACTGTCTTTCCAGCATTACTGCTGATAGGATTAGGGTGGCTTTTCGGAATATTAAGCGGGCTTTCTAAAGGGCTGAAGTGAACAGTGTTCCTGAGGCTCATTCTCAGACCTTCTTACATCTCTTTCAAGGTAAATGTTGAATGAACTACCTTGCCTGAAGTGAAAATCCCCTTGAGGAATATTAGCAGTGCCTCACTGTGAGTTAACATTTGACTGTTACTGAACTCTGTGCTGCTGTTCCCCCAGCATTACACTCCTGCTTTAGCTTTCCACAAGTCTGGTCACTGAGGGCTCCTGCACTTCTGCCATGCCAAACCCTCTGGCACAGCCCCAAGGCTTCCCTCTGTCCTCCTGCCATGCAACCCCATGTTTGGTGGTTTTACACTCCTCACTCCTGTGCTCTCTAACCTCCCCTTGGCCCTATAATTCCCCCTCACAGAAGATGATCCCCTGGCAACCAGGAGAAGGATCAGTAAGATGGCAGAGCTAGATACTGAGCATCTGGAGGGAACCACTGGCAAAGGGGGAGGATGTTGAGGAGGCTTAAAGGCTGGTGGTGGCTGCAGGGTTCACGTGGTAGAAGTGCCCTCTCTACCTCAGTGGAGGTGGAGGAAGCCCTTGCAGAGCAGGATTTGTGAAACATGCTGGGAGATGATGGGGAGCTAAGGAAAGAGGTTTCAGAATTTTCCCAGTGAAGACAAGCCTGAGGGGTGGCAGCATTTCCAGGCACTCCCTGCCTGGAAGGAGCGCCTCTGTGTTTAAAAGAGCAATCTTACCAGCTTCACTCATGGCACTTTTCAAGCATTAAGAGTTGTAGCATCCAACATGGGGTTTCCTTCATTCCCTCTGCAGCCACATCTGGGCAGGAGACATGAGGGACCTCTAGCCAGAGCTGTGCCCTACCAGCTGTGCAGGACAGCCATGTTCCAGCCCACACTCCTTCTCCCCTGGGGTGACAGTGGGGACTGGAAGCAGCAACCACCCAGACACTCCACAACCCTCCTCCAGACCCTCACGCGGGCTTTCTCAGCTCTGACTACCAAGTATTTCTCTCCTTTGCTGAACTTTGCTTGTTAAACACAAAGTGAGATAGGAGAGCTCTCTAAGAACAAGCAGTGGGAATGGGGAAGGCAAGAGTCACAGAGCCAAGCCATTCAGTGGCTTTTTTCCAGATTAACTTTTCTGTAATCGGAGCTAGGACTGTAGAAATAAAATCATGGATGACAGAACTGATTTTGGTATTTCCATGGACGCAGTTCTCCAATGTTCATTTTTGCTCACAGGTTTGTTCACCTAAAAGTGGGTCCTATTTGGAGAGGAGGGGTAGAACAAGAAAAAAAACCAGTAATCATTTTATCAGTACCATTTCAGCACAGGTGACAAATTCCAATGCATTTCTACGTAGAAACCAGGAACATATTAAACATGTTAGAGATAGGCTTAGCAATGGTAGGCTCACCAGTTTTAAGAGGGAGTGGTTAGAGTTTGTCAGTTCCAGCACTTTCAAATTAATTAATCTCAAGGTTTTATTGAACTATTTCACAAAAGCTGGCTGAAGTGTCACTTCAGAAGCCCAATGCTTGACTAAAAGCTGAGAGAGTGAAAAAAAAAATAATGCACTGAGCAGTCACTTTTTTCCATTAATAAGGTCATATTAAAAATGCACAGGCATGTTCTTTAAAGTCTGGAGAAATCAAGCAGAAATTTAATTATTTGATTATATGCAACCAGAATTTATTATTTTAAAAAAGCATAATGTGACAGGTAGGGACAGGTTTGTCTATCAAAAGATATTTCCAAATATCAGCCCAGAAAACATCAGCCAGTGATCACAGAATCATAGAATGGTTTGGGGTGGAAGGGACCTTAAAAATCATCCAGTTTCAACTCTCTTGCCATGGGCAGGGATGCCCACTAGATCAGGTTGCTCAGAGCCCTATACAATCTGGCCTTGAACACTTCCAGGAATGGGGCATCCACAGCTTCTCTGGGCAACCTGGTCCTGTGCTCCCACTCTTACAGTAAAGAATTTCTTCTTGACATTTAATCTAAGGCTCCTCCTGAGAAGACCTAGGCAATCACATATCAATGTGAGCTAATTATTTAATATCAAATTCATGTAGCATAATTTTAAAAAAAGGGCACCTGCTTTTGTGTCCATCCTTGGGAAAGAACAGTGAGTGCATCAGGAGCTGGTAGAAGGTGTAACAGCTCTTGCTGTATCTCAAAGATTAATTTTTGCTGCTTCACAGATCAGAAACTTTTCAACTGCACATCTAGAAGCATCTATCCCTAACTTCTAACTCCTTCAGGAAATGAACAAAAGATTCCTTATTTTGTCAGCGTGTGGCAGCTGCTGTGCCTTTGGTGTTCACAGACCACAGCCAGTTTTTGGCACTGAGACCCTGAGCTACTGGGTCACTCAACCCAGTCTAGCGGAGAGGGTTCTTTGTCCTCCCTTGTCACTGGAATTTCCCTTGGAGACCCCCTTTTCTCATCCATCCTTCCCCATGCACCATTCTTCGTCCTGGCTACTCTACCCCCTGTGCAACCCCTTTCCTGTGCGTGCTTTGCTGTCTGAGTGGTCCTGGTTGTTGGGAAATAGCGATGGCTGTGGTTCTCAGTCCCAGCAATCCTGAACCTTTATAAAAAACCCCACCATCAATCGCCATGAGATTCATGGTGTATTTCTGAGGAATGACAACATGCTCCTTGTCCATGGTTCCCAAACTAAGGGATGGGTTGAATGATAAATGTGGAAGGAACAGGCAGCAGCAGTCAAGAGGCAGGATGAGCCGGCAGATGCAAACAGCTGATGAGGACCTGGTCAGCATTATGTCTACATTCTTTCTGGCATATCCTGACTCTCTTATTATCCTGATTTTTGGATAGACATACAGTGTCTTTATAACTGGGTTCATGATCCTAGAGAAATTCCAGGTTCCTGCTTCCATGCCCCTTCCCAAATGACACTTATCCATCTTCTAGGCATCTTAGTATCTTCCAAATGCAGGGATAAATTTCCATACTTAACATAACCATAGCTCAGGACAACTACTCTTTAATATTCACATTTACCAGGCACTGCATATATTAGTACTCCATCCCCTTGACCTTGCTACTCCATTCATGTGTAATGTTTCATCTTGTTTCTACAGAGAAGCTCTGCAATTTCAGTCTCATAATAGCCAAATTTTATCCAGACCAGTTCCAGCCCATGTCACAAAACCTGTACATTCAAGGTCATATGCAGATTATTTGAAACTGTGCAACCAAATTTGCTGTTAAGACATTCAACTTCATATAGAGCTGCACAGTTCATAACAGACAGATGTGCCACTCGAATTGGATAGGAAAGTAGAGAGATATTTATTAGTAGAAGAAAGAACTAGTGGAGCTTATTTTTAATTCACAGAACTACTTTTGTTTTGCTTCAAACTATATTCTTCAATCCCATAGTACCAATTTTATAGTTTTAAATCCAGTGAGGCTAACAGCTCTTTGTAAACATTTTCTTTATCCATTTCTCTTAGCAGCCTTGATCTCTGAGCACTTACTTAATTTGGTTTCATTTCCTCTGGTCTCATTATTTTCTTCCTCTTTTACTTTTTCCTTTGGATATATCCCTTTGGCCTAGACAACTTTTAATGTGTTCTCCTTTGACATAAGGACATCACAAGTATGTTAGACAACTGAATCAATGGTGATATAAGGAGCAGCCTTAAGGCAGCTTTTTTTTTCCTTTCTTCCTACTTTTAATTCAGGTCTTGACCAGCTAAACTTAGGAAAGAAGCTAGAGGTTTAGTCATTGGAAAAGCAATTAAAATTAATCAATTAGAACAACATAAGGTTCTTAGAACAAGCGTGGTAGAGTTTGTTATTTCTGTAAGCCTATGGTCTATTTTAAAAACAATTCCAAACTGGACATGTAATCTGGAGGACTCCTGCGGAAAACAGAAAGTCTATTAATAAGCATACTTTTGAAGACTGAAGCAGAGCAGAATGGTACCTGCTAGAACAACATTCATTCAACTTGAAATGATTAAAATAATAGATTCATTGTTTTGTAAATAATATATTACCTTTCAGTCAGGAACATCATTATTTACTAATTATTTCATCGTATTTCTAAGGTACTTTTGTAAAAATCAATTAATATAATGTCAGTTGTCATTACATACACTGTAAGGGTTATTGAGCCATTGATGTATGCAAAATATGATCTTGCATTTGAAGATTAAAGGCTGTTGTAAGAAGATAAACCGGTTTGAGATTTCATTCAGTTTGCATGCCAGTTGTCATGTACCATGAAATGAATTTCCCTCGTGACCTGTTTCCTTATTCTGCTCACAACATGTACAGAAGCATATTGGAAAAATCCATGAAACGTATTCTTTTGTCTAATGAAGTCACACAGCCTCTGACCCTTGACTATAAGATGTGATCAACATATTTTAAAAAGCAGTAAAGTAAAAGAAGAGGAAAAAAATGTGTGATCTTTCAAATAAAAATTTAAAAATAATATTTAAAAGTCAAATTTTGTTATAGGCAAGTTGTATCATCTTTGCTCCAATTAAATACCACTTTTCTTTGCAAGTCATTAGCTCAATGGACTGAGTAATGAAAAAAAGCATGCAAGCCTTTAATACAAAGAAAGAAAATTTATCGAAAACATATGAACAGTAACTTCAGCAATGTGACCATAACTTAGAAAGAAGCTATGTATGTTAGATACACTGACTTAGACTGAAGTTTCTAACATGAGACATCCAAATCTCATAATCTTGGAGGTAGTGTGCCTCCATGCAACATTGTTATTAAATTATTTATTTACTTATTTATTTTGCTTTTGATAGATGGAATAGGGCTAGGCTATGAGGAGGTGTAAACCTATTTATTTTTATTCATGTTTGATGATTTAGAGGAAGGATAGCAGATGGAAGAATGAAGAGAGAAGAATAATGTGCTCAAAACAAGGCAGTAGAACAATCTTGATAGAAGGATGTGGAAAGCAAGATTGAGTTTGTAAAGAATGTTGTAGTGCTTGAGAATGCAGAAGCTGAGAACTTGGGCAAGAGCCATCTGTGTTTGTCGATGGACACCAGTTGTAACTGGCATGGAGAATAAACTTAAGGTAAAAAAGAACTGAAAGATGAAGTTATTAAGCAACCAAATAAAATTAAAGGGTTTTTTTACTGTTGTTTAGGCAGAAGAGAATAAAATGTTTTTGTGTTGTGAAGGTAAATATGCAAAAGAGTTCAGGAGAAATGCAAAAGAAATGATGCTTGGGACACAAAGCCATGGAGGCAAACAGAGGAGATCAAATTAAAAAAGGAGAAAAAAATTGTAAAATTAAAGTTGAGAGCAAGGAAAGGTATAGTATCATGGAACTGAAAGGTTGAAATACAATTTTAATTTGGGGTACTCAAAAGTTCTTTTATCAAGAAAAATAATGGAGGGGGAAATAGAGAAAAGTGTGATGGCAGGTAAAATATAAAAGGATCTAGAGTTGTGGTCAACTGAGTTGCAAAAGTAGAGACTAGAAGACTTAGGAGTCATGACTGAAACAGAAGGAAAATTAAAAATTATGCTTGTAGGAGAAAGGAAAGAAGGTAGGAAGGAGGTATCTTAAGGTGAAAAAATGTCATTGAACTGGAAGAACTGCGTGGCCATAGAAAAGTTTGTGGCACTGTTGGCTAGAGACAAGTGGGAAAGAAGCCCAGGCAATGACTAGATTGGTAAAATACAAACAACGAGAGGTGAGAAGAGGCCAGCGTTTGATGAAAACAGCCCTGGAGCTGTCTGGGGCCAACGAGTGCTGCGGTGAAACGTACAGCAAAGGGGTTGTGTGAATTCCTACCACAGAAGTGGAGGCAGGGATGAAACTGGAGAGAAAAAAAAGGGACACTTCAGAGATAGTAAGAGAATAGAGGGGAGTAGAAATGAAGAAACGTAATAGTTCTGATGTAACTTGTCACTCTGCACATACAGATTCCCCTGTTTTGTTAAAATGCAGATTGCTACCTTTCAGTATTTCCTTTAGAGATTTTCCTGTTGTGAAGTCCAAATATCAGAGAGACTTACAGCAAGCAAAGACATCATGATATTGTTCCAAGATTCTCCTGAGCTATGTAGTCAAGAAGTCATACTTTCAATTTTACATTAGTATCCCAATTTTGGTTTACAGAGTGAAATAACAATAAAGAGAAAGGAATGCAGTTGAGAAGTATACTAGTATTATGTGGAAAATGCTTGATATTCTGCGATAGGGTTTGTACAGTTTGTGTGGATTTTTGGACTTGAGCAATGGTTTGAGTGTGTAAGTGTGCCTAACCCAGGCAGCTGGCTTCCAACTCCCCTTTGGACAGAGAAAGCTGACAGCTTTCCCACCAGCCTCCTTTTCCTAAGTCTCCCCTGGTCTTCCTCTTGAAAATGGAGATGGAGAAGAGAAATAGTTGGTCATTTCTTATTCCTTACTTACACTTAAAGGAGAACAGTGATACTATGGGAAAGCTTTTCCTAGGCAGAAGGCCCTGGAGACTGTTTTTAACCACTTGGAATTAGTACAATCTCTTTTACATGTACTCCATACCATGCCCAACTTCTCAGTTATCTCTCCCTGGCCTGGGTGACCTGAGGTGTCCCACATGAACACAGCTGTAGCATTGTTTGCATCTGCTGTAGTGGGAGACAAAAAAACAAACGATTTTGAAAAATCAGACCTCTAAATTTGAGCTGACTGAGGGAGTGGAACATGAAGAAGCAAACAAACAATCAAAAATGCTTCAGAGAACCTTGTCCTGATTAAAGGCATGCTACCACAGAGACCCTGGGATTCAGTTTTGTGGAACCCAACCCAGCATACACGGGGTCCTTACAGCCTGTTGTGACTGTGTGCTGTTTTGCAGCCTTCGAAGGAGCAGATGCATTCAAAGCATGGATTTTGTATTTGTCTTCATTTCTACATTAATGACAGCTGCAACAATGCAGTCTGGAGGCAATGAAATGACAGGCACTGTGTCCAGATCCATTTGCAAAAAGAAGACTTGAATTTGCTTTTAAGGCAGAGAGAACTGGTGACACTAACATTGTACTCTTTCATTGTTCAGACCGAATGATGAGCTAGCTGAATTTTGAGATTTCACAGCACTTAATAAATGAAGGTCGGTATCTTTGACAGAAAAAAGGGTCATAATTCTGGTGTTCTTTGTATAACAAGCCTTGTAAGGGGAACAGATATTCTGCTGCGTAATTCTGAATTTTAATAAAACCTGGAGCCATGTTGTCTACCTGCCTTGACAAATACCTTATATCGATTGTGAAGAAGGAAAATAAGACAGTTTATTGTCTCTGAGCTGTGAGATCTAAGAGAAAAGAGTAGTATGAAGCACCATAGGCAGAAAGCGTGTAGAAACTACTGATCTTGCCTTTTTTTTTCTTCCTGATCTGAATTTGTAGCTGGATGCATTTTTATATAAGCTTTACATTATGTACAATATTTTGAAGCCATATTTAGTAGTGTTCCTTTTCCATGTCTTGACTAAGGCTTAACTTTGAAGTCTTCATGATGCACATCATTAAAACTAATTTGAATCAAATATTTTTCCTTGTTCAGTTTTTCTGTAAATTAGCAGAAAAGCCCACTACATCTAGCATGACATATTTTGATGAATGTAAAATATCAGCTGGAAAGATTCTCATTTCTTCAAAGTGAAGTTAACTGTTCAAAACTACTCTTAAGAAAGAGAAGACATTTTAGGGTGTCTATAGAAACAAGCAGGAACTCTGGCTGCTCCACAGCACCTTGGGGAATAAAAAGACTTTGGATCACTGAACTGTCATCTCTTAATTGCATACTTCTGTTCCAGGAATAGATAGAAAGAGTAGATAACTCCTCATTAAAAAATAATTATTTCAGATGTATTGAGTAGTTTTTTTCATACAAGTAAAATACAAGGTGGTATGGGAGTGGAAAAGAATTTTGACAGCATTCCATTCTCTTAAGTAGTCCTTCAAAAGTGTATGGCAGGATGGAAAAGCAGATAATTTAAATTGTCTGAACTCCACATTTTTTTGCCCTTCATTAAATTTAGTCATGAGTGCAGTTTTGCTCTCTAAGAAATTAGAAGGGACAGCAATCTAAAAAAAAAAGTATTGTAAGGTGAAGATTGTGGGTGGACAATGACCACTAAGCACTGTTTTGTGTCTAATCACAGAGATGAAAACAGGCTCAAAACCTCAAATCAAACTAAAAGGGAGTTATAATTAAGTCATGAAAAGGAAACATAGCTGGGAAAAAAACTTACTAAATTGCCATAAGAACCCCTCCACATGCAGATTAAGCAAGAACTCTTCTCCTGAACTTTTCAGTCTCAGACGTTGAATTTATCTTCCATTCTTAAAAGGGGAAAATATAGATTCTGACATTATTTACAACAACATTTACAATTTACTATTTACCTTGTCTAATTGTTCAGCTTATATGCAAAATACAAATATTTTATATATGATTATTTGTTCACAGACAAGTCTGTACAATAAACTGTGTGTATATTTTACATAGCTTTTGATTCAGACCCAGGTGAATTTTGGAACAAATATTGCAAGTTAAATTCAGGACCTGAATTTTATACCCACTGCAAGTGTACAAGCAAGGGGTAAAATAACCTATGAATATTAGACCTTTAAATTGTATTATTTGGGTAAAGAGCTTTTAGAGAAGAGCAGACACATTTTTTTTGACAGTATTATCTCAGCAGACAAAATGTATCCCATAATCACCACAAATAATTAGCTTGACAATTCCTGTTTCTGTTTATGCATGCAGAAAATGCAGTGATAATAATGTTATTGTCTTGCATTTATTCTACTGAAAATATATCTCAATGATTTCCTGTTGGCCTTTTATTCCATCACGAATTGACTCCGAATGTCTCTCTGCGAGTAATCAGCTGAGATTTAAGCTGTACCTGCTGATTGGCCATATCGATGGAGCCAGGGAGCATTGATGTCTTACCCTAACTGGGGCTTTCCATGGGTTACCAGGACATCAAATCACTCAGAAAGAGGCAGGAGCTAGACTGGATTAGGTAAATTTAGAAGATCTCAAACCTCTCCTGGCCACATGAAACTTGTGTGCAGCATCTTTCCTAGGAAGAAACAAATTAGAGCAAAGATTTATTGGTTGATTGCTGAGTTTAGGTTTAATTTTACCCTGCCCCTTCCACACAAAGTAAAGGAATTCCCATAGCAGTGTTGGACATATCTCATTTGTTCAGCTTATTCTGCTTCCTTTTCATTGCATTTGGTGTCACTGCAGATCAAATTTTTACCTGCTATACACTTACTTCACCTGTAAGTAAAAAAAATCCTAAATTTACATCAAAAAAGCTAGTTTTGGGTCAAATATTAATTCATTATACGCACTGTTGCAATGCTAGAGTTGTCATTGCACACAAGACATGAAGTGACTGAGTTCTATGCAAAAATCTAAATAACAATCACTAAAAGACATGCAAAAGCAAAACAGACAGTTATTAATCTTTTCTATTTTATAAGTGACTGGAGAATTAATGAGCATTTAGTCTGTGAAAGATTCAAGGCTGAGCAAAGCAAAATGAGAAGTCTTTTCAACAGAGTATTTAAAACAGTTTGGTTTCACTAAGGTTTGGGGTGTTTCTATACTTGATCTTTTAATTTTGAACCTGGTGAACATATTGAACAAAGGGCACTGGTATTAAGCAGAGGTCTTTGTCTACTCAGAAAAGGAAAAAAATATATTTAAGGGATTTTAACATTAATACATGCAACAGACACAATTGAATTTAAGAGCCAAATGACTAATTCTGAGGAAATATGTAAATAATCTTCCTCACATAAACGGTCTGATTTAGTATTGTGGTTATATTTCAGGTAGTGAAATTATATCTCAATGCATAGCTGGAAATGTATGAGTGCGTGATTCAAGCAATTTGGTTTCAAATTCTTTTTATAAGGTTTAAGCCATAATGCATTTAGGAACATGTTAGCTAAATTGACCTGTGCAGTGGTAATATTAGTCCACAGTTCCTGTAATTGAAACACTGCATAACAGGGTTTTAAAGATGATATTTCTTGGCTTAGACATGTCCTGATTTTAAGATCCAACTGAAAGCAATTTCCTTTAGTGCTTTAGTCGCAGATGGAGACAAACAAACCTCTCAACTTCCTAAAAAGCCACGTGCATTTAACACACGTTTTTGTTACACACAAGTTTGTGCAGGACAGCAGGCATGCTGCTGTGATTTATTTATCAACTAATACGTAGGTTTGACTGAGGCTGAAATACATGTTTGAAAACAAGCAGCAGATGGTTGAAGTGAACATAGAGCTAGAGCCATGGGAACACGTCTTAGCCCCTGGTGTGGTCATGCAAGAATTATAGCTAGCTAATTGAAAAAGTAAATTTTTTTTAGAAAGTGATTATGAAGGGAAGCTTGAAACTGGATGTGGTCATACGCAGTATTTTCTTATCTCTCTGAGTCTGCAGAGAATCTGAAACAACTGCTGCAAGCAAAGAAACCAAGTATAAGACATTTTCAAAAGTTTCTGACGTGTAGAACAGATAAGGAGAGGAAGAAAGGGCCAGAAACCCCAAATGTCTTCTGTTGCTGTTTCAAACCCAGAGAAGCCAGACCTGTTTTGACACCGCAGATGCTACGTGGGGGTTCAGGGGGTACGTCCCCAGCTGCCCTAGTCCACATTTAAATGTCTTCATTCTTGTACCCACTTTCATTTCTTACTGATTTCACCTCAGCAAGGGCCAAGTGACTCACAATATTACTTATTTCACTACCAGCAGAAGAGTGTTCAAGCAGCATATGCTCAGTGGTTGGCTTGGTGGGGCACGAAAGATGAGTGCCTAAACAGGAATGACTGGTTAAATGGTTGGATGTGGAAATGGAGGCAAAAAAAGAAAAGGTGCTCTTTACATTTTTTAACAATTTTTCTGTCCTACTTCAAGATGGGAAATCTGAGCCTCTGCCATCTGGATAATTTTCCGGAGCTTTTCCTGTGGCTGTATTTTGAGGGGAGGAATTCTGAGCTCTAACAGCTCTTAATTCTAGTTCAAATATTAGTGGCCAGGAAGCCATTATTTTTTTTCAGGATACCACATTTGGCAAGAGCTGTAGCAAATGAATTGTAAAGCACTGGTAAAAATGTGCATCATCACCCTGACATGCAGTTCACATGTTAGAATGTCATTACTTCTCAAAGGGATTTTACTAGGCAGACAGGTTTTGGAGGCTTTCTGAGGGGATAACACAGAGTCTCACTGATGCCTGAAGCTTTCAGCCTCTGGGTATTTCCAAAACTAGACCTGCTTGTACCTCTGGTTTTTGTGGTGGAACTCTGCTACCCTTCAGGACTGAAGTGATTGCAAATCAGAAGACTGGTAACCCAAGGAAGAAAATGGTCAGAAGAAACAGAGGGATTTGGGTACTTCTCAGAAACAGGAAAAAATATATTTAAGGGATTTTAGAGGATTCAAGATTTCTTTATCTGCTTTGTGTTTAAGGTGGTAAAAAATTAAAAATGCCCCAGGTGTAGTTCACAGCAGGGCCAAAGGGAGGTTAAATCAGTCTCCTGACTCGCAATATGGATGATTAATCCTCATTCGTGAGCTGTGAAAGTGCCAATTTTTATTAATTCTGAGAACTTTACAAACAGAAGATTAGAACACAGTAAGAAAGGAAGATTCATTTGTTGTTTTTTTTTTGTGATGAAAAAATTAATGTTCATCAACCCACTTTCCCTAATGACTTGTTGAGACAGCAAGCAAGTAAAAACATCAGATTTGCTCTACACATCAGGACATAAATATTCTACCTCCATGCCACTGTAATAAAGAGTAAAAAAGAACATCCCCTTTTTTGGAGTTGCCTGACTCTTTTACTGTGCATGAGCATAAAAACTGTTATTTTCTGTCATTTTGCAGCATTTTTATGTTCTCTTAAACACAGGCATGCAGGCAGTTGAGACCCCACATCTCTACTGAAGGTGCAAATCCAGAAATAGTCACTGAAGTCAGGGATTGATGTAAACCCAGTGAATACAGAACATACATAACAGGATGCTACACAATGGTGATAAAGCACGTGTATGATGATCATGGAAAAACTGTCTTGCCTATGAGCCTTTGTAGCACTGCTGGATGCAAGAAATATTCCAGCATGCAGGTGAACTGGAATTCAGGTTGGGAGAGAAGAAGATTGAGTGTAATGAGCTTGCCCTTGGCTCTTGTGCAACTACACGAGAGTTTGCAAAGCAGAGCTATAGCTGAGGGCTGATTTAGTCTCTGTCTGCAGAGTGAGTTTACAGGGACTGAAAATGGGAGGTGTAAATTATCCCATCTTTGCCCAACTGACCAGCAGCACTGCTCCCATCACACAAGAAACCTCCCAGCAGCACTTTACCTGCTGGTCCCACGTTGATGATGAGCTGTAGGATGCCCCATAGCAGGCTATGAGGTTTGAAGGGTGGGAGATGCAGCTGAGGACTGAGCTCCATGAGGGTGGTATTTTTGGTTTAATGTGTGTTAGACAATCTCTGTGATTTTTCGGATGTGCACTGCCCACAGCAGCAATTGCTTAATGCACCATTAGATTTTACAATAATTGGCTACTACGGGCTCCTTTACAAGAGGAAAAGTGGTTTTCCTGGCATCATATTTTATGTAAGTGCACTATTAGTCATATGCCATTGCTGGTATATTTGACTTGTTTGTTGTCTAATGTTTGAAGTGAATACTATTTAAGATTTATTTTGTAACTTTCACAATACCAATGTAAAATATATAGTTTGTTGCCATCAGGTTGGAAAAAAAATTACCTCTTGATGCAAAAAAGGGTGTCAAGATTTGAAACTCCTCAGTGACAAATGGCAGAGGCACCAAATATACCTTGTTCCTGTATATCACTTCTTTGACGATGTGCTTTTTATATAACATTGTGGGTTTCGTTCTTGTCCCCAGAATACCCTTGGAACTGAAGAGTGCTGTCCCAGCAATGTTATTATGCTGACAAAAAGATTTTAATTTTTAGACAGTTATAAAATATATGAATGCAGGCATAATGTTTTAGTTGCATAATGTAATACCAGGAATAGCTCACTAGTCATCTTAATCAGATCATCATTCACTCAAAATCCCAATAATTTGCAGTATACCTTGTCTAAATGGAGGTTAAAAAAGACACTGGTAAGGTCAGCAATTAGTGTTGGTACTGAAAGCTGGCACTTGGTAGATGGGACAGTAATTACAAACTGTATAAAACTTGAAATATTTTACTTGAGAGGCTGCTACAGTCTTGGGGTCTTTTTTGATTGGTAGGAATTCTCATCCACTTACAGTCATTAATGCTTTGTGATTTGAACAGATCCACAAATTAAAGGAAGAGCTGCCTTCAAATCACTAACTCTCCAGTCTTTTGGAGTTAATACAGCTGATATAAAATCACCATTTTCAAACCTTATAAAATCTGATAAAAGCTCTGACATTGCATCACATCTGTTCCATTCAGTTATGCCCATTTAAAATAATTACAGTAGGAATTCCTCCTTGCAGAGAAAACTCTGGACAGCTGGAGTCTTCCCTTTAAGCTGCATAAAACTAACAGGCATCACATCTTTCTTGTTAGTAATTCTCCACAGCATTTCTCTTGCCAGCCAGTGCAATTTAAAACACCTGGTTGCCTGAACTAAGGTCAAGGAGACTGAAACAACAAACAATTACACTGTTTTTTAACAATACGAGTATGTTAGATAAGTGAAAATATTTATTATTCACTGCAAGAATAGTTGCAGATTTGCTATATTCCTGAATAATGATCATCTAAATTATTTTCATCACTGGAAAGATGCTTTCAAAGGTTATAACTATCAAGAACAACTTTAGAGATCTAAGAACAAAATTTGTAGCTGAAAACTTAGCCCATCAATAATTCAAAGTAGTTCTGGCAAATGGCATCTATTTATTGGCGATGCTTTATCTAAACCTGTAGCTCAGTGGGTTTGATTGCTCTTCTGTGCCACAAGGTGTCATTGTTTTACCATGATCAGCTTTTAAAATCCATACTAAAGGAAAATCTGCAAAAATTCCTTCGTCTGGAGTTTTAAGATCTTGGAAACATACATAGATAATTATCTAGGTTTTAGTTGCTTGAGAAATGTAGAAAATAGCAACCTGTCATGGACTAAATCAGAAAGATCTCTCTGACACCTACTAATGTGCCAGCAAGCTTTCAAGGTCTTCAGGCTGGTTTGTTTTCCCCTTTGTTGTGTAAAGGATGTTGTGTGGCCGTTTGATGCCCTTAGCTCGGTATGTGGTACAGAATTTTAGTTCCGTTTGATGGCTTGGAGGATGGCACGTGCCATTTTGACAGACCCATGTCTGGTGCCCCTCAGGAGAAGGTCAGGATCATACTCCTGCATTCTCACACCCAGCTGCTTGTCCCGGGAAGGCTGCCTGGCTGATTGCTTGATCATAGAATGATTTGGGTTGGAAGGGACCTTTAAATGTCACCTAGTCCAACCCCTCTGCCATGGGCAGGAACACCTTCCACTAGATCAGGCTGCTCAGCCCCATGTCCAACCTGGCCTTGAATGTTTCCAGGAGCAGGGAATCTACCACCTTTCAGGACAACCTGTTCCAGTACCTCATCACCCTAATTGTAAAATGTTTCTTCTTGACATCTAATCTAAACCTGCCCTCTTTCAGTTGAAAGCCATTCCCCCTTGTCCTATCACTACATGTCCTGCAAAAAGTTCCTCTCCAACTTTATTGTAGTTCCCTTTAGGTGCTAGAAGGTGCTATAAGGTCTCCTCAGAGCCTTCTCTTTTCTGGGCTGAGCAGCCCCAGCTTTCTCAGCCTGTGAAGTTGTGCTGATCAATAGCTGGTGCTATTAGTGCAGTGCTCTGAATGATACTGAGCCTGTTGCACAGACTTCAGGTAGGATACTGTAAAGAAGAAATTCTACTGTTAAGCACATACAGGAAACAAATGGGCTTGAGCATTAGTACTGCTAAAGTCCAGGAATATTTATGCATTCAGAAGATTTTCCGGACAGATACTTTGTTGCCAAAACATGGCTAAATTTCTCAGAGAAAGTCTGAGGGGAAGCAGGTTTCCATCACTTGTATAGGGCTTGTCTGGTTCAGTGCTGGGAATTGGCTGCTCAGCCAGGATTTCTCCTCTGTTCTGAATGGAAACCACGCAGGGAGCTGCTCAGCCATTGAGCTGTGTGCTCTGTGTTCAGGGCAGCCAGAAACGGTATTTCGAATGGGGTCATGATGCAAAAATCCTGAGAAAAGCTAGGTGGTGAGAGAGAGGGGAAAAGGAGGGAGTAAGGTGAGTTGGCTCACAGATACAACAGGAGAGACCTGGCAACTAGTTGAAAGGCTGGAAAAAGTGCTGGGAAAGAAGATGTAGCAAAAGAGCTGTAAAGGAGTGTCGTGCAGCAGATGAGGAGATATTGCTTGGGATTTTCTGCCTAGGTACTTATGACCTTGGAGAAGATATCTGAGTTTCCTAACATGGGATGCTTTATTAGGAAACTTTGATGTGTTAATAGGAACCTGTTGGTATATTACACAAGCATTCAATGTTGAGAACAAAGATGATGAGCTGTGAATTAAGAAGGCCAGATGCTGCCATCCTATGTGTATCCACAGATTATAAATGCAGCAACATACTGCTGAAATAAAATAAATTAAAATAAAATAAAATAAACCAGATATCCTGGGCATTAAATCATGTAACTGTCAGCTGAAAATGGATGTTAAAGATGGTGAGTAGGTCTTTCATTTTGTAATCCGCCTTGGAAATCTCAGTGGACCTTCCAAAACTTCAAAATCATTTGAAATGTTTCTGCATCCTCGGATGAAAATTATTGACAGAATGGTATGTGAAAAGTTTGCTGGAAATTGCTGTCTAAATCATTACCTTTTCTATGCATGAATAGTGACACTCTGAAGAGTGCCCGAGTGTAGAAAAGAGGGAATTTATCCACTGGAGTTTGCTGGATTTTAGAAAGACATTAGGCTATGTAATTGCCTCAGTCAGTTTGACAGAGAGAGAGAAAAATACGGCTCTGTTGTATCAACTTTTCTTCTGAATTTTAGCACTGGTTAGTTAGTGATACATTTTTTGAGCAGCCAGGGAGCTGTAATTCAGTACTGATGTTAAAAATGTCAGTAGTAGAAAAGTACACAGATTCTTCTCTCTGGGCCTCCTGCTTTTCTTTTCTTCCTGGTGAAATCTACCAAACATATCTTTTTGTCTTTGATTTAATGCACAAAACAAGCCATAGTTTTTTATGCAATATCTCTTACCAGAAGCTTCTGTAGGTGTCATCACACAATGCTTGTTGGCAGCAGAGCAGTGTGGCATCCACTGCACTGTGTGCTGGTGTCTCATCTGACCCTGCTTTCAGCTCTCATCACTGCACATCTTCTCAGGCAGGTTCCCCTGTGTTTAGCTACTTCACCCTGTTTTTATTTCTGTTTTCATTAGGTCTCACAAGCCAACAGATGCATGCTTTTAGCTACCTAAACTGAAAATCAGCCTTTACAGAACCAGTGTTTACATTAGTGATAGTTAAATCTACTGGCAGGCATAGCACGACTCCTGCCACTGGGATAGAAAGTCTTTATGATATTCAGGAGGAAGGTCTTTAGGATCTTTACGCACTGTGTAAAACCTTTCCCCAGGCTATCAAGGGCACCTAACATCTTTGCTAATGATTCCCCAAATGTCACTGTGCTAGTGATCTCTTTTCAGCTCAAACCATAAGCCGTGGGTGTCTATTTCTCATGAGACAGATAACTTGCTTTGTGTATAAGCTGCGCCTCAAACCAAGTGGAAAATAATAAATAGCAATAACATTTCCGATGGAAAATTCTTTCCACAGAAGGGCTCAAAATGTCACGTAACAGCTACAAAGATAATGTTTCATCTATTATAAAAAACCCACCAAAACTTTATTTTTCCAGCCTAGGAAGCGGTGAGACTTCAATCTTCTCTTTTGCCTCCTTGTGTGCCAGTGCAGATGCAGCAGTGGTGGTTCTACCCACCACTTGCAGCTGTGGCTGTGATGGCATGTTGGTGATTTGTGGAGCAGGACCTCCATCTGCTGCTGGCCAAAGGTCACAGCATGGCCAGTCTTCCTCTGCAGCCCTGGGAAGAACAGCTCAGGTGTCCGAGTGCATCTTCAGCCTCACTGGAAACATTTCTCTGGCCTTCAGTGCAACAAGGCAAAGAAATGCCCCTGTTCCTTTCAGGGCTTGACAAGCCTCGTTTCATAAAGGCTTTTTGCATTTGCCAGATTTACAGTAGGTGATCAGGAGCTGTTTATGAAGGCACAGCTTGGCCCTTGAACACCTTCCAGGCAGTGTGTTACCATGTACTCAGTTTGCATAACCTGCTTGTTACACAGTGGGTATGTGATAGATTCACTGAGTACTGTCAAGCTGTCATGCATCGAAGAAAAAGACAAAAAATCAAAGTGTTTACCTTTTCAGAGTCCTTTCAGGCTAAACAGGCTGCCCCCACTAACACTCAACAGCAACACTCAGTGCTTGGTCAGAGCTTGCTCTTGAAATATGTGTCCATGTACAATCACCACAGGGAGGACTCACGTGAGTCAATGTGAGACAGTGAGACAGTGACATGATGACAGAAATATTGGGGCAGTCAGATTGCCCAATTTTGGTATTCCCTTTATCACATTGTGCAAAACATTAGAAGAAAGCTGTGTGGATGCTGGATGCAGAAGCAGGTAAGATAAAAGTTATCTTCAACACGGGGAAGAGAAAATTGGAGAGATTAGAGGGGATTGCTCTAATAGCCAAGTTTTGTATTCACTAGATTTAACCTGCATTTTCAGCTCCAGGCAGACTGTATTGATTAATTGGAGAGGTGAGTAAAGTGCATGATTTTACTCTGTGGAAAAAATAAAGAGAAAATGAGGTGACCCCTTAGAATAACTCACTTCAGTATAAAGAGGCTGGTACTGAAGACTGCATAGGAAACAGATTTCTAGTGACCAAATTATTTTTCATTCTTTCCCACTGTCATTATGTTAATCAAGAGATACAGATGCTCATCTACCAACTTCTCATTAACGTTCAAAGGCACTTAACTGCTATTTTTGCCTTTGAAATTCTCCCCTCATGATACCTAACACATTTCCAGCAGTCTGCCATGCTCAGCATTTATCACATACCCAGTAATCCCTATCTTCTCCAGCTTCTGTACTGACAAACATTAGGCCTATATTTCAAAAAATTAATAACCACAGGGACACATTTCAACTTAACAGAAGCTCAGGATTGTCTTGGTTTCCCACAGCAACCATCAGGAATACTGGAAGAAAATAGGTCAAATGAAAACATTGTATGACAAGATTGTAGGCAGAGTTTTCATAGTGTTATTTCTGAAAGCTGGTTGCACAACTGTTAAGACGGGATGTGCTTTACACACCAATTCCTCTAAATTATTCTAATCAAAAAGAAAAAACACTATACTGTACGAGCATTTGACCCATTTTGGATAGAGAGCAAAATTAATAGGTCAAAGGAAAGCAACAGTTACTTTCACTTTTGCCTGGCATTTTAGTGAACATTTTCTAGAAACTTCTCCACAGGACTAATTCTGTTTTTCCTTTTTGGGCCATTGTTGTAATGATTATAAATTTGACAGCTAAAACAATCTATGGTGCAAATAACAGCAAAATATTGATCTAGGATTAACAGGAATTTATTTTCAGGCTACCATTCTTTAACAGTTTCCTTGGTTAGTAACATGTGAATTCTTCACAGTTCTCTATTGCTTTTCTTGCTGCTATTTGTTATTTCATCACAGAAGCGTTTGGGGGAATCTGTAATGCTCTAGAGAATTGCTGTATAGAATATGGAGAGCAGACTCTTCTAGATCCTTATGATCCTTCCACAAAGACAATCTGTTCTTTGCAAAGGATAAGGTAAATATGTTAGTGAATGATGCTAACCTCTGGAAAGTAGGAAGTAAAACAAACAGGGTTTAAATAGATCATGTACTTGGACAGAATATAAAGTAGGACTAAATTTAGAAATACTTTGGTTAATAAAGCAAGAAAAAATCCCAAATTTTCAGCCAAAGGAATCAAGTTTGAGAAAATATATGTGTTTAACACTGTCACCTTATTTTGAGTAGGAATTGATTGCAATGAGGAGAGCAAATGTTCCTCTTGATAAGCAGACAAATTGAATTTCAGAACCTAGATGCTATCTTTATAAGCTCAGGAGAGCAAAACTCCTCTCTCCATATAACATACTGCTTCAGTTTTCCTCAAAACAGTTTCTATAGGAGAACAGAATTCTGCATTTGCTGGACTGAATAGTGTGAAACACTGTTAAAGAATGCTTTTGTTTTATTTTTTTTTTCATAATACCCAAGTCTTTTATTTCCAGTTACATGCACGATGAAACAAAGCTAAACATCACCTCTTTCTTCTGCTACTTCTGTTCAAAATCTCTTCTGGATGAAATGTGGCATCAAAATTTTTAATTTGTTCATTTTGGTTTTGCTAAATGCTTCCTCCATCCTTCCTACACTTTTCTGTCCTCAGATGACAAATGCTAATTACTGTCTACAGAGTGTTCTTATTCCCCCTTGGCCAGGTCCTGGCTTAAAACCTATTTCCCACCAGGGAGCAGTCTGGAAAGAGTAGTCCTCTCTTATGGCACCGAGTAACTTGTGCCACAAGACACGTCCCCCACCACCACTGGGACCTGCTCAGTCTCCATCCCAGTTCCACAGAAACACTGCCACAGTCTGAGTGGAGGTGAGTGAAGCCTCTTGCTCCTCACAGATTCTCATCCAGACTATCATATCCTTTATCATACACAGGAGTCTTTACGCTGATCCATGTCTTACAGGCATATGAATTTGAGGTTGTTTTCCACACACAATTTAATAAAAAGAGCATGGTATTCTGCTTTTACAAATAAACAGGAAAGAAATGAAGCATTAGACACCAGCTGTTGATCTTACTGTCAGCTATTTTTGGAGCAAACTGTGACTAAAACTATGTAGCAAGGGGACTTGCATAATGGCATTTGCTTCATTCTGCATTATAATGCAAAACTCTGTGCCCTATGACTCCAGCCACAGTATTTTATATCAAAATAGCTGATGATGCAAATCAGATTTCACTACTTCTGAGACCTTGCTCTCTGACCTTTCTTCCATTCATTTGGGGAAAAAACTCCACCATTTCCTTCCAAATGTCTCCCCAAAAGCTTTTAGGAGATAAATATTTTTCCCCTGCTTTATTCAAATGTAAACTCGGACTCATAAAGTTTCATTAAAAGAGCATAAATCTTTCCCCTCCAGAAGTTATCTGCCATGTTTCTTCTTATCCTTTGGATGACTGCAGTAATTTTTATGCTGTGCTGTCGGGAGTGTAATGTTAAGTGCTTCATTAATGATGATTTGTGCCATTGAAAAGTTTAAAATGGGCAGATCCTGGCAAGGACCTGACATTATTTATTTTCGCTCTTTGTATTAAACTCTGCAAAGAACATTTTAAGAGCAGTTTTGCTTCTACTTGGGGATGCTATAAGCAGTATTTCATATGCCATTGCCTCAGAGACAGCATTAACCAGGACAACAATAATAATGGCTGCACACATTGCTAATAAATATTTGCATTTATTTGTAATAAAAGGGATACATTTCACTGTGTGAAAGGAAGGAGATAAGTAGAGAGATACTTGTCTGCATTTGGAATAAATGATAACTCCAGAAATTTTCTGCTTGAAGAGTTAGGAAACAACAATTGCATCTCAAGGCCCCAGGCCCCAGAGCGTGGTACAGCAGTGCAGCAGAGAGCAAATATATCTGGGAGCTGGGAATTGCTCCGGGAGACAGGCTGGGGCTCCCTGGGGTACCTCACTTCAAATGAAAATGAGGAGATGGCACTTTATTTTGGAGACGGAGAGGGATAGGAAGGAGCAGGAAGAAAGAGGGGATGGATGCCTCAATGCTCTCATGTGTTGATGGATTTAGGTCCTGACCTGGCTCTTGGTTTGAGGCCGCGTTCTGGGTTTGGGGGTGTCCAGCTTGTTACTTGCCTGGAGAGTGAACCAGGGGGCAGAACTCCTGCTAAAATACAGGTGGGATAAAGTAGTCACAGCACAACTTAATGTAGGAAAACTGAAAGATCTTATAAAATTTCACTATCTATTTGAATATTAACTTTTTCTTTTTTTTCCTCCCCACTTTCTATTATAAAATAAAGGGAAACAGAGGCTTATTTTCCAAGCAAAATTATTTTTTACTAAGACCAACACAGAGTGCTATAATATGGTCCTTTGCTTAACTACAATTTTTGCAATATGTTATAAAAACATGAAGTTTTTTGGAAACAAATTTGGAAGAAATGTAATTTTTTGTCTATTTGATATATAAATAGACATTTCGCTATAGCTTAAAATTTACATGACCTCATTTAAACACCAGAAACAGGGACTACCATGTGGTAGGTAATTTCATTTGTGTATTTTAGTTCACTGGAACTGTATTTCTCTAGGTAGACTGGGGCTTATGTATGTATATTAGGAAACTGAAGAGAATTACTTGAGAAAATTTCAGACTCTTGTCTGTGGACTCCAAGGTGGCTTCTAGAAACAAAGAATGGGAACAAGCTGCCTTTCACAGTCAGAATAAAAAAAAAAGTTAGAAGTACAGTGTCCCAAAAATCAGTTTTAGGAGCAGTATTAAAAAACTTTGCAGGAAAGGAGAGGAAAGGTCAAATACAGTATTAAAGGTCTCTGAATTAAATACCCTAGAGAAATTAAATTGTTAATAAAGACTCTTACAGCCTCTTTATGATTAGTGTTTCTTGGAACTTTGAAGAGACCAGATTGTCTGTGCAATGTAAAATGTCACTGGAAAAATATTCATTTAATCAGCATGGATTAAAATACATGAATCTTTGCCTGGCTCAACACTGCTGCAACAATTTTCTAGCACACTTCTGCAGCAGTCAGGCACCAGCCTACCTGTGTCTGTGGTTCATAGTTCAGTCATTCTTTCATTTCCCTGTACTGGAAAAATACAGAAATCAGTTTTATAGAGTGAAATTCTATAGAAATTACAGTTCCCACAATAGAAATAAAAACACAAAACTAGATGTAAGGGGCTGTCACCAATTTCAGTGACCAGACTGCTACTTATTTCAATATGTCTGGGAAAAATTCCCCACACAAATGGGTTCACAACATAGGAATTATTTAGTAAAGATTGTATTCAGTTTTACACTGGATCAACAAGCATAATTTAATTTAATGGCAGAGAAACAGTGCAAACAAGGAGGCACTTGTCACATGGGGAGGAAGCGACCCCATGAGGAGAGGAGTCATCAGGAGGGAAGAGTAAGGAGGGAAGTCCAGCTGGAAGAGCATGCCAGCACTGGTGTGAAAGGGACAGAAGCTGGGATCCCTCAGAGCTACCACTCTTCTTCTGATGAGAAATAGATCAAGTTCTCACTCTCTCTGCAGGATGCAGCAACCTTGACATGCTGCGAGTCTGTGGGATGGTATGAAAGACAAGAAAAGAAAGGATTGTGCTCACTCTAATTGGCAGGGGAAAAAATAACAAAGAAGCAGCAAAAAAATTTTTGTGAAGTAAATCTTGTTAGGGTACAGGCACATCTTAAGAGCTGTCCAGGTGGTGCTATTCCCCAAAAAACAAATTAATCTGAAGCATTGATATTTATCTCCAGGATTATGATGACCTTGCGTCAGCAATTTGCTGTCAGTGTTAACAGTGGCAGAACTGATACTCAGAAACTCCCCAAACATTTAAAGCTACACAGATGTCATATGTCTACTCCCAGTTAGCAACACGAGATATTAGTAAGCCCAAGGATCAGTTAAAAAAAGTTTTATAAATCCTATATACATTCCTTTGCCTTCTGACTAATGAAATTGCCTTGTGGGTTCATTTTCCCATTCCATTTCCTCCACCTAAAAGCAGCAGTTTGAGAAGCTCATTTCCATTACAGATGCTGTTGGTGCATAAAAGGAGAGTGCCTGTGGAGAAAGCTCTGGATTAGATGTGCTCCCTGTGGAGCACGTTTTTTATCAAAAACCATTTCTGATAAAACATGCTATTTGAGTTATTTTTCAGTTGTAAAGAGTCTCGTGCAAAACTACTGCAGTTGGGTCATGGTAATACAAAGTCTGCAGTGCCCCAGAGCTGGTGTATGAAGAAAAGTTACATCAGTGCTGCATAAAGAGATGGTCAGGACACTGTACAATCACAAATACAACTATGTGGAATTTTTCAAATTGGTACATTGCTCTCTTGAAATGTATCTATAAAAAAAATCAAAATAATTTGTCAATGTGTGTTGAGTTTCGTAAGTAGTTCAGCCCTTCCACATCTTCCCTCCTCCGCAACTAATACGCCAAATGGAAATTTTTTTAGACCCATTTTAACCTAGTTCTTCCACCATAAGCCTGTCTCTGCAGATTTCAGATTGACCATCCTGTGGAAATCTCAGTTGTTATATTTTAACACGTTAGGGAGCTGGGTAGATAAGGAAAATGCTTTTCAGGCCCACTTTGAAAAAAGGCTGAAATAACCAGTTTGTGTAAAGTATGTGAGATTCCATACACAGAGAAAAGTGACGGCATGTCCCAAAGGAAACATTTCAGGAGGAGTTAATCCTCATTACCCTAGTCATCAGAAACTCAACTATAACCAATTAATCCTGTGGAAACCAAATTTCATCAGTTCCAGTCCTCATGACACTAGAATCTCAGTAAAACTTCCTTTTATGTCAAATGATCACAGAATCTCAGGATGGTTCAGGTTAGAGTGGACCTTAAAAGATAATCTAGTTCCAACTCCCTTGCCAGGGGCAGGGACACCTTCCACTAGACCAGACTGCTCAAAGCTCCATCCAACCTGGCCTTGAACACTTCCACGGATGGGGCATCCACAGCTTCCTGTTCTAGTGCTCACCACCCTCACAGTAAAGGATTTCTTCCTAATATCTTATCTAAATTTATCCTTCTTCAGCTTAAGACCATCCTTCCCTTATCCATGTCCTTGTAAAAATTCTCTCTGTAAACTCCTGAAAAAATTCTGTAAGCTCCCTTTAGGCACTGGAAAGGGCTCTAAGGTCTCCCCAGAGCCTTCTCTCCTCCAGACTGAACAACCCCAAGTCCCTCAGCCTGTGTTCATGGGAGAGGTGCTCCAGCCCTCTGATCATCTTCATGGCC
Source organism: Lepidothrix coronata (assembly GCF_001604755.1). Taxonomy (NCBI): domain Eukaryota; kingdom Metazoa; phylum Chordata; class Aves; order Passeriformes; family Pipridae; genus Lepidothrix; species Lepidothrix coronata. The sequence goes on from NW_016690405.1 coordinate 1,042,942, forward strand.
CTTCTTTGGACTTGCTCCAACAGGTCCAGGTTCTTCCTGTATGGGGGACCACAGAGCTGGATGCAGCACTGCAGGTGGGGTGGCACCAGAGCAGATGGGCAGAATCACCTCTCTCGATCTGCTTCACACTCCTCAACTAATGCAGCCCTTTCTGGGCTGTGAACACACTTTACTGGGTCATGTTGAGGTTCTTCTCAACCAGTGTGCCCTTTGTCACATTCATGCAGCATCAATTATCAGTCTTAAAAATAATGAGGGGGGTTTTGTCCTTATCAACAATAGGAACGTTACTCCAATATCTCACCACTCTGGACAAGTAGGCAGAAAGGAAGCAGCAAACAAGTGAAACAACAAAAAGTGGGAAGTAATCATGAAAATAAAGGGGTGAAATGTCATCCTCACCTGAGAGGAAGAACTTGAAGAAACTGAGAAAGGTGCCAAAGCATGACACAGCACTAATGATCGGCAAATGTAGGTGTTTCTCCTAAAAAAGGAGAAATTTTGGGAGCTGATCATTATCCCACAAAGCTGTTTAGAGGGGACAAGGCAATAAAGGAACAAAAAGCAGTGTGCTGTGATGTGGCCTAAATTGAGTATCTTTCTCGAGTATTCTTTTTTTTTTTTTTTTTTTGAGAAAGAGTATATAGGAATTTTTATTTCCTAATAAGGAAATGTCATGATTCCCTGGAAAATCCATGAAATATGAATTTGTTAGGATCAGGGATGATTTTGACTGAAAGATTTTCAGTCATACATTAAAGAAGGGAAGGATATTTATTAAAGGGATTTTTATTCCAACTTTTTTTTTAAACTCAACATAAACTGCTTTGTGGCAGTTGAATAAAAAAGCCATATACTATATAAATCAAATTCATGTTCTCTTTCAAGCACTGAGGGGTTTTTTTATGAAAACTGTCTATATTTGTGAAGCCTGAATATTTTTTGCATACTTTGGCTACAGAAAATGCAGAAAGTCATACAGTTGCAGTATATCAATATGCCAATTATGAAACGACCATGTGTCTACTTTAGTATTTTAGTTTCAACCAGGATTATGTTTCTGTTTCTGCTTACTGCATCTCACATCAGAGATTTGTCTTGGAGACTGCAAACCATTTTCCTTGAGGAAAGCAAACTGGCAGGTACTGTCTTGGTGTCTATGTAAGATATTCCAGCTGCTAATGAGCAATAAATCCATAAAGCCAGAGCAAAGCTATTCTGGCATAATCCCCTCTGAAGTGCTTGCAGTATGTATGGCAGGTGCTGAGCATTGACTGCTTCAATCAGCAGATCTGCATTAGCAGTCTTGCTAATGTGGACACAGCTGAAAGTGCCAGCACTCAGTGCTCTAGGGAACACAACCCATGGGGCAGCTCTGGGCTCTGGATGCCCAGCCTGGTCCTGTTTGCTCTATGTGCCATGGTGGGACTGCAGTGAGCAACACTGTGGGAAAGCTTGGACCCATGGCCAGTGGCTGAGGGAAGGTGGACCCCAACAGCTACCTGGGCTGGACAACTCAGGGTCAGGATGGTTGGGTGTACTGTGCTAATAGAGACCACCTGCCCAGAAGCTGCTGAGAAATAACTGTCCTTATACTGAGTTGGAGACTCAGACGATGAGTTATTTGGGGCCAGGTTTGTCTTTTATTTCTCCTGAGAGTCTGATGTGTCAGTCTGCATGGTGTCTGACAAACGTAAAGCTCTGCTACTGCTGTTTTCAGAGGACTCAGCCTCCTTAGAAAAATAGGATATCTGTCCTGAATGTGGATTAATCATTCCTATAAACCCTGCTTTAAATTCAGATTAAAGAGATAATGTAGGAGCAGCCATAAGTTACTGGTAATGTGTACAAGAATGTTGTACTTTCTTCAAGGCAATAAAAAAAATTAAGGAAAAACACAACAAGAAACACAGGGAAGGCCCCAATTTATTAAAGTAATCCTTTCTTTTTTTCATTAAAAAAAATGTTTGCTTTCTCAGGTGTAAGGCCTCATTCCAAGGGCTTTATTTTTAATGAAAAGAAACCACCTTGAAAAAACACACAGTAGTATATAATCATACTAGACAGGCAGCCTTGTTATGTTTGTTAAATGATTTTTCCCTTCATAGATTTCTCAGGCTTCTTAGACCATATAGAGCAGTATAGGAAACAATTTCATTCTGAACATAGAAGAGGTAAGAAAACATATCACCATATAGACATTTGTACTCACCGATAAATGTAAATATATACTCACATGCATGACCAAATAATCTTAAGCTTCTGTCTTTTGTGATTCTGGTGTGCATATAGCTATAGAAGTATCAGTATCTATATCATTTTGTCCATCTATATTTCTTTCTATGAATGATAAATAATTAGCGGTGTAGCTATAAAGCTTATGTATTTCTAGCCAATGACACCTTCAAGGTCCCTCTGCTGCCTACTGCTTGACCTTGGTTTAAAAGCACACAGAATGGAAACCTTGAAACCAAGATCAGCAGGATTCATTCTGACAGAAAACAGATGCAGCACAATGGAGAAAAATACACATTTAATTTTAATCCTTTTTTTTTTTTAAACAGCCTGACTATTACCAGTTCTTAAAAAAAAATCCTAAGGTACAGATTGTCCTTCACACAAGTATCATACATTTTAATACTCCAATTAAATTTTGATTGGATAACATTTTAACTACAATAACTCTAGCAATATCTACATTATTCCTCTCTTTAGACATGGTAGCAGAAGAACACTGTGGAGGTAACATAACAAAGGGCTGTGGCCTTAAGATGAGCCTTCTTAATGGAAGATTCTTGACTTCATGAAAGTACAATAAGAAGCATTTTATTTCATAATATTTGGACAGGAAGGTTATGAGACTGCAATATAGATAGATGATACAAAGAGCTGTGACCTCAAAGATACTGCTTTTGTCTTACATTACTTTTCAATTTTATGTTCTGTCTCAAACCAGCTAATCTTAGGTATGGTTTAATAGGCTTCTTGTTTTCTGAAAAGGAATGAAAACAGCTGAAGAGGTCAATAACTACCCAATCCCAGGTTTGGGGGTGAAAACTGGAATCTTTACTGAACATGCAAAATGCAATTTAAGGGTCTTGGGGGCAGGACATGCTAATGAGGAGGATGGGTTATGCTAACTAGGGATGGATTATGTTAACTAGGGGATTACACAAATTTCTGCTACAGTTACACAATTGGTTAATATTTCCTGTAACAAGGATTACATGGGGGGAAGAGAACAAAGGCGTTTCTACATGGTCTGATAACATCATCACAAAGTCTTTCCATATCTTGCTGGAGGAGACAGGACAATCAACATAGCTAAATATGAATAGGTCTTGTGAGGAAGGTCCTCAGAGTAAGGAGTTTCTCCCAGCTCCTGCTGTCCATGGCCCGCTACATAATCTCATCAGCTCCTTCTCTGCTGATAGCTGAGCCCTGGATCCCAATAAACAGTATCTCTACAAAGTGGGGAACAGAATTTGAGACTGTGTCACGTTACTGGTGTGGGTCCACATGAAATGGATAAAATCATGCCTGGCTCTCCAGCTGCACTTGTCCAGGGGAAACGATCACTAAATACAAGTCTGTCTGAAGTCTTCCTACCAGGATGACTGCTTGCCACTGCATTATTTGGTGCTTTTATAGAGAAGAAAGTATAAAACTTTGCTGATATTGGTTGTCAATTTGGTGCTTTTATTGGGAAGAAAAGATAAACCTTTGCTGATATTTCTTGGCAATGTCACAAAAATGAAAGGGTGCTTAAACAATGAAATGAGGCAGATCACTCATGCAAAGCTGCCTGAGTTCCTCAAGCTGTTGGCGACCAAAGGAAGAATGTATCAATACTGTTGGTGCATGGGAAAAAGTATATAGGATAATGATCTTAAGGTTGTTCTGAAAGAGGCACTACTTAAAAGAATTAACTTAGATAATGCTAAAAAGAACTGGCATTATATTTGAATGGAAAAAGGAGGATATTCTAAAAGAGTAGAAAAATATTCTTATAAGGGCATCTGTAGGAAAAACATTGGAAGACAGTATATACATCCAAAGCCTGTTCTTCATAAGAATATGTGGATATGATTTGTAAAGACAGGAAGGTCTTGAAGACCTTTCTAGTGATGTGTGTAATTTAAAGAATTACCATGTGAACATCTGAGTTGTGGAGGCACATGAAAACTAACTACATTTCACAAATGCTTGAAGACTCAATATAACAACAACTGTTGAGCCCACTTTGACAAAGTAAAAGATGTCTAACAAATTGGAAGACTGGGAGGAATGTATTATTGTGAGAATTGAATCTTTCTTTCTGTCCTGCCATAAGACATTTCTGCAGCAGAAAGGACTATTTCTTTCTTTACATGAGTATTAGAGAATCTAGCAATCCATGAAGAAATTCTTTACAGAAAGTGTAACCAGGCATTGGAATGGGCTGCCCAGGGAGGTGGTGGATTCTCCGTCCCTGGAGGTTTTTAAGATGAGACTGGATGTGGCACCTAGTGACATGGTCTAGTAACCACAGTGGTAGTGGATCAAGAGTTGGACTTGATGATCTTGGAGGTCCCTTCCAACCCACCTGATTCTATGATTCTATGAGTCAATGATTCCATGACAGACTTTCTCAATTTGTGCACATAGAACCATTTTCCAGTGCACATGCACAGACTTAAAGAATTTTCTGAAATTACTCCATTCTGTGAATTACATTGAAGCAGCATACAGGCTTCCAAAAGTTTCTTCATCATGCATTAAGTATCACACCGTTCTCTTTTCTGTAATGAACATCTTTATGAACCACAAATAAGCAATGTGGTCTCTTCCCAAACTCTTTTTCAGTTTTTCTATTTATCCAATTCAGTTCTACTCTGATGATGGTCTTAGCCCTGTAATTAAACCCTGCAAATGCTTCCTTCCGGTGTTTTCAGGCATCACCATGTCATGGCTGGTCTCCCAGTTCAGCACAGAACAAACTTCTCTTTTTGCCTTTTAATAGGAAAACAGAAACTTTAAATCTCCATTTCCTTCGGAATCACCATCCTCAGGTGTAGCCAGAGAGTCTTTGTCATGCCGATTTTAGTAAGCTGTTTTTCATCTTTGTTTCCATTTCTGTGTGCACGCATACTCAACATACATTTATACCCACACCTGAATACTTCTGAAGCTCAAAAAATTTTGACAGTAGTACTAAGTAAAATATATGAAAGTACTTTATTTATTCTGGGAATACAATTATGTATAGTTGAATAGGAGACTCATCTGCTGTATTACTGCACACAGCCTTTTTTTTCCCTTTCTATTTTCTTCTTTATAAAATGAATTTTTCTGTGTGAAAAAAGGCAGATAATAATGGAGAGCTTTAAGCACAAAATGTCTGATAATAACAAGAGCAATGAGAAGAGAAGCAAGATGGATAGGAGAATAAAGACACTGAAAGAAAGGCAGAAAAATATCCTGGAAATCTCCACATAGGCCTAGGAGCATATTATTGATTCTGAACCACAAACTGGATTTATGTAATTTTATCAATTGCACCTAATTACAAGGGTGAATGTTGGCAGAGGTAGGAAATACTTTAATAAATTGTCATGCTCACTATTTCTCCCCTTTTATTTCTTTTTATTGTAAAATATTTTAAATTAGCTTCTGGTTAAGATCATTTAATCTATAAAACCATAAATGACCTATAGCATGTTTTTGAAGGCAAAATAAGCTCCTAACCTGAGAGATGAATAAGAGGAGTCTGAGGTATTTTTATCAAAGCAGCCTAAGAAATGGTGCATTGCAGACCTCAGCTAAGATAGTGCAATCAAACAGAAAGCCAATTGATCAAAGGAAGAAAAGGACAAATATCAACTTTTTTTTTGGCAATTAGACTTCTAAATTATTGTGTGGGATTCACAGTTTTGGAAAAGGTTAAGCAAGAGACTTTGCACTGCAGAAACAAATATCTCTTGGGGAATTCATTGCTAATCCTCTGACCATTAGATTGCTGGAACAAATGCTGGACCTGGGGACCAGTCTCCTCATTGGCTATTGTGATGCTGCGTAGGATATGACATTACTTGTGACTGTACTAAAACACCATTAAGTAGCTAGCATGGGATGTATTTCATCCTTTTAAACAATTAAATAAATTACAATTTTTTTTTTTTTTAATGTGAACTGACCTTGACAGGCTTACGCACTTGGCAAAACCTTTGCTTTATACTTTGGTTTTAGAATGCTTCTTTAAGATGCTTGATCACAAGTAGAAGTTTCCCCTTGGAAGCTGCTTATGTTTTTTGAAGAACTATTCATGAGTGGGGGAGATGTCATCTTCTTATCTTTTGAAGTGGTGTATTTCAAGAAGTCTGGTTCAGATTTGAATTAAGCTAAAGTTCTTGTAGGTAAACACAAAGCACTGGCAATTCTATAAATAGAGAAAATTCTATAAATAAAGAGAAGCCAACTATTCATACATTCCAAAATGTATAGAAATCACTGTATCGCGAGAAATAAGAAAGGAACTTCAGAATATTAAAATACATAGGACACACTGTCTTAATTAGATTTTGGTATCAATTTAGAGCTTAGACAAACATCTAAAGGCTTGATTCAAAAGGAAAAAAACAATATATCTGATTTTCGAAGTGACAGCTGACAGTTTAATTTCAGTGATGGCTTCTAAATTATAATTTGATAACAGACTGTTTTTTCTATTTCAAATGAGGTTCCACAATAAGTCCTACATTACACTGAAACAAATGAGACTTTAACTCTGTTCAAGATCTTAGGCCAGGAATTGCATTTTTGAATAATATTTATGATTAATCTTGAAATTAGTATATTCAAGCTACTTTTTAAGCATTAATTAATATTAACCTTGCTTTCAGAATAATATGATTTATGTAACACCTGAAAAATATCGAGCAGAGTGTGAGGCTCCTGCTTATCAGCTGAGTTAAGCAGTTCAGCGAGTCAGACTTCAAGCATTCGGAAATTTTTAAGAAATTAACAACTTGAACCCATGCTTCCCAGTCAGTATGTATATATGGACTTGGCCATACTTGTTTATTGGCACTGCAACAGCCCAGCAGCTCCTGAGGCTCCAGAGTGTGAGTCTTACTGAGGAGCCCTCACACTGCTGGAGAACTGCATTGGTTGTGTCCCCAGTAAGCTCTGTTACAGTGTAAGACATGCCTCTGGACATCCTTAACCATGGAATTCAGTTCCAAAGTTGTGTGTAATAATGTCTCAAGGTAGACCCAGCATTACAGAGCTTCAGAGACCTCAGGCAGCTGCCTCCATTGTCAGTGCTTACCTCCAACCAGTTAATAAAATGACCTTAGATCTGAAAATCCATAGTTAACCATGGCATTATACATGTTCTATATTTATATAATAATCATAAGTCACTTTGGGCAGTCCATTTTCAGGAGATGACTGCCTTGCTCTCCAGACTGAAATCTCTATTCCCTCAGCCTTGTGACTCATAATGCACCTTTAGTCATATTTTAACCTTCAGCATTGTACTCTGTCACATCTCATTGTTTAATAAATGCTGTTGAGCACAGAAACATCGCACCACCAGATAAACCTCATTGACTTCTGTGTGAAAAACAAATTCACTTGCTTAGTTTTTAATAAGAGTTCCCTTTAATTTGAATGCTTAATATGAATGTTCCTCTTTGACATGAATGATGCATGCATGCCCTTGAGATGCTTGCTAGATAATAACAACAATAATGGCTGTATACAGAAGGGTAAAAGAAGATATTTTTTGCCATATTATAAAACATTATTGGTTCACTGGGTTTCATCTCATTAGATTTAATAATTCTTTTTTTCAAAGTCAATTGACCTATAAAACACGACAGATTTGGGGGAATGACTTTAATCTCTTTACAGTCAGAGACACCTTCCCTACCTTTAATGTATTTTCTATGGAATCTAGTGAAATAACGAAAAGGTAAAGGAGCCCTGAAATGCAGTTGGTATTTCAGATGTATCCATAATTTATTCTGTGGCTTTACAAACTATATGTATTTACAAAACTATAATTTATGGAAAAAAAAAGTCCTATGCTTTTTCAAAAAGGAGAAGCTATTGGGGAATATGATATGGAGTTGCAATATCTCATCAGTCAAACATCACATTAACAAAAAGACGGTGGGAATTTACCTTATATAATATCTAAAGGTAATCTTTTTTTCAATCTGTCTTTTTGTTGTTTTTACCCTTGGTTCAGTGTTCACCCCAAGAGTAATTCTACTCAGATTTCAGAACCTGCTTCAGGATTTAGGGAAATTAATTGGAAAACCCTCTTACTGAGAGTTTATGGAAGTGAAGATCTCATTGAGGTGATAAGCTTTGCTCATATCCTAGTGAGAGACAACGAGAGACTGAGTGGGATACTAGCAAGCACAGACTCACCTCTGCAACTGCAGCCAAGGAAAAGCATCATTAAATTCCCTGGCCTTTGCTTCATTAGTAGTTAGTACTTGCTGTGGCTTCATTTTCACACCATGAAAACCAGGAATGGGAGCTTGGCCGAACCTCTAAAGGGTGCGATGTGGCAGCATGGACCACGTTGCTGCTCCTTGGGATACCAAGCAGATGCAGCTCCCTTAACTACATTTGTTTTCGCTGGTGTCTCCTGCAACTCGAAATGAGGGGATCCTGAGGAATAGGGTGATGGAGATGGTAACTCATTCAGGTTGTATCTTGGCTTAAAACACACTCCCTAGACATTACAACGAAACCCAAGTGGCTGACAGACACTGCTCCTTCCCTTTCACCAAGGGCTAGAGCACTACTACATATGCCTAAAGTTAAAATGTTCTTAGTAGCCCTTCAATTAACCAGAACATTTGCAAATAGCTTTCTAAGCTTTAATCTGCTTGCTTTTATCCTTTTCCAGCTGCTTTGATGGATTACCCAGACAGGATAAGCAAGTGACAAGAAAAATGCTTTCAGAGGTGGGAAAGTAAGAAGTTCGCAGTGCAGAAAATGCATGTCCTCTAGTGCTGCAGTCTAAATTTTAATTTAGCAACTAAATCCTAAAGCAAAGAAAAAAGTCAAGATCCCTGCAGGGGAAAGCAAATCTAGTTTGTTTTCCACATTTGGAAGCCAACAGCATTATTACCAGTGGGACAGAAGGACCAATTCTATTTTCTAGCTATGTCCAAAGACTGCACATAGGCAACAACAAAAAATTCACATTGTTATATGAAATCTTCAGTAGCAGCTGGGATCGATTTGTCCCAAACAGAAAGTCAGAGTGAGGATCTAGTGCTTGGCACTGTATCAAGTGCAGAGGAAATAAGCATGCAATTGAAAGTGGAAGTTCAATGGTCTGTGAGGGTAGGACATCCATGGCAAACCAGAATATTGTGAGACTGAGGCATGCAGGAGCTACAGGTCCTTGAGTAGCATCCAGGAGGCACTGACAGCTGTTGATAGATGAAGAGATGACCAGAGTTGCTACAATTGTCTAAGGCAGAAGTACCAGTAATATTGCTCAGACTAGGAGAAGGGACAGTGTCTAAAGCTGACACTCGTTTCTCTGACTGATAATGCCAAGAGCAGCATCCATCTTCTCATTAATCTTGGAAGACTGATGTGTGAAATTTGAGCTAATTCTGGACTGACTTTCAAATTTTTTTTTCTTTATCTTGGGCCAAAATAATGTAAAGAAATTTAGAGCAGAAGCTACAAAATATCAGCTTCCTCTGAACGTGTTTAATGGGGCAAGTGGCTCCTCCATGCAAGAATTTTATTGACATGCTTCCTGAGAAGGTGGTAGCAAGGTCAGCCTGCATGTCTTGAGCTATCAAGTATAGTCTGTGCAAAGTATGTCCAGTTCCTTTTTAGATCCACAAGATGTGAGTGCTCAGCACCTTTCTGAAATCCAGAGGAGATGGGTGACAAAATGTGCAGCAGACTTCTGGTGACTAAATACAAATATGTAAAGTAACTCTAAAATGCTTCCCATAATCTGCTTTTACAGGCTTAATATTCAAGGCTGAAAAAAACTTTGGTTTTCTTTAGCTGAAATTCATTAAGGTGATAAATAGCAAAACAAACATTAAACAGTAAACAAAGGGCATAGCAAATAGTATTTTATTCAAAGTTTCACCTTGGAAAAAAAATGACAGTCTCCTCAAATCACACGGGACTTGCAAGTATTAAAAAATATAATAAGAGAGCATTTGTGAAAATATACAGGTACACTGTTTCACCGCATGCCTTCCCTAACTGGAAAAAAGAAAGTAGAAATGAAGCACCCTGGTTTCTCTGCTAGTGTTAAACAAAGATGGATGACAAATATTACTGAACTGGGTAATAAATAATGCTCTCTGTAATCTTAAAAAAATTTGGAAAAAAAAAATCTTCTTTTAATTCTATGGGATTTTTCTAACGGGTGAAAGTATTTTGATATTATTTAGTACAGTTCAGTGAAAAATTACTTTCTTAATAGAAGTTTCAGGGGATTAAAAGCTATCCAAACATTAATCTTTCATATCATGCATCATTAGCAGAACTAAAAATTCTCATATTCTACAAGGATTTGGAGCACAGCTGTAGAATACCCAGAGCACACCTTCTAGAAGCAGAAATTAAGCAGCTGGTTGCATGGTTTCAGATAGATGTCAGCTCTATTATTCAAAAGGTTGCTTACTAGAACAGCAATTTCACCCTTTCTGTTCCAGACATCATCAGAGCAGGTGAGGAGATAACACTCACTTTAAACCCCTAGTTACATTGTTTGCTGGATCAGGACCATCACTGGGGTTCTTGATCTTTGGCACAGGATTATTTCTCAGAGGCATGTAGAGATTCGGATGGTGATGCCAGTGAAGAAGTATTGACTTTGTAGCAGCTATATTTATTAAAAAAGAAAGCTGTTAAATTATTTTGTGATCTTTGGGGGAAAAAAAATAAATCAAGAAACTTTCCTCAAGAGCCTTTTTCGCAGTAACCCTGAGTGCTGTGATTTGAAATAAGGCTTTAGTAATGTACTTAGCACAGAAAATTCTGAGTATTCCACTGGACATAAATAAAAAGACTAAAAGGTTCCTGTTACACAATGAGATTTTTAAAGATATGAAAAGCTTTCAGGCCTTGATTAGGAGGCTGAGGAAGAAATACATGAAGGAAAGTGCTTACTATGCTTACCATGTAACTGTTTTTTAATAGGTTGCACATTAGTGTACCCTGCTTAAGGCAGAGGAGAGAGGAGGGAGAGGAAACTAGCTGATTTATTCTTTTCTTTCTCTAGAACTGTCTCACTACACAATCTTAAAATAAACTAAGATGAGAGGGACCTCAGGAGGCCACCTGACCCAGACTCTTGCTTAAAGCACACACATTTTAATGTTAGATCAGGTTGCCCAAGCCTTGTCCAGTCCACCACATCCCCGGGCACCTGTCTACCAGCAGCACCAGAGAAGGGGGTGGCCACTTGGTCTCTCCTAACCATAGTCCCTGCTTCTGAAGAAGCCTCTCAGAAAATGTATATCCCCCCTACCTCAAAAGATCAGAGAAGTTTAAGTCCTCTACTCCATCCCTAACAGGTCCATATAGGACAATTCCCCTGCCTCTTCTGGTTGTGAAATAGAGATTTGGAGCTCCCCACCCTCTTCCCATCCAATACAGTGAGGACCCTGTCCTGCCACTCACCTGCAGACACATTCTTGCTAGCTCAGGTAACATAGCTCAAAGAGGTAAAAATTGCAATCTCCAATGCAGTCATGTCAGCAGGACATCCCAGTGAGTTACACTTATAGTGCCAAAAATGCATTTTAAAAATACAGCTTCCTTTCCTCAAAATTCATGGCTTTACTGTGCTGGCTTTTCTCGTAGAACACAGATCTACCTGTATAACAGCAACTGTTTTCTGCCAGGGAAATCAGACTCTAAAATAGCTTCTCTAAGATAAACAAGACAATTTCTTCTACATAACTAATGCCTACACCAAAAATTACACTGATGTAACTGTACAGATGGAGCAATAAGTTTCCTCAAGATTGATTCTTCACTGCACTTTCAAGTCTGGTTGCCTGAAGTTAGACTTCTCATTCTATTTTCTGGCACATAGACAAGTGATCTGATTTTCACGTCTGCTCAGCACTCAGCAGATTCCCAGGAAACAGTTTACTTTTCAGTCACTAATGCCACTTTCAGAAACACTGCAAGACAGACAAATCTGTGTCAAAGGGTATCCTCCAACTGTTTACATTATTTGTCTGCTCATCTTGCCTAAAAATAGAACAAATGCTGCTGATTTAATTAATTTTCACTCCATAAATTAAAAAAAAAATCCCATACTTAAACAGCATCTCACATTAAGACTCTTCTCTAGCATCTGGGAAATAGTACAAACAAACTGACATTCCTATCCAATGTGATATATGATTCCTCCAAGGAAAGAAAGTTGGGACCACAGATATGACATTTTCTCTTTCTAGTTATTATAGATATTATTAAGTACTGAATACAGCTTTCTGTTAAAGTATTTATAAATGTCTTTAGAAATCTCTTTATAATTGAATTGTATCTATAATTGAAGTATTTATAAATGAATTTTAAGTCAGAATGTTTTAACATGAAAGATTACTATGGATAGGTAGTGGACAAAAAATTAACGGTCACAGATGAAAAAAGTATGTTTTCTGGTTTCTAAATAGTACACGTGTGTTCACACTCTCTCTTGGGAAGCATAGCCCAGGAGGAGTGGCACTGTGGGATGTGCTGCCTTCTGGCTTCTTTCCTGCTGAGGGGCACGAGTCAGATCAGGGTAACTGCTGTGGGAAGAGAAGTATTTGGGAAGTTCAGACTGTTTTCCCAGAGGAGTAATCGATATGATTGGGATCACTGATTTGCCCTTCAGTTGCTAATGTAGTGGTGTTAATACGTGTTGCCCTTCATTTAAAATTTCTGGCACTGTCACAGCCTAGTCCTAAAAAAATTTGGAACACTGCATCGTAGATTGTTGGAATGGCACATTCATATCTTTTTATATCATTTTACTTGCTGCATTTGAACACAATGAAGAAGTCTGACTGTCTGCTCTAGTTAGGATTTGTTGTAGTGGTTTTTCTTAAGTCATTTCTGACCTTGTTAATGTTGTTTAGTGTCCTTGAGCTTAGCTTTAATCGTAAATAAGAGCACAAGAAATGCTACATTTTTAAAGACACAGCTGAAAAGCCATTGACAACAAATATTGTAATATTTTTATTCCATTTTTAAACTCTTCTACTTGTTAGGAGCTCTGATTCAACCAAGTTAACAAGGTTATCAGATTATATGTCTATTGTCTTGTTGTGACTTCCCTGGCTGAGTTCCTGCAGTAAACAGCGCTGAAGTGATGATTTGTTCAAGCAGCAGAACTGGAGGGAGGTGGCGGGAGGGACGAGGGTCATGGAGCTGTCAAGGCCTCTGCAGCAATGGGAGCTCTACCTGCGGCCAATATTAATCAGCCTCTTGCTACGTGTGCTCTGGGGAGTCACTGATGGTCTGTCACAGCCCAGGAGCCAGGTCTGGGAATCTGCAAAACATTTTCACAAAATAAAGGGCACACAAGCAAGCAGGATATTGCAGACATTATTTATCCAAGCTGACACATGCCAAAGGCCTTGAAAGGGAGGTAATTAAACACATTTAAAAGTGATTAGACCTATGCATTAACTTAAAAATATGTTTCCCCTCACCTCATCATACGCCAGAGTGCCCAAGTTATGAGAGTAACTATTTAAATTACCAGTAAAAAGGAAACATCATCGCGTGCTCCCTTTTCTGCTCTTCTGTGTAAATGCCAGGTGTATTTAGCTTTCCTCTAAACATTGTCATAAACTTGCTGTCTCCCTGCTGGCATAATTAATATATGCAATTGTTGCTATCTAAAGAATAGAGGATGCCAGGGCAGCAGCTGCACAGTTGGAGAACTCACATGAGCATCATGCCAGTTGGCTGGCAATTCTGATCAGTTTTTGTGCTCTCATGATACTTTGAGAAACAGAAAAAATATTAGCTCTTGTTACAGTATCAGTTGGTAATATGGAAGTAACAGGACTACCTCATGGGACTGCCACAGGATTTACAGCAAAATTCGGTATTCAATTTTTTTTCTAGAATGGTGTACATGAAAGTACAGAAACTCTTGGTGCTCTTTTCCCTTCTCCTTCCTGCTCCCAGAAACTGTCAAGCATCTGATGTTGCTGTTTATGCTCTTGCCAATAACTAATGATCAGTTGAAGACACCAGTGGGTCCCTTTGCAGGTACCAGATAGAAATAGGAGACCTTGAAAAAGTTTAGAGGTTTTATTCAATAGCTGTAAATGCTAAAATTTGTAGTATTTCTTTGGGCCTTCAATGACTAAATGATAAGAAAGCTCACACTATTCAGTTCTACACTGACAATTAAGCTGTGGAGAGCATCCTTCTTCTGAACAGGATGGTTCATAAATTGTATTCAAGCATGATCTCATCTTTAACACACCCAAATTACTGCTGCCCTTGGGAAAAATATGTGCTGACAAGGGCCAACAGCACCATCACTTGAACCCTGTGTGAAGCTTTTACCTTCAGTAGGGTTTTAGCAGGTGTGAGCACAGTGCCAGGCCCATGTCTTGTCCCACAGAGCTGTGTGTCTCCAGCTGTGTTTCCAGCATCATGTCCTCCACCTCTCTCCCCTATTTCTCCTCCTCCTGTGGCTGCCACTCGCTCTAGTGGTGCCTGCCCCGTCCCATGTGCTCCCCAGTTCCTCTTTCTATTTTCTTCTTATTTCCCATGTTACACTCATGTTCTCATTTTCTAAATGACCTCTAGGTCTTTTATAAGTGCTTTTCCAAGGAATGCTGCTTCAGTTTGATCTTTCAGCCACCGAAATCTTTGTATCCACTGTTTGTTCCTCACCCTTTTAATTAACTTGTGCCTCAGACTCGACTCAGTCTCCCATGTCACTGTAGATTTTGGATTCATTTAGAAAAAAAACCAAAACCCCAACCCAACAAACAAAACCCTGCTGTTTTATTTCAGCGGAGTGCTTTCAGGGGGTCTTAACCTGGGAGGGGCAGGGAGTGTTGAACAGCCCTTCTGCCTACAACCCTCTGTGTGTGCCAATGCACCTCAGAGCTGCTGTCACAGTGCCCAAACTCAAAACCACCAGAGATTTACCAGTATAAAGCACCCAATTGCCTTCAAACCCGGGGCAGAGCAGGGTACTCAACATTCTTTCTGCTTCTCTGTTACATAGTAATGTTGGAGGCCACAGGTGGAGATAAGCTAAGATAATGGAAGGTGGATTCTTTCCTCCATTCTCTACCTACAGGGAGCTCTCCTGGGGTGGTACCTGTCCATCCTCTCAACCTCCCCCAGGCAGGATCTGTTTCCTGTCCATTTTATTCTCTCCCCCCAGCTGAGAAAGTGTCAGCTGTGCTGAAACAGTCCTTGTCCTCACCTAGGTGTGCTCCTTGTCAGGACAAAAGCTTCTCCAGTTAGTATTTTAAAAAAGCCTACTGTAAAATGCTAATGAGGGCACTTCCAGACTGCTTTTTTAGGTAGCAGGATTCTCACAGTGTGTGTGTACCATGCACAGGAACAGCTTTATAATTTCAAAAAGTCCTCTGGCTCTAGACAAAGCCTTGCTGTGTCACATTCATTTCAGGTCATTGCAGTAAGATATTTAACTCTGAGGCTGTTTGATGTTGCTTGCTTCCTAACATTTCAAATCTATTTTACTTTCAGGTCAAATACAAACAGGGCGCTTATTGTTCGTTACAACTAAGCATATGCTACTGGAGCTCATAGAGAGTCAAATCTGACTTTTTCAAAGGGAAATGTCAGAGTATCCAGAAAGTTTTGTGTATGCATTTTTCTTCTAAATACTGGTTTTCATCAGAACTTCACCCTTGGTAATTTTCTTTGTGCCAGTAGAGTTTCAGTGAACAGAGCTAAAAACGGCTCACATGGGGATGTCACCAAAATGTATTATCCCTACAGGAGCAGATAAGTGAGTCCAGTCTTTGCGATTCAGGAAACCGTGATCTACACAAAGGGCACCAAATGCTTCAGTAGAGACTTTGAATCTCCAGATCTTTTGAAGATTTTATTTTCAAAACACTGTTGTGAGAGAGACATTACAGTTACAGAGACCCAGGAGAGTTATTCACCACTGTGGAGTACAGAGACATCTTACTCTTCTGGATTCCACAGCCTGAAATCCCTCTTGAAGAACTGCACCTTTAACCTTTCAAATCAAACACTGCAGCATCCTCTATAACCACCAGTGAGACCCTGCTACCCCTCATCCCTCAACCCCCCATCCCCAAAAAAGAGCAAACAACAAAACCAAACCCAAATTCCACAAAATAGAGAGAAAGAGAGAGAGGGAATGAGAGAAAGGACCATGTTTCACATGGGGAACTCCTGGCTAGCACCAGACCATCACAAACGATCTGTTACAATAGGTAACAAATTTTTTGTGAGTCAGCAATGCTCTGTTGTTAAAAAGGCATACTACAAATTAGGATGCATAAACAAGGTTATTATTTTTAAGTCAAAGAGTGTTTCGTCTTTGCTCAGCATAGTGGGGACTCGGCTGTATCAGACTCTGGGTACTGTGCTCAAAGTATAGTGAGTGTGCACAGAAAAGTAACAAGATGGTCAAAATGATTCTTACATTGCTGGTAAGGAAAAAATCACACTCAGTGGGTGCGTTCTTCTCCATTCTGGAAATGACAGGAAGTCACAAGCTTTAATTGTCATTAGAAAGGTGAAAAGACAAGATGGACGACTGTGTAGCAACAAAAAAAATGCCTTGGAAAGTTCAAGGGAATTCTGTCCATGTAGTTTTTTAAGAACAGGATAGACACATCTCTGGTAGAAGTGACATATACAGTTTTGGTTTCCTCAGGTAGAAGGGGAAGTCTATGTCATTCCTATTTTGCATGAGAGTTTTACGTACCAAACTTCCAGGTCAAAGGGAACAAACCCTGTTCTGTAAAGTACACTTTGCATACTCAACTGAGTCTGGAAAGGGAGATGGTTGGGACATTGTTGAAGTGAGTTTTCAGTTTTCAACTAGACACTGTCCAACCTAGGGTTTTTTTCAGCACAACCTGAAGTAGCGTCGCTGCTTCTTTGAAAAAGTATTCATAAAATTAATTATGTTAGTTTTGGGTGTTCTCAGAGATGAGTTGAAAGCAAGCAGGAATTCTGGAGGTATGAACTTTGCATGTGATTACTTAGCAGCTTTTTATTTCCATGCATCCTTAAGAGCAAAGACTTTCTTGGAAAGAAGAAGGAAGATTCAGGGACCCACAGGCTGCTCAGCTTGACCTCAATATCTGAGGAACCAATATTTTTGGAAGTCACTTCCAACCATGTGAAGAACAGGAAGGTGGATTTACTCAGGGCAGATTGTGCCTGACCAACCTGATTTCTCAACACTGGACTGGAGTTTTCTTTAACAACACACTTAACACAGTGGGTTGTTTTGTAGAGCAGGATGAGTGAAGGACAGCAATATCCGTGCAATCCTTCTGTTTGAAACTAGTATTTAAACTAAAAGTAAACGGTCAGGCAACTGGGGATTAAGATGCTTTTCCAGTGTTGAGACTGTGATCTTGTTGTGTGAGCAGAGAACCTGCAGTAAATCCTGGTGGTGCATCAATCCTAATGACAGCTCATCCTATCTGCTTCCCGGCTGTTTACCTGAGAGGCACAAGGAGAGAGAAAAGATCTCTTTGACATTAGATATTTTCCTTTTATGTTTGATTAGGCATGCTTGAATTTCTCAGCCTTTTCTATCCTGGGAGCATATTGGTGTGTGTCCTGTTTTGAAGTAGACAGTATATGCCTGCTAAATGTGTATCTTATCCCCTGCCTCTCTTCCCTTATGGAACTAGAAATACACAGCATGAGTCTACAATTTATTTAATATTATTACATATGTTTCACAACAAAGTCTAGCTGCCCTGTCATAGCTGAACTACCATTCTGCAGAATTCAGCAACAATAAAATGTATCTTTTACTTCAAACAAGTTTTAATTTGAATCACAAATTCTTTCATGTCTGATTTATCAGCAGTACAGTAAGGGTATCCAGGAGTGAATCACTTTCCAACTCAAGCTCTACAATACTACTAACTTATTGAAATTATGTATATCATACCCCATAGGCATGTCAAGTGTACTGCTAAAATTTCAGTGGACAATTCCACACCATGCAATATTACTAAGATGAGAGGGTGCTTTATTTGAAGTTCATGCCTATCAGCCATAAGGCACATGGCTCTGAATGCAAAAAGGATTTTAAAATAATCTTTTTAAGAAGTTTTTATAGGTTGACTACCAGACTGAGTCATTTGTGGCTGGAGATAGATGACATGCCATAACCCGATCAGTGAGGGTAATTTTTTCATATGCATACTATAGAGTCCAGCATAGCTGGGATAACCAAACCTTTAGGGCTCATAACATACAGGACTTATAAACTGATTAGGACTAATCTAACAGACTCAGGTGAGACCTCTGCTCCTGACACATCCTAAATCAAAACTCAAACCAGAGGAAAAAATAACCATCCTTCATGACACTAGAGTTTGGTACATTTTTTAGAATCTCCAGTGTATTTTCCTAGCAAAACATAGCTTTTGTGAGTTTGACATCTGTTTGTTAGGCCCCCTAAAATTTTTTTAAATGTTGGAAAATTTCAGTAGCAGTGATACAGATTTAATGGCCTCAGAGATATTGTGTTTATGTCTATGGCCCTCATATGCTGTTATTCTAAGCTATTATTTCTGATTGATCTTATGCAAGATATGCTTCCTGGGCCAAGAAATGAGAGAGCAGAAATTCTGTAAGACATGGCATTCCAAGAAAAACCTCTACACGTCCCACATGTGTGCTATACTGAAAGACTCTCAGCATGATTGATGTATTTTGGACATTAATACACAAAACCACACACACAAAAACACAAATTTTATTTATTTTCAGTGTTCAGTAAAATCTAAAATAAAAGATTTAGTCATTAGTGTTCCTGTTTTTAGATCAGAGCCACTGTTGGGATTAGATACCAAAAAATATAATAATTAAACACTATAAAAAATTCTGCAAAACTCTGGGCAATAAGTCTTTATTGGCAGATCTCCCCCTCTGATTCTATCTCATCTATTTAAATTGTATGCTTTACAAGAAAGGGACTCTCTCAAAACACATTTTCGTAAAACCCTTACCAGAGGGTTTACTGAGCTTGGCCCTCTGGGCATGAAAATAATAATAAAAAAATCCTGTAATAGTATTTTTTCCAGACTATTATGTAGGAAAAAACACAAATCCCTTATACATGTTGGATTAATGTTCTGTCAGGGTGGTAACTCATAGCTCTATCTTGTGTGTGGCTCTCTTGAATAATGTTTGCTCTACTCAACATAAATAGGCTTTTGTAAAACAAACAAAACAGAAAACTTAATTTAAACCCCAGGAAAAAAATAGTTCTTATTCCACCCATTACTCTCCCATCTTATTACAATTCAAGTCCTTAGAAAAGCCAAAATATTTCTGGGTAGTCCAGATTGTTTTGCTTAGTGCTATTACAAAGCATAAAAAATGCAGAAAAGAACAAAATAAATAAGAAAATAATTTTTTGAGGATTATCAAAATCAAAGTGTTTCAATGAATAGATTTAAACTCTTTATGTCATTACCTTTAAGACAGGAATGCCTTTTGCCAGATTATGAATTTTAATTATAGCAACATTTTACATATAATTGTCTTGTGGGTTTTCGGTTTATTTTCAAAAATGACTTGCTCTTAGCCTGCAAACTTTTTGGGATGAGGTCTGTCTTGGAGTCTAGTGTTTGCAGAGCCTAGAAATAAGCAGTACAAATAATCATAATTTAGCTAAATTTATACAGTTATAAATAAGGGTGATAGTTGGGTCATCCTGTCCCAGAAACATTTTTCTGATTTGAAAGCATTTTTGGCATTTCATTATTACTTTTTTTCTGGTTTTGCCTGGGAAATATTTCTTGAGGAGATTTGGCAACAGGCTTGACTGCTTTCCATTAGGAATTAGTTGTTTTTCTTAGGGATACAAAGGAATGGAAGAATATGGTTTCATGTCATCTCAGTTTTGTGGGACCAGGGCTTGGATGTGCAATATTCAGGTGACCTTCCATGGTAAGTTATGAAATAACCTGTGTTCTTTCACTCTCAAGTGCTTAAGAAATTATACAGATTCTCTAACTTTGTGTAAGGTATTAAGATATCTTTGGCAGTTATGATGAATTAAATATAGTACCCATGCATACCTTCTGACTTCAGCCCTTCAGGAAAAGTCTGTGAAATGATACCCTGACTTCAAGGTATACACAACAGAAACAAGAACAAAAAATAACCCAACTACCCAAGAGAGTGGCACATTTTTAGATGTCTCCTTCCTTGCAGCACAGAGAGGCAAAGGGTGGAGAATCTCTGTACATTATAAAAGGTGTTGAAAATGCCTGCAATGTCACTGCGTGAGTGGGATGCATTTTTCTGAGATAACATGCTGTGAGTGTTACACCCTCACAGACGTGTGTTCTTCTCTTTGGATACACACTGTAATACCCTATCTTGTCCTTTTCACTCTGATTACCCTGCAAGCCAGTAGAGGCAGGTGGGAGGATAAGTGTATAGTTAGATAGTAACAAAGTGTACTTGCTAATTTTTCAGTGTGTCCAGTCTTTCTCTGGTGATGGAAATATGGTGATGAATTAAAGTTGGTTGTTTGTTTTTTTTCTCTATTTTGCTTGCTTACTTATATCTTTTTACTAAGAGGTATAGTCAGAGATGGAATTGAAACTCCTTCCCTTTTTCCAGTGTTCAACACTCATGAATTTTGTGCACGCTTAAAATCAAAGCTGTGTCTAAGAATGATAAACAATCCAAATTGTCCAAACAATCAAACAAATTCCTTAGGCTGGAACTGTGCACACTGCTGATATTGAAAAGGATGGAGCTGGGGTGAGAAAACCTGCCTTATGCTATCTGAAAGAAAAGCTGCCTTACACTTGTGCTGAAATCTGTCAGATTGTGATGTGAAATCCAGATTCATATTTGGTTGCTTGTATTTATCTTATGCTTTACTTGAGTAGAAGTTTCAAACAACAGAAAGATACTGCTTGGCTATTTACACCAGAAGTTTCTTTAGTTTCTTGCCTATCATTAAACTGAAGACCAACAGTGATTTTTGTGAGCTGCAAAGAAATCCTAGGTCTTACAATTCAATCCTGAAAGAAGTTGAAGAGAAGCACACACAGACTATTGATGTTCTTCATGTCAATAGCAACACACATTTGAATAATTGCCCAACTTTATGGCAGGTTAACAGCAGCTTCTGAGTGTCTTAGGACTGGAAACAAAATGACACTGATGTTAGATTGTCTTTCCTTTCTAAAAAAAAAAAATTATGTATTTATTTACTTTGAAATTCTTTCAGAATAGCATTTGCTTTGGTTTAAACTGTGAGTGAAATGTAGAAGGTTAATGCATTATTAGCCCATTCTACCAAGTATGCTAAGCTTTTCAGTTTTTGTTATCTTCTGCTTCTTACAGATTAACCAGAAAAGAATTAATAGAAATACCAAAGCTGAATAGATAACAGTGTTAATCTACCGACTCTTTGTTCGGCTTCACAATTTTTATTCATCTTAAGGGAGGATGAAAAATCATACAGATACAAGTGTTTAAGGCACTAGGCTGGTCTGTGATTTGGAGACTCATTCAGTCGCTTGCTCTGAAACACACTTCTGTGACCTTAGGCTCTTATAAAATGAAAATAATAACACTATGTAGCTCACAAAATGTTGTGAGAATTAATACATCAAATATTTTGAGATGCTTCAAAAGGATGGGGACTAGATGGGTAATGAAGGTAAACCAGCAGGTGAATGTACATCTCTTTTTCGAAGGAGGAAACTAACTCTTTAAAAGCACCTAATAAATCAGGAAAACTCAGTTTCACAGTTTTAAGTTCTTGGAAAGAAAGTGGGAGCACAAATTACATAAAAACCCAAAAGGTATAAGTTTTTAAACCTCTGGAAAAATATATCCTTTCCCCCCACCCCTGTCCCTATAAAATGTGAAAGAGGGCATAATTGCAATGTAAAATTAATTATTAAGATTTTGGAGGAGCTTAACAGATTTCTTAAGCAAATTTTTCTGTAACACCACAAGTAATTTAAAATGTATTTGGACTTGTGTCCTGATAAACCTTGGGATGAATGTGAAGAATGGAATACAAAGGTTAACTTATTTGTTCCTTCAAGTACTAAAGAGCAAAGTTTGGAGGATCACAGGAGACTAAGGAACAGCAGATTGCATAAAATAAGAGCTCAGTGCAGAAACATAAAACTAATGACACAATATACTGAAGAATCACAATTTGTTCTGGAGACAATTTCATTTGAAGGAGTCCTGTTAGCACTTGTAATTGATTCAGTATGACCTCAGTGTATTTGTCAGGGGAAAAAAATAATAAGCTTGTTTTCATGGTATCTAGGTGAACAAGGTCAAACCAAGACATGAAATAAGATAATACCAATCCTAGTGTAAATATGAGAACACTTTAGAGGCTAGCTAAAATACTATAATGACTTTTCCAAGAATATCTCTCCTATGAGAGGTTTGAATGATATTTCTCTGCTGTCTTTAAGGGTATGTGTTATCCACAATAAACCCAAGGAATTGTCCATAATAAAATGAAGAAGTTGTAGTTCCAAGAATAATAAGTATTTACTGTTTAAGCAATCAAACCTAGCTTTTCTTTCTTGCAAATGGGAAGTGCTGTTTATTTCAAACCCTTTGAATTCTTTAATAAGCAATGTAGCTGATGATACAGTAGCAGGATGTACCTACTGTAGCTAACAAGGAAAATAAGAAAGGAGATTTGTTTCCTGAAATTTACTGTTGAGTACTGCTGTCACTTAGGATGGCAGCTCAGCTAGAGGAAATGCAAAGTGTGGCAGGGCACAGCTCTCCCCATCATTACCAGTGTCCTGGCTCACTCCACAGAGTGCTTCAGGTGAAGGTCCAGGGCTTTGTTCTGTAACAGGGCTAATATTAGCTTGTAATATATCATAGTGAAAAGACTGACTTTTTGGATCATGGCAATTAGTTTATTCTCCAAATTATTAAGATGAATAGTTACTGTAATTGCCATCTCAGCTATGGCAGTTGCAGATGCTGTCCTTTGTATGTTAGAGCCTTTTAAAAATCTAGGTCATTTGCCTCAAGTACATTCTATTTTCGATTTGTTACCTTGTGTTTTCATGAAGTGCCCTCTTGTCCTTCAAAACAGGAAGGCTCGGTTGGCCCCCTCTGTTTTCCTCTTTCTGTTGTATAACTGGCTCATATCTTTTCTTGTGCTTTATTTTTTTCCAAATTGAATAATTAATCTTTTTAAATCTTTTTTTTTAAATGGGAAAACATGTCCCCTTCATTTCTGTTCATCATTCCATAATCTCATTTTTTTTTCTTTTTGTTTTAGCTTTGTTTCCTAGGGCTTGCATGTGAACTCACTTTCTTTATAGGTGTCTATATACCCTTATATGTCAATCTATAATCTCATTCAATTCACTGATCACTTTTATCTAAATTTGTCAGAGGACAAACATCTCAAAGAAAATTAGTTTCCTATAAAAAAACTTTAAAAGAAGTGGTTAAGAAAAGGTAGCAATGTGACCTCACTTTAGCAGACATCAGAGAACTCATACTTGAGAGGGCCTGAGAGTGCTCCTGGGGAAATTCTCACTCAGAGGAGCCCTGGTGCCCACTAGCAGACAGTTGCCAGGACATCATGGAAGTACCTGTTTTTAATAAGGGGTCTAACTGAGAAAGGAGGAGAAATTGAGAAACTGCCAACATGTAGTGGAAAAATACTTGCATTTTACCTCTTCACTTTAAATAGCTTTTGAAGTTTTGCCTTTGAGCTTTCTGCTGTGCTATAAGGGGCTAAACCCACCTAAAATCCAGGTCCTTTAATCTAACAAGATGACCCAACTGCACCAGCCCCACAGGGCCAACCTCCCTGCCTCTAGCAGAGAGTGAGACCAGAGCAGCTCTCAAGGGCACCGGAATGGCTCTGAAGCCTGGCACAGTAATAATCACAGCCACAAGGAATTCACCCTTGTTGTTGTTCCTGATGCTGAGTGTGTTACGTGTTAGTGCCAGAATTGGGAACCTGCTCACAGGCATAAAAAACCCTCAGAGCTGCAGTGGGGGCAGTGTCAGTGAGAAGAAATTCTATGCTATGAAATAAGCATGTGTTTAATGTGTAAGTGTTAGGAGGTGTTAAAACAACCCTAGAAATGAGTTTTGGCTCATAAGCATATATTTATTTTAGATCAAACCAGGTCACATTTTCATTTTTACACTCACTATGTTCTATTCTGTTAATTCTGTAATAATATTAATTCTATTTTGTGTGTTCAGGAGAGTAAAAAGTATCTGAATGGGGACATTTATATTGTTCAGCCACAGCTGAACTGGAAATAGTAGAGGAGGTCAAAGAGGATGATAATGGTCTCCGTGTTGCCTATATACATCCTTAAGGAAAATCCTGAACTTTTTTTTCCCCACCAGTTGTTTGTTATTACTACTATGAAATATCAGCCTGGGGAATATACATCATCATTCCTGGTCCTGCTATATGCTTCTCTGTGTTAATCTCCTACAAGAGATGACTCTAGTAAAAAATAACACAAAGACAGGGCTTGTGAAACTGAATATTCATGTGAACAGTGTCAGTAAAAAGAATTTTTCTAGTGCCTGACTATTCAAGTACAATTTGCTTCGTGTACAATTAAATTATTTTGTTTGCTTACTCTTCTTCATGCAAAACTGGTTCTGACTGCACATGCTAGTTGACAAGAAACTTGAGGCTTATTGAGAGAGGCTGATCCCCACAGTACATGCTGATCAGAATAAAGAAGATATTATTTTCATATAACTGGAAAAAAAATTGCCTATTTTCCCTTGAAACAGTCACTAATACTCATAAGGTGATGTTATCAGTTACTAAGGTAACATGGATCAAGAAACATATTTGCTTATCTTCCAAGGGCAAAAGGTTTAATCATGGTTGGGAGACAATGTTACATTAACCTAAAGTTTCTACCACACAGAATACAATCTGAATCATATTTTAAGTGTTTGCTATTAATTATATGTAAAAATACAGCTCCTATTCTAATGTCATCAGTTATGATAAGGACTGACTTATAGTATAGGGTGTGTAAAAAACTGTTCCACCCATTTGTGTATATATATATATTTATACACTTTTAGAACTGTTTACTTGAGAAGATTTATTGTTTGGGTCTTAGAAGACTAACTTTAAAAGGACTGGAAGGCAGTTCTGCCTACCATATATAGTATTCCCAAATCTGGATAAGTTTAAACAAAAAAAAAATCACATGTGTATGTGTTTCAAAGATGTGATAGCCAAACTTACTTCACTACAGATTATCAGAGTCAAGAAATAAAATTTTTTTTGAGGTTCCTTTGTATGTGGGACACTCTGCTGCCCAGAGATTAGAGCACAGGACTTCCTGATAGTGCTGGTCTTTGGCTTCAGGCATCCCTTTTCTCTGGATAACAAAACTGGAAAGAGGGTGTGTAACTCCAGTGTGCACTCATCCTTCTCCCTGGCAGGGCTTGAGCAATATGAAGGAAAGCAAAGAGGAAACAGTTTCTTGTTTTGCAGTGTTTGACTTTGATTTTTACAAACAGTAAAATCTGACATTTAAACTAAGGAACACTGGAAAGGCTCACATTTATGAAAAAGTAAGCTAGCACAAATCTTTCTTTTTCTTGTTTTTTACAAGAAAACACTAGAAAAGTACTTCTTAGTTGATGATATTGCTCATCAATCGCTATTGAAAGTCTGATCAGGTGGTGAAGTTACCCTTCAGCCCGCAAGAAGGATTACAGTGACAATGACTGCTTTTGGGACACAAAGTAAAATTAACTTCTAGGTTATCCCCGTCAAGGACCATTAAGTCCTGAACTATGAGGGACACTGTGAACAAGTCATATTTTAACCTCCCGTGAGCACAAAAGCAGGCAGGTTCTTCTCCTCCCCCAACAAATCCGACCTTCACAAAAATTTATGTGAAAATGAAAAAATAAAAGGAAGCTGTAGCCCTGCCAAACTCTGATGATGTGACTCATTCTAATTACTGGTATTTGAAAATTAAATGGCCTGAGTTTCATTCGGTAGTTTGTTGCAGGAAGAATGATTTAAGCAAGCTCAGAGTTGCAGCACCTTTTACAGCAGGTGTGAAACAAGGCATTCATTTTTCTTTTAACAGTGTCCTTGTAAGCATAATAACAATTAGGAAGCCAGGGCTTCACATCAGAATCTCCTGTGCGCTCTGACATTACCTCCTTGGGCTACTTCATCACTTTTAATTTTCTCAACAAGTTCCTCAAATAAGAACTTTGATAAAATGACATTGAACAACATTAGATGTAGACGATTTCTGTAAGAGCGAAACATGTAAGAGACAATGACAGCCAGAGCACATGCACTGCTAAGTAAGCTTCTTAATTGACTGAATTTCTTCCCATTTGAATGTTCTCCCCTCATCATATTAAACCAGAATATCCACTACACCCAAACAGTAATTCTCATTCTATGTATAGAATTGATGAGGAAACAAAAGCCATCTTATGAGCGCCATGGTGGGTTTCCTTTCAATTGCTATTTTTTAATATAGTATTCATCTAACAGAAAAAGAGAAAGGATCAGAGGACTTTATGGCAGCAATGATAACACTACCAACTATTTTTTATAAAAGTCACAACACATTTGTTCATTTCACATCTTGCTGTATTTTAGCAGACTGACTTTTCATTGACTTTGTCTTTAAAAAACACATATCATCTTCAAAAGATACATGAGTTTGCAGTGCTGTCTCAAAAACAGATGATGGACTCTCTTGAAGGAAATTTTTCAGCACTGAAAAATTTCAGTGTTTCTGATAAGTCTTTTTGCAGAAATATAAATTCACAATTTTGAGAAAAGGTAGATGAGGCACAGCTTTCAGATTTAGGGTGGAGAGGGTGCATAAAATGTTAACTAATTTGTGATTCTTGAGTTTATACAGGATCCTGGAATAATTTTATGTAATTTAAAATATGTTTTGACTATAATTTACACTGATATTTTCAAATATGATGGTAATTATTTCCACTATTTTTATTACTGAGGAATTTCTACTACTTTTATTAATGAGGAAAATGCACCAATTCAGGCTATTAAGCACGTCTTGTTAGCTTTTGAAACTGTGTTCTATACATCATCCAACAACAGTAGGGCAAAATCAAGGTATTTCTAACTCTTTGTTTTGTAAACTAGGCTCTAAAAATTATAGAACTGCAGTTGTTGCTTTTTATTACAAGTCATGTTTTCCTCATTGCATAGGATGAAGGACAAGACCGAAGGACTGATGTACATTTTTAGACTGTTCTCTAAATGAACTTAAGAAGAATGAAATGATAAATCAACTGTTCTCTAAATGAACTTAAGAAGAATGAAATGATAAATCAGATTTATAAACACAAGTTGTGATGAAATACTGAGAATCTCTAGATATGAGACAGAAGTGAATGTATATGTCTGATGTGTGCTGTTTTTTCATTTTGATAATCAGCTATTGTGAAAATGCCAGCATATATTACAAAACCAAGCAATGTGTATTTTGATATGGCTCATCTCAGCTGTGCACTATAGGTACAGGTTTTGTAAAGTATACAAATTTCCTATTTTTTCTCATTTTCTTGTGCCTTCATTTCCATGCAAGGTGGAAAAATGTCCTTAAGATTGGAAAACCAGGAAAGATTTAAATTTGAACTTTACAAAGGGAGCTAATGAAATAATTGCAGGAAGACTTTATTAGAATGTATTACCCTGTATGCTCTTAAACTTACATTTTCAACACCAGTTAAGAATTATTTATTAAATGAAAAGACTTATGGAAAATCAAGCACATTTTACTGACAATATGTAATTATCTCATAGTAAAGAAGAGTCTTTCATCCTCAGTTCCGTACAGATTAAAACATATTTTCTTTAAATGTTCTTCCACACTCTTGAACACTTACAAGTTAATTTCTAAATAAAAGTTTATGAGGGTCATACTGACTCAAGTAGAAGCCATGGAATAGTAAGCATTGCATATGACTCCGGCAGACTGCAGAATCCTGAAGAATCTCCTTTTAAGATAGTTTTTTTTCTATATACACATTGTATATAATGTCAGTGCAATAGTATACATTATATAGATCCTGTTAGTGCTATAGTTCCAAGAGTTAATCTACAGAAAGCTTAGGAAATGAAGTATATATAGTGAACATATATCTCATTTATGGAGATATCCGCTAAGTCTATACCTAAATACTAAGAAAGTCCAGAATTATTGATGCTCCAGTTAATCAGAGCAATGAGTGTCTGAAAAACAAATTACACAGGAAGGATATGCAATATTAAAGGAAGATGCTAACAGCTGTGCTCTGGAATGAGCAAAATACATGGTACACCTTCAAAGGGGGATCGATATTAAATGGCCAGCAAATATATAACCCTCCATACTTCACTGAAGTATTTCTGCCCACTAATATAAGGAAAAAAGAAAAGGAAATTAAGATTATAATAGGAAAAGATGGGAAACAGATGAATATTGAAGAAGTGTTTGCAACTACTTTAGTATGAAATTTAAATTATACTAAAATATTACCTCATTTCATTTTCATTTCAGGAAATGGAGAACCAAAAATATGTTGCAATAGTTTCTAAAGGAGAAAATATCTCTGTAGAGTGGTTATTTGCGCTGTTATAACTACATTCTTGCATCTTTGGAGCGCTTTACCTGGTGTACAGTTTGAAATTTTGTGAAGGTTGGCAGGTAAGCACAGAGGAATACACAGAAAAAATGAGGCGAGTCTGTTACCCGGTAGATCTTACGTTGGGATGGTGGCTCCTGACTCTCAGTGAGCACCTGGTCTGCTCCCCATCACTACTGGGCCTTGGGGAAGAGAAAAGCAGAGGGCATTATTTCCTAATCCCTTGGGATGGAGGTGGATCAAGTAGTAGCTTAATCTTCTTTATACAAAGGGTAGCTTAATCATTGTTCTGATGACTGTACTTTGACCACTACATGCTCTGTTGATTCATAATTTACTTGTATTATTTGGCAGAAAGAATTTGATGCTCGATTTTGAGTTGAGCCTATAATTTGGAAAAAGAGTACTGAACTAAATCTGATTCATTAGTTCCAGGGGTTTTGTGATGCACACACCTGTCCCCTAAAGCTGTGACTCTGCTCTCAGATTGAATAACCACATAATTCACAAAAAGCGACTATGCAAGAATCGGTGGAGATGATTTCTTCTTTGATGACATATAAATTAAGGTTTCCTATTAAAAAACATGCTACCGTGTATCCTGGCATTGAGAATGTCAAAAGACCTATAAATTTAGCTTTTTCAACATTTTCTATTGACTTTGAAGAAATATTTAATTCAGTTCTTGTAATGCAAATTGTATCAGGAAGAAAAAGTAGATTAGGGGACTGGCTTGTGTTTATTGACACAGTGCTATGATGAGATATAGCCTGTTGCATACTTATATGGCCATTCTGATGACATGCACATAAAAGAATTATTTTTCACATGAGGTAATCACCTTGAATTATTCAATGTGCAGCTTCTTCCTTCCATATCTATCATATATTACCGCTGGGTCAGATAAATCAGTGTTAGATGGTGGTGACATATTTCAGTCCAAAGTGGGCTTTTAAAGATGAATTATAAACCCCTAAAAATAAAATAGGAGTTTATCATGGGACCTTTGACTACAGAAGCACTAGTAAGCATAATTAATACTGAGATCAAGAATGGGCAATCTGCTGCAGTCCTCCACTGGGGAAGGAACATTACATGAATTAGAATGCCTCATGTAATGAAAAGAAAGAGATCTATTATTACCATAAACTCTTCTAGTTCCATTTTCTTTACCTCCAAATCTGTATTGACTACCATAGTACTGTCTATGGAACATGATCATTGTACACACCGTTGTCTCAGGAATTCTGAAATAAATAGAATCCATCCTGAAGCTGCAATATATGGTGAGAAACCAGACTGTAGTTAATGGCCAAATAGGAAACAAGTATCAGAAATTAATGAAAGGGCAACATCAGAGAGGAAATTGGGATAATTCTACCTATGCTATATCTTTATGGAGGAATAAAATTGAACTGGCCTTGCCACTCAAGCTACAAGGACCCTGATTAGGCAAGCTGAGAGTAGGTAACAGGAGAAGTGCTTTTAAGATCAGGTGGAATCATAGCTCTTTGGAAAAAGCCTCTTTAACAAGGATTTCTAAAAGAGGAGCATCCATTGTTTGGTGACAGTGAAAAGCAAGGTCAAACCTACCCTGATACTCGTCCATGGATTCCTGAACAGTGAATTCCACTTATACTTGGCCCATCAAAACACAACTCTGAGTTTCTCATACACCTTGGATTATCACTGTATTCATATCTATAGTTTTATGTGTACTGTCACATATACCACTCACAAAAAATAGAGGCAACATTTTGCTGTATTTATGAATAAAGCAAAGCGCAGCTCAAGTTTGCTGCCAATTTCATTTAAGTCAACTGTAGATCTTTTTACCATTCACAAATATCAGCACAGGGTGACGGAAATATCTGTGTAAAATGTGTAAAATTTTTCTTTGAAAATGACCTTCACAAAATGTATTTATTTTTAAATATTCCTATATACTTTTTCCATTTTCTTTTAAACTGTCTTTTAAAACAAAGCATGAGGAGAGGGGATATTAAATCTTACTAATTTGAAAAACTGACCAAAAAAGTTTTAATAAAAAAAAAATCCCCGCCAGCCTCTTCTTATGTCTTCTGCAATCTCCATGTTATATGGAGCATGTGGTGTAGCTGTCCCTCACTTTCATGTATTTGTCTTTCTTAAGTGTCCTTAATTTTTTTTTTAGTTATCATTTATATTTTCCCTGGCCACAAAACACCAGGATTCTGTCCACTGCACCATATAAAACCATATTGCTTTTTGTCGATTTTTGTGGATGCAGTTAACAGCTGTGAGTCTTAACTTTTTATGTACAGCCTGTTCCTCTATATTCTTGTAATAGGGAAGGGGCAAGGTTTACAGGGAAAGGAGATATCTTTTGCTAGAATAGCTGGGAAAGATGTATGGATTTTCAAAAATACAATTCATAGATGTAATGTAACTGCAGGAAATTTTCTTAGATCAGTATAGCTGCAGCAACATTGCAACTGCAAAATTGCAAACAGGAAAGTACAAAAAGGTGCATAAAGAAAATGAATCAAGTACCTTATTTATGAAGGACATATTTATATCTATAATATACTGGTTGACAGGAAAGTGTACCTGTAAGTTTATTTATTTTCTCTGACATCCCAGTTGGTTTTAGTAAAAAAGTTTCTTTATACCATGCCTTGCTTTTATCCATCATGGCTGTAACAGTGCTTCTACTTTTTGAATATAGCCTTCACCTTGTCTAAGCCTCATTTCACTGTTGTTCTTGCTTTCTCTGTTCTCTTACTATACCAGTAAATCTGTAATGTTCATCTTGCTGAAGCATCTATATTTCTTTCCTTTACTTTAAGCCACCCAGAATTTGGATATATAAAGGCTGAAGCTTAAAGTCTGGTACAGTTTGGTACAGTGTCCTTTTATCAGACAAGCATAAGGCATATGCAACTATATAATTACTGTAATAATTCTGTAATAACAAAAATACCACAATAATTCTTATTTATCCACAAAACCACTGAAATCTCTGCATATCACTGCAAAAGATTGAATGCCAACGAGTGGTTTTGAACGTTTAAAGATATTGAAATGTTTAAAACCTCCATTTAAAAGTTGCATTCATTCCATCAAGCATTTAGAAATATTTAAAAGCTTTATTCAACATTCTCACTCACCTTTTACCTTGGAAAGGAGGGACTGAGGACAGCAATTTCTTATTTTACCTTCTAAAATATCTTAAAAATTTGATAAAAAGAAAAAATGCCTCAAGTCTATGCCTATTATTCTGTTTATATTTGGGTTCTTTATTAAGGCTCTTAGAAACAAAAAAAGAAGAAAAGGCAGCTGTATACTTTGTTCTATCTGCTATTTCATGTCAAAGTGAAACAACTCCATGAAAAGCTGTAAACTCTCCTCACTGAAGACAACATGATCACCTAAATCTCAGTCAGTGCAAAACTTCTGTACTGACCAGAAATTTAATCCATCTTTGGAGTTTTAACAAAATGGTCACTAAGTCCCTAGAGCTTCCTCTCTGCAACACCTGTTATCATCATCAGCAAACTGAGTTTGTGCAAAGCCTCCTAGGGACACAATGATGAGAGAGGTGCTACTCCAGGTGCTCAATCATAAGATATTTTAGTGAAAACTCTTTCCAGAGCAGGTTCTGTGAATCTCCTCTACTGGACAAATGTGGGTTTTGCCCATTTTTAAAAACAATTAAAGCCTGTGTTGGACAATAAGAACATTTATTAAATTGCTGCACTGGAAACTTAAAAATCTCTTCTTGGTGGGAAGCTTGAAGCAATTGGTCATGCCCTATCACTGTTGGTCAGATGAAATCTGCATGAGTGAGGCTGGAACTGCAGCAACAGCTATTCCAGGAAGGTCACCTCTGAAACAACAGACACTGCTCCCCTGGCCATCACATCCTTCTCAGAGACAGCACAGAAACGGACAGAACAAAAGTGCTTATGGAATGAAGGAATGGACAGCAGAATAGGAAATGAGAATACAAGTTCCTAGTTTGAGAAGGAGGGTTGAATAAGCGTGGGGCTAGGAAGCACATCCAGTTTTACAGGGGATAGGGAAGGGGCTTGAAGTGAATTCTTACAATAGAAGGGAGATAGGGGCTTTAACCTGGACGTTGCAGAGGTTGTGGATCTCTGTCCTTGGAGATAGACTTCTTCCTTTAAAGACCCAACTGTACAAAGACCCAAAAACTCAAACTCAGTGCTGAACCTAATTTGAGCAGGAGATTGGACTAGATATGTCTCAAGGGTTCATCCAAAATGAGTGGTGCTTTGAGTCAGTGACAGCTGTATGTGAGCAACTCCGTAGTGGGAGTGCTGTAGCATCGACGGCCCAAGGACGTGCTGAACTGAGTGTGCAGATTAACCTGTTTATGCAGGTGAAGGCCTGTCCTTACCATGATTATCAAGAAGGCAGGGATAGTGCCTACACAGTTAGGAAGGACATTTTTGTGGCACAGGAAAGTGAGTATTCAGCCTATGTTGTATGTATGCAAGTCATTTGAACTATGAAAGCAACAGGACACAAAAGTTTTCACTTAAAACCCCATATTTTATGTCATCCGTGGTCTTACAGAGATTCTGACCTTTGCTTCCTATCTCCCTGAGTTTGAGTGGCTCTGGACTGGCACCCTCTGCGCTTCTGACACGCAGCCCTTTGTTGCAAATGAGCTTACGGATGTTACTTCTCCATGGACACAGTTGTGGACAATTTCCTGTTATCTACTGCTTTTTCCTCTTTCTCTGTGTTGAAGCTACTGGTACTCTTTTATTTACTGCCATGCTTTTATTTCTTGACACATTTTTCAACTTGTGGATACTGATCCGTGTTCCCCATCTAACCCATTCTCTCTTCCATCAACGGATGTGTTAGTTACTATTAACCTTCCTTGTACATTTCCCTCCTCCAAAATATTTTTGTTACATTGTATAAAATAAAGGTTTTTTTTTTTTAATCTTTCTTTCAAGGACTTTCTCTTTTTCTTTGAGCTTTTCTCAGTAATTTTTCAATCACATCCGAATGTCACAAAGGTAGTCACATATATGGGTTACAAATGTAAGGAAGCTGTTTAGCTTGACACCCTTCTGAAAGCATATCACCACCTGTGAGAACAGATTGTGTCGACCATATATGGCTGCAATAGTGCTCAAATTTTATCATCTCTCAGGTAAGAGGCCACAGCCTTGACTAGACCATTCATAATGAAATGTGACAGACGAGATGGAGAACCCTGTCATCCTTGTATTCTATATTACACATTGTCATCCTGTCAAGTCAAATCTAATATAAATGAATCACATTAATCAGAAAATGTGAATTTCTATTTTACAAGCTAAAGGAGCATAACATCTTCAATTAGACTAGTTACCTAAAATTAGCTACTGACACAAGAAGGTATACATGGTCAATTTGCCGGCATGAAACTTAAAATCGAGTAAGACAAAATAGATAATAGATATTTCCAGGGTGAATGCATGGCTGTAACTCATCCTATGGGCCATACTGACATCATATGAAACCAAAATTAATTCAGCTATATATCCAGTTTGGGGTCACCTGTTGGTGTACAAGTTATAGTACATGTTTTAACCTTAAATTGCTCATACTCTTCATCAATATTTCAGTTCTTTGGTTGAAAAAGATGGTAGAAGCAGAGGTCCACCTTGCAAGCATATTCTTAGATCCTGTGCTTCTCTGAGATCCCAGCAATGAAAAAATGATAACAGGCTGGGTAGATCTTTCATTTTTGTTGGTTCAGTGCACAGTAGAAACATATTTTCTACAAGTTTATTAGAATGATATAAATGGAGGAAAGACAAATAGGGAGAATATACTTGAGAGACACATGAGCAAGGGCATAAAAGGCCTGAGTGTGGAAGATAAGGAAAGTTGCTTTCTAGATGTCCTCACCCTGAAGCTGAGGCCAGAAATTGCTGAGAAGCTCACAAGGTAGGGTGCTAGCTCATGATCAGATGATTTCCCTGTCCTTGCAGAAGGGCGGGAATGTTTCCTTTTCAAATAGACCAGTTCTTGGCACCTCTGTGCACCAAAGGTGTCAGTGTTTAGACTATCATTAGCCAATTATTGACTTAGAGATGTGTAGATCTGCTTCTCAAGGCTAAGTTAGCTCTTGCTACCAGTGTGGCAGAAGGAAATTAAGCACACACTAGAGTCTTAGCAAAGATTATCAGATATTTCTAACCTTCTTCACGGGGAATCAGGGTTTAATTCAGAGATTAAGTGCTTTTCTTACTAGTTGCCTTCTGGATGTTCAGAAACTGAAACAAAATACAGGAAGCAAAAAATCTCTAAAGATTCCAGGTTTTAAAAACTTTATCTTCCTTCCAGACAGACCAGAATTTTAATAATTATAGAAATAATAAATATCAAT
Organism: Lepidothrix coronata; assembly: GCF_001604755.1. NCBI lineage: Eukaryota > Metazoa > Chordata > Aves > Passeriformes > Pipridae > Lepidothrix > Lepidothrix coronata. Next base: position 1,078,220 of record NW_016690405.1, read on the forward strand.
TAAAAATCACATTATAATCCAGCACTCACAACACTAATTTCCTTTAGACTTGTGCAGCCATGATTGTGTGATTGATACAGAAAACTCTGTACCACAGTTAAGTAAATATCTGCTCTCTCCCTTTTCCAGTTCTCTTTCTCGTCAGGCTTATTTTCCCTCTCCTTTGCATATTGCTCATGGCTCACCATTTTTCACATATTTCTTCTCTTTCTGAGACTAAATTCCCTCAAAATCCACAATCACTTTTATGTAATATGGGTTACTTCCTTTTCCAGTAACAGCTCAGAGTCCTTGATTAACTTAAATCTCAGTTAGTCTGGCAGCTTACTTGCTTCTAAAGAAATCCACTTCCAATAGAGAAGAATAAAGAGAATAAAGACACATAGATTTTGAGACCTACACAGTGATCATGTAGTTTGACCTGCTGCACAATGTAAAACATCATCTACTGATTGGAGCATCTGGTTCTTCATCAAGCTTTAAATCTCTCACTGTAGTCACATGTTATAAAACACAATTTTTTTCTCTTGTTAGCTTTCCTAATATGTCACCTCTTCTCGCTGTGCAAATCTTCTCTTTAAAAGGAAAGTTGATAAACATCAGAACTTGTCCTGTGACTTTTCCAGAATGGTCCTACTAATACATTAGGAAAAAAGCATGGCCACAGGCAAAAATTAAATACTTCAGGCAAAAGGTGAACAGGAAAAACGTTGCTTTCCTTATTGTAATTGGACAAAGACAAAGGATAACAGGTGAATGCAGAGACAGAATTTCAACAAATGATGAGACAGTACATGTTCATTGGGCAGATGAATATCCCCTTTCAAATGTCTGGCTGCATCTGTTGTGTGCGTGAAATGGAGGAGTTTTGGTCACATAAAAGGGTAGAGGAACACAAGGAAGTATCTTCCTATGCCATAAATAACCCACTAAACCACCTCTATCCACTTCAATACAATGTTGAAGAGACAGTTGGAGAACAGAGCATCAGACCAGTTCACTCAGTGGAATTTATCCATCCTGCAGGCTGCAGACCAGTCTGAAGAACCCAGGCACATGAAGAACTCAGGCACATGAAGGGCTCAGGCACATGAATGACTTAGAGTAGCTCACCATGAAATTTTCCAGATGGAATTCATCCTGATTACCCTAGGACAGCAGTCTAGGATTAGAAGAATGATGTCATGGGTGCCTCTGTCTCTGCACTGACTCTCTGAAGGGAGCCTAAATTACTTTGATTAATTCTGCCTTTCATTTCAGATGAATTTCACCCCATGCTCACATGAGGTGTGAGCTCATCCTCATTGTACTGCTCAGCTTAAGAATCAAAGGTTTGCCCTGAATAAAGGGTATCATGCAGTTACATTGACACAGATGATGAGCAGTAATATAATAGGAAGCTACAATCTGACTGTCAGATCTTTACAAAATTGAGTTCTTACAACCTCTGAGAATAAAATGGACTTTATTTTGTTGTTACATCTCTGTTTTGAGAGCAGAAGTTCTTTATAGACAGCACTTTCAGCCATAATTCATTCAAACACTGTACTAGCAAAATAGACAATGAAGAGCTTCAAAATTATATTTGTGATCTAAAACCAGAAAAATACTTTTGATAACAAAATCATTTATCATTTTCTTGGCATGGATATGTAATATTTTTGGAAAGCCTCAGAAAATTACACAACTATGGGAAGAGTTTGACCCAGCTTGGATCCCAGAGTTAAATCACTCAGCAAGGTTCAGAGGAGACAGAAAATCCCACTGGAAATCTTGCTTTAATCATGGGGAATACTTGTACCTGACTGGGAAAGAAAGATTAGTTGTATACATTAAAAAGTAATGCTATGATTTTCCATTTCAGTATCTTTTCACTTTTTAATCAAACACCTCCAGCATCTTTTGACAGTTTTGTTTAGGTTTTTTAACATGTCAATTGAAAACACTAACAAGATTCAACAATTGTATTACTTTAGACTTTATCTTTTGTATTTCTTTCTCTCTGTACCTCTCATAAAGATAGAATCATAGAATACCCTGAATGGGAAGGGTCACACAAGAATCATTGAGTCCAGCTCCAAGCCCAGCACAGGACAGATCCAATAGTCACACTATGCATCTGAGAGCATTGGCCAAACGCTTCTTGAACTCTGTCAGGCTTGGTGCTGTTACCACTCCCCTGGGGAGCCTGTTCCAGTGCTCAACCGCCCTCTGGGGAAAGAACCTTTTTTTAATATCCAACCTAAACCTCCCCTGACACAACTTCAGACCATTCCCTTGGGTCCTGTCACTGGTCACCACAGAGAAGAGATCAGTGCCTGCCCCTTCTCTTTCCCTCACAGGGAAGTTGTACAATTAATTTTAAATACTTGTAAGTAATGCCATTTACTTGTGAGCTGTATCACTTGAAGAGCAGGCTGTTCAGGGGTTCACTAATGTATCTCATACTATCATAAAAAACCATTTCTGGCCAAAACTCTGGCACGCGGTCCAAAATAATAATTACTTGTGTCACTAGCAACTAAAAGGGACTTTTATTGGTTTTATATTAATTTCTAGAAATAGCACAAGTTTTTAATTTCTATTTTTGGGCTTACAATATAGTACAAACTTTTCTGGAAATGGGATAATATATAAGTGGCAATATAAATAGGTTGCCTTTTCCAAGTTTTCTTACACCCTCCACACACACATTTTATATTTGACTAAAAGAAAACAGACATGACTGTTGTCATAATGTGAAGTTTCAGCTCTGATTTTCATATTTCTTGTATGATAGTGACACTATGTAGTGCAACTGATAGTGCAATTAAAACTATATTAAGAAAATGAACAGTTTACATGAATCAGGGATGAATGATGTTTATGGCTCAGTTGTTTTATTGTTATTATACGTGGAAAGGAGAGGATACTGTCTATACAATAAATCATGCTATTATTAGCATGGATCATTAAAATATGCATTAATCACACGATCTTCTCACACACTTCACTTATATATAAAAAAAAGAATTTTCAATACCAAAGTCAAATTAACATCATCACAACACAAAGACAGGTGGTGTTGTAAAGGTATTATCTCCTTTTTGGCAAGTTGAAGTCTTAAAGGCTCTTGTAATAGGAATCCTTAAGTTTTCAGCTTCCTTGGTTTTATCCATTTCTAGCACTTTGCAGAACTACCAATAATAAGAAGGAATGATATATGTAATGCTATTTCAAAATATTTAAAGTGAACATTGAAAAACAATCAGAAAATATTATTTTTAAGATTTTACTTATCAGCAGTGCCGTTTCACATAGTCGCCAGAGCTATTACGAAGACTGGGCAAAGGGTCTGTAGAGTATCCACTAAACAGTAAAATTCTCCATAGGGTTTGAGCCTCTTAGGGGATACAATCCCAGCTGTGCACAGTGAGGAGGATCTACTTCTGCTAAAATCAACAGGAATCCCAGGAATGAGCACTTTGCCAAAACAGGAATCCCAGGAATGAGCACTTTGCCAAAACAGGAATCCCAGGAACGAGCACTTTGCCAAACAAAACTTCCAAGTCTATGCCTTGTTTCCTTATGAGCAGAAATGGACAGGCCTGCCCTATTCCAGTCAGCTCCCTATGATATTTATTAGCTCAAGTGTTAGAAACCTCCTTCTCTGAGAGTTTGGTATGAACGGATTGCTCTTGTATGGATTACTTAGATTTCAGAATATTAGTCTTATGTTCTAACAAAACCTGGATTTTCTGTGGTACTAACAGCTGTTAACATTTAACTTTGCCTTCACGAGTATGGGGTTTTATAACCTTGACAATAAATATATCAAATTGGAACCAACTAGAAGTTAAACATATATTCCTTTAAAATTGCTAATGCCTGTACTGTTCAGAAAAAAAGAAGGAAAAAAAACCAAAACACTTTAGTTGACTTTATGCCAATTACAGATTTGAGAAAAAATAAAAACCAAGAAAAATTCTATTCACTTGACTGAAAGTTATAGGTTCATTCCAGGGTAAGAGGAAAATTACAGACTTGAACTGCTGCTTTGGTGACAACTGCATTAGATACTGAGTGCATGGTGTTGTGCCAGCATCTGGTTGAATGAGAGACAATACAACTATGAAATTGGAGATGAGTGAGTCAAGAAAATCCCAAGTTTATAGAGTTATTTTATCGTGATAAATTAAACACCTTTAAGTGTATTTAAATGCTATACTTTCCTTTGCTCTTTTTCTTCTGAGTATTCATCCCCTCTGGATCTCAAATTCCAGGGTTGAAGAAAAAAAAAAAAGGCATTTGGAGAGGAGAGCTGAATATATTCATTCCCCAGAATTTTTCAATGAAAGAGAGGAGATAATACTTTATCACATATGTTCTGTGGATTGAATCACAAAATTCAAAAAATGAGTCTGAATATTTTTAATGGGAAAAAAAAAGCAATTAAAAGACAATAAGAAATAAGAATTTAAATAATATTCTTTCTTCCATTTAGGTACTGACTGTGCCCCAGACTTTCACAGCTGTGTTGCATATCCTCATCTAAAGAGGGAAACACCTAAGGAAAGTGTCAGGCAGCCCTCCAAATCAGCAGTTGTTCTTGTTTCCTGACTGTTTTAATTCCACTCACATTCTTCTTTACTCCCACCCAATCAAGCAACCTATATTTCAATTCCTTCAATTCAAAGGGATTTCCATTACCACTGTAAGGATCTGAGGATCTTCAGTTCTCACACAAAGTCTGGAATCCATTGTCCATGACCTCATGGATTAAATAAATAAACAAATAAATAAAAGCTGAAAATCCAACAAAGTAAGTAAGCAACAGCCCCCAATATAAAAATAGATGGTCACACAAACAGAGGAATTGAAATCCTCTGAGGTCCATAAAAGCTTCAGAGCTCATACTGAATTTAAAAGTGAATAAAACTCAGTGGATACTTCAAAAAGGATTATGCAGTTTTGACCTGTTTTAGATATCTGTGACTTTAATAATGTGACTTTTGGTCTTTTCTTCCTTGCTGCTGGATCACAGATTACATGTAGCCCACTAAACCAGGAAATATTCTGATGCCTAGTTCTTTTCAACAAGTTTCTCTCCTCTGCAATATTACCTACCATTCAGACAACTGTAAAAAGCTTAAACCTCCTTGGCCTCAGTTCCCTGAGTGTTTGGTTCCAGATGTGACCTGTTCATTGATGATTGCAGCTTCACTCTTAGCCTTTATGCTTTGGCAATAAATTTTGTTATGCAATTTTTGCCTTTTTTTTTCAGGAATCTTTTGTACCTATTTAACTAGGCTTACAAAAGGACAAAGGTTGGAGAGCTAAAGCTAAAAGTAGGCACAAAAATCTGTCCAAAGTCACAGGAAACCTGGAACACTGCATACTGATGAAAGATTAAAAAGTGAGCTTCACAGACTGGACGCATCTCAGCCACTGATAATGCAAAGGAGATACTGGGCCTGTTTGCTGAATAAACATCACATGGAAGTCATAGAAAACCTTGGTTTGACTTATGCAAACATTTTCATTTAGTTCACCTCACCCATGTATTTTCCTTAGTAGGTTTGACAGGAAACAGATTCATTTAATGAGATTTTCATTCGTTTACCATGTGATTAATAGGAGCAAATGAATGTTTCATTTTCTCAGTCTATGTACTTCAGGTAATATATCTCACAACAGCTGTCAGCTTCATTTAGAATATAGTCTTTAATTCATAGGAGAACAAATAATGGATGAAAGGCATAGCTAACAAGTATAACCTTAGTTTTGCAACTGATAGTTTTTCTGTCTCAGGCACTGCAACTTCTCTAACCTCTTCACCCTCCACAAATCCATATATTCTTTGGTTTAGCCTCAGTTTTCTCTTCCTACCTTTCAGAATGGAGGGCTGCTCAACAATATACCTCCATAGGATGCCAGTCCTTCCTGCAGCTGCCCTACTACTTGCTCAAACTGTGGTTTCACCGATCTTTAAAATTTCTAATAAAATCTTTCATGTTGCTCCGAGCATCTCAGCTACAGGAGGATAAGCCAAACAATGCTGTTTTGATCTTCACTGCTTTGAAGGAATTCTTGCAAAATACAGAACTCCTGAAGCTCAACTTCTTCTTCCACTTTGATAAAAACAGTAGGTCAGTGTTCTTTTCCCCTGGCAAGACTAGCATTGAAAATCACAGGAGAGGTTTCTATACAAAAGAATTTTATTTACTGGGAGATTAATGGGAAATTTATTGGCAGCCATTCTCTTCCTTCTCTCCAATGGCTGTGAATGTCAATACAAATAGTTTTGAAGTTGATAGACTTTATTGAGTCTCGTGAAAGCAAAGCAATGAAGTTAAACCACCCGGTTAAAACATAACTTTTCTTCTGACCACAACACATAGTTTAGTTAGAAAATAGTGATTACATAAAGTTTTATCTCTCTTTACTCAACCTTCTCGTCATTATATCCTGAGCAAGATACCCTTTTCAGCTGCTGAGGAATCTGGCACAGAAGCATGTCCTCCTGAGAGGAGACTGAGAGGGAGAGGAAATCACAAAAATTTAATGGTCTTATTAAGACTGTTTCAATGTGTGTGAAGAAAACATGCTGTTAATGGTAAGAGACTCTGGCATTACTGCTCTTTGGAGGTAGGTTCTGTGTCAGTAATTCTGAAAGCTTCAAAATACTGTTTTTCATATAGAAATGTTTAGAAACTTTTAATGCTTGGTAAAGACTTCAGACCTGCTGATGAGGGCAGATAAAGAAGATGCTGTGAGCAACTTAGAAAAAAGGAACAACGGTGATCCGATCCAGAGACATATGGACTAAAATAATTTGTATAAAAAGTCTCTGTGAAATATGTAAAATGCTGTTCTGTTTCTATCCAATGTCACAATTCTGTGTGAAATAAAGGTTTTTTTCAAGAACTAGATTTATGTTTCACAGAAACTCTATTCTGAAATGCAATCTTAGCTGTGGAATCACCCTCAGAACCTTTTGATAACTACATATCTTTGTCAGTCATCCTCCTCAGAATATTGAAAGACACCCACTCATCCTTTTATTTTAAATAGGATGATACACATTGTCAATTAATTTTTCCTTCCTTTGCAGAAGTTTGGTCCGGCAGAGGCTCAGTCACCTTCTTAGAAGTTACACCAACGAATTTTAAAAAACCTTTTTTAGCTAAAACTCAGACACTAGTTTTTTTTCACACTGATTACTGAAAGAGTGTTCGGCATTCATTTTTAAAGATCAAACAGGATATTTACAATCTTTTTATGATTTTTCATCTTTCTAGTATCTTTAAAAACTAACAAAAAACCCCCAAACAAAACCAAACCAAACAAAAAAAACCACCACAAAAAACCCCCTTCAGAAATCACTAGATTTTTACTTACATTTTACTTTCCCTCACCATGACTAGATCTGACCCTGATAATAAAATGAATACCATATTGAGGATATAAGCACTTTAGTGTTGTGATACAGCAGTGCAAAGAAAAGATACTAATTTGTTTGTAAACTGGTGTACTTCCACTGAAATCAATGAAGCTGTGTTAGCTTCCTGTTGATTGTAAGGACTTTTTAAATGGAATTGATTTGAATGAAATAGGATTACATATGAATTGGGAAAAATTATGTGATGCCATTTCTTTTAAATAAATAGGATTACCTATCCTCGAAATGGAAGGTAATCTACTTTCATATCCTACTATAGCAGAAAAAGACCTATTTTTAAGGTCATTAACAACAAGCAGTACCTGATATAACACAAACTAATCAGGCTAGCACCATCACAATAGTTTGACCCTGGAAAAATGGTGTTTGGTGACATCATATATGAGACTAACATAAGTAGGAACAGATGACTTTTGAAGGACCATGTTACTTGCAGGAATAGTTAATCAGTGCACATATAACCTATTGAAAGACAAGAACATTCAGCCTCTCAGAGTAAAATGTAATATGTGGGCAAAGTAAAATTACTTTGTTATTTACTCACTGAAAGAAAATCAATTGCTGCAACATAAGCCTATTAACAAAACATGCATGGGCATGTGGCCTATCAAGAGCACAAATAATTACAACACTAAAATAAATAAACACTCAGACACTGAAAAATACAAACTAGTCATTTTGATTTTACTATTAAAACAGTCACACTCTTATGCCATTCACCAGGTTAGCAAGTATTTATTTCAATTAAATTCATGAGAACAAAGAGAATTCTGATTTGTCTCTGCTGCCCTTCAGAAGTACTCCAAGCTGTAACCAAAGGGCTCTTAATACTGGTTCCTTCTAAAAGGAATACTCCTGTTTGTATCATTAGTATGTAGCACAGAAAGAAAGCAGCAAAGGCTATTTTTATTGCATGCATGCTGAAATAACCAGCTCTTTCTGTATTAGAGCTTCTAGACTGAATGATACACATCTACTTGGCAGCACAACAATTTTTTAAACCATGTAGGACTTGAACACTACAAGTCAGCTCCATGAGTTTATACAGAAACATTCTTTAAAGTGAAATAATTTTGCCTATAATCCAATCACAATTGCGGGGGGTGGGAGGACAGAGATGTGTAAAATATTTGATAGACCGTTACCAGCTGTTACTGTATTTAACTTGCATCCCTAAAGAAAAAAATAATAATTAGGCAATTACCCTCAATTTTCCCACCAATCTGCCTGGTGGTTCTCCATCTCAGTAACTTTCAAGTCATGAAAGCATTACATTCCTATAATATGTGAAGTAAGTGAGTTGGAGCAGTGAGAACGTACTCTATTAATGGTTCTACTTCAAAAAATAAAGGTTAGTTTACATGTTTCTCTCTTTTTAGACATCAGAAAAACCTGTGCTAGTGCCTACTCCTGAGACCCAAAGGCAGATCTTGTTTTATTTTTAGTTCACTCTGAGAACACTGTGTGGGACGTGTGCTTGTGCCACAAACAGGAAGCATTTAAACACTTATTCTGGGCCTTTGGCCTTTCAGATCATTTCAGAAATGTCTCACTCTCTAATAATCCTGAAAATGCTTTTGTAGTATCTGGATGTTCTCCAAGAGACTTTTTAGGCAATCTTGGAAGAAGTCATCCAGAATTTCATTTTGCAAGACAGATTTAGTATGATACTGAACACACTTTTTAATGCACTAGTTTAGAAATTCCCAAGAACAGAAATTTCAGAATTATACCCACAATATTAGAAAAACTGAGAGGCACCGCTCACTTCATCCTCAGAAGTATAAGATGACTGGAGTAGCATTTTGGGAACTCCATCATCAGAGATTCCTGGAACATGTTTGCACTGCACAGTACCTATACAAAGGTCGTGTATGGATTTTAAAGTTGTCTTCACTATAGAATTCTTTGAATCCTTGACCACAGCTAAAATATTTCTTGTCCTCAATACAAAGATGGTAATTCTTGGTAAGATTTCACTCTTTTCTTCTTAAAGTCTTTTGAAAGAGAGTAACATTAAGTTAGGTAAAAAGTTTTAAAAAAATCAATAGAAGCCCATCAGCATTCGGACAAATTATGTGAAAGAATCAGAAACTCAATCAGCTGTGAGGGATTCTTCAAAAGCCTCATGAGCCATTAAGTGCTCTCACAAAGGCAAATTTCTTACAAACAGTAGATTCTAAGCATCAGTAGATCAAAATACAGAATTTATTGTGAATCTAATGCTCGTATTCTTTCATTTTCTTGAATTACCTGTTCAACGACTATATTTTCTGGATGATTCAAGAAATCTGAGTACCTCTGTTTATTCCACATAATGAGGGGTTTTTGGAACACCATACATCTGTTCATCATGCAATAAAGAATAACAGCTAAGAGAAAGAATTGTATTTAAATAGAAATTGGAAGTTGTTGCATCTGTCAGAAGTCTCTACAGCATCAATAAGAAATATAAAAACATGAATAGGACACCTGGGAATGCATGAGCACATGTACAATGTTGGATATCAGAAGTTTCAAAGAAGAAACGGTGTGGGTAGTGTAAGGGTAACTTTGAGATTTAATTTTCTTATTAACTTTTAAAATTAAGCTCTGCAGAAACAAATCATGGAGAAGTTTTTAATGGCTCATAAGTTTAACTGAATTGCTTCAAAATGCTGTAATACCAATTTACTCTGTTGTGATTTATTTCACATAAGAAGCCTCTATAACAAAAGCTGTTAATGTCTGTTGATCAATCATTGAAGAAAAAACATAGTTTAGGGAAAGAATCCATTCAGAGGAAATACTAAGTGACATTAGAATCCATGCTTCAGACTTTTAAGGCTATCTTGAATTTTGAACACTGCTGTGGTTGCAACTGCTTTCCTCTGCAGAGCTGAACCTAAACTTCCATGCTACCAAAAAAATAAGAGAAAAGAGGGATGTAAATAAAATTTAGGAAAAGAAAAAATTAAGCTGTACACTATGGTTGGAATTCTTCAAACCACCTGAGCTAACTAAACCAGGCTAGTTATGTTCTCATCATCACAGGGAATGATAGGAATAACACCTGGAAGGAATCACTGAGAGAGTAATCTCTGTTTGCTCTTGTTGTAGAGGACATTGTTACATAGCCCCATGTTGCATCCATTAATGGATACAAAGTGAGGTCAGTGCCGGTGTCAAGAAAACCATTCCTAATGCAGATTGTGTATGCATCTTGAGGGATCAAATTATGCATGTGACTGTTCTGTTTCTTCTTTTATTTGCTGAAATTTGGATTTTGTTAAGTGTCAATGTCTTTTGTTGACTCCATACATTAAGGTGATCACATATCTGTCCAATTCAGTAAACTACTCAAAGAACAGTATAATTCTGATGTATGTGTTTGCCAACATGTGCAGATTCCTTATGAACAAGTAGTAACTGTTCATCTTCTTAGCCATATTTGTGTAAAATGTGGGTTTAATAGGTGGGTTACAATATATAATGTAAATAAATGGCAGCTGAAAAAGACGAATTCTCATGTCATGGGAAAGAATTGTAGATTGCAGAAGATATGTTTTGTTTATGATAGTCCAATCTAGAATATAATTTTTTTTCACTAACATCAAATAAGAGAGCATTTACCATTATCTAGCTATTAGACTTAGTTGAGTCTGACTAGCAGAAAAGAGCATTTCAAAGTTATTTTTATATAACAGACATCCTCAGCATTACAGGACAGTTGATGACCTGATGAAATCAGTTATTAGATCCAAATAAAGAGAAGTCTATAGGTGTAAATTTATCTTAGAAAGACCCTCTCACAGAAGGGGTGCTGAAAGGACTCCGCATCACGTCCTTGCAGGAAAGAAGTAGGATTTCAAATATTTTTCAGGATTTTCTACCATTAAACATTGAGTTCTTTTTCCCTCTGGTAAGATGCAAGTGCATCACACAAACAGAAGCAGGTCAACCCTGTTTCATCTGGCCCCCAAGAGAGATCTTATTTACCCCCCTAACTTTGGCAGGCAAACCTTAAGGCAGCAGTTGAAGAAGATGGAAATGGCAACATCTGGGATGAGAAGAAGTAGGTTCTGTGGAACATGCTGGATGCTTGAGTGAGGAATAAGTTACCTGCCACACAAGATCCTAGGAAAGAACTTTTTCTGCATCCTTCAACAACAAGTAAGTTATTTTTAACACATATTGAGGAAATATGTAAGAAACTAGGCATGATGATTAATGCTGCTGAGAAAAACTGTATTCAGGGGAAGAATGAGTGCCCCTCTATGACTGTCTTGTTCCTCTAACAACTTTATTCTTTCCAAAACCAGAATATCAGAGAAAGCGAAAATATTTCTGGTTTCTACCTGCATTTATGCTTTACCCATTCAATCTGTTCCTGAACCCTGGCCTGGTCACCTAAAAATGCTCCTTTAGTAAAGACTTGTCTCCTACTGCTGATTTGTCTTTCATAGGGATCCAGTTTATTCTCTTTTGCTCCCTGAGTTCTTCATGTAATGAAATTCTAAAGGCATCTTCCACACTGAGAATTTTAATTGTTCAAATGTAGTCTTAACATTCCTACCCTTGAAAGAATTTTGTTTCTCATCTACCTCTTACTGGGGCCTGCTAGAAAAGTTGTGTGAGGGATGGATGGGCAACATTATGTAAAATGGGAATAGAATCACACTACAGCCACATTAGCAAGTCCTGCAGTGCAGCACAGTGGAAGCCAATGTGTAGAATAAAACAGTGCTTAGGATTTAACAGTGATGCTATATGCATTCCAGGGGTTTTCCTTTGAGTTGACTCCAGTCTGGTCTGTTGAACCAATCCCATTAGCAGTTGGAGAGCACTGGATATATTTCTGGGGATAATATTTTGGTCTAGCTTCACCCAGAAGAATTGTAATTTGCACAGTCCAAAACCACCCTTCAATGCAAACACAGCCTGTGGGGTTATTGAGCTGAGTTTATTGAACTAAAATACTGACTGGACTGCTGTATTAAGTTTCTCTCACCCCCTTTTTTAAATCCTTCTGAACTGGAACTGAAGCAAGCTCTCTAAGATAAAAAACCACAGTATTCCCTTTTAACAATAGCACCTGTGATGGTGGAAAGCACAGCCGAAGTAATATTATTTTCAGCTGTACTATACTTCTCTTGATTTTCTGTTTAATATTTGCAGAAGCACATAGTACAGCACTCTTGAAATATTTTTCAAAAAAGTGTCACGCAAAGACACACATCACAAGACTAGAAGAAAACAACTAAATCACTGTGAAAGAATGTGTATACAGGAAAGCAAAATGTATTTCAAATATTATCTTTAAATTTGACATTTATTATGCCCATATACTATTTTGAATGTTTCTGAACTATTAGGTATGGCTTGTTCATTGGTATCAGAGAACAAGCTGTTCCTTAAGAAATGTCATCAATAAATTGAACTGGCAGGGCTGTCTAAGTTAAAAAGAAAGAAGACTAGTGAATGCATAACTGCCACCAAAACTAAGGAAGGAAGGAATGGAATAGCATCAGCTATTCAGTGAAGCTAGATTTTTAAAGAGGATAAGCAAGCCAAAGATAGTAAATATTTATTCACAGCATCCTGGGCAAGGTAAATGAATAAAAATTTGCATTTTAGCCGATGTGCTGAAGAAAATAGAAAAGTGAGAGTGCAACTTGAAAATTGTCACTTAGAAGTTCCAGAAAATAAATATGCCAATTAATATATGGGCAAAGGTGATTTTTAAAGTAACAGTCTGTAGACATATAGGAAAACATATTCCCTTTAAAAAAAAGAGTGATCTGTAGTGATCAAAAAGGGATTTTGAAGTTGTCCCCTGAATGCGTTTGCTCTTCTTACTGAAACAACTGCTTTTACTTTTTGTCTTACCTGCAATCAAACACTGATGAATCCAATAGGGAGGATGACAAAAGAAAATCCCAGAACACAGTAGAATAAAATGGCCATTTTTACCTCAAGCCACTGTAAGAAATTCTGAACAAGTCAGTCAATTAAAAATGAATTTGATTACTTTGTTACTTCAATAATGCTTTATTCAGTCACAATTTTTTCTAACTGATAATGTAATTTATTTGAAAATGGCTTTGTAGAAAAAAATATCTGAGTTGAAGAAATAAGGATCACACATTTGTATTTTATGGGAAAAATAACACATTATGAGGCTGTACTGTGGTAAACTGCCTTGTTATGAGTATCAAATGTGCAGCCCTTTGCCTCTTACTCCTTCCAAAAAACCAGACATTCAGTGCAAGACCTCCTTTTGGATAATGTGAGTCAGCAGAGATACATTATTGAATGTATGCATGACAACTAAACCTGTATGAAGCCAGTATGTCTTAACAGTTCAGGAGCTTTGATACTTCCCTCATGATTTTTCTGCCCTCCTTTACCTTTCCTTTTTAAAATCTGTGGTTACCGAGCACAAGTTTAGAATATAAAAATTACAGAGTGTCATGGTTTAAATATGTGTAAGACAATTTAGATTTCAAACTTTCAAAAATCTCATTAAAACCTTAAATGTGTGTTTGCTGCTGCACCTTTTTGTGCGCATAAATAGGCTGAGAGCAGCATAGCCATGACAGGCTGTGCTAAGGAAGCAGAAGGATTCAAAACACAGGCATTGGAAAAAGGGGAAAATCAGCTTCACAATACAGCAGTGCACGTGCACTCCTCAAATGATAAAAAGTATAAAGTGGCAACAAATTTTCACAAGAAAGATGAGGTCAGCCTGCCCTTGTGTGCTATGGAGAGTTCTCAGTCATACGAGGCTGAGAATACTCTAATAGGTTGAACTTGTTCGTTGAAAAACTTTCTCCCTCAATGGATCCAAGTTAAGATTTTCCTGACCTTGACAGAAAGAAGCAATTAACCAGGAGTTTCCACTCATCTACAGTCAAGTTAAGGTCGGTCAGGCATGCTATTATAGTACCTTGTGAAGCAAACATAGCAACAGTAGACTAACTCCTGAAGAAAAAATATTGAATGCTAGGAAACTGCCTGTGTGATTTCAAGACATAGGCCTTCCCAAATTTTTCTTTTATCTGCATAAAATTTCACAGTTGAAACAAAAACAGCTTACAATTCCTTTTGGGCGAAATAATATAGAGTTCTTTTTAAATATAAATTTGCTCTATAAACCTCCTAAAGAAATTAAGATTTCTTATTCCTATAATTTCATAATAATTACTATCGAAATGGACTGAATTAAACTAACCACACCTGAGAAAAATTTTAGAAAATATATTCCTCATCTACAAAAGACTTGGGCTATTTACTAATTTAATCAACTAAAATGTATTTACCCTCAGCAGTTTGTAGACACTTTCATTAGTGCAGACCTTAATTCATAGGTCTCTATAATTTGAGGAAAAATGTGGTCATACTATTCAGAAGCTCTAGAGATCAAGAAAATGAAATGCTATACACAGATATACCCCACATAGGTCTAAGTTAACTACCTTACACAGTGAAATCAGTAATATTTTTGATAGTGGGGCTTTCCAACCTGGTCCTTGACTGAGCCCTACCAATACAATTATACTGCTTACATAATGATATCAGAGATAATCAAGTCACTGCCCCGATTAATTCTGCCTGTGTTAAATGTGTTAAAACCATGCTATGTTAAAATATGCTATTTCACATTGAGACCCTTTACTACTTTATGGGAAACAGTTGGAACACCAGATCCAAATTTTGTCCAGTTCTGTGGAGTTTCCAAAGTAAATTCTGAAACCAAAGTGGATTCAGGAAGACTCCATCTGGATTTTCAGTAAAATCTTATTCAATTACTTGTTTTCATTGTTTTGTACTTTGCTCAAAGTCTGCTGCTCCCTCTTAATATTTTTTTCCTTGGATCTGGGCCTTTTTTTAATCAAATAACAGTATTTTGAGAGTGCCACATAACAGCTCACTGTGCAAATACTGCTGTCTTTTAACATATTTTGATGAAAGTCAAAAGGTGTGAACTATGAGACTGATAGCAAGAACTTAGAGAATGCCTAGGACCATTAAAGTAGTAGATCTTGTATTCTTTGACAGATATGCAATTCTAAAAGCTCTTTTAGGAGGTAAAAGCAGTGCAATATTAAGTTTAGTACTCAGCTCTTAACAGCTGTGATCAAACACACATAGAACTGAGCTGTTGAGTGCACTTATTTTAATGTAGTCTTTCCTTATAGCAGATTTGCAGCTTGAACTGTGCTTCCTCCAGAAGGTTTACTGAATAGTTTTCACATGATAAGCACACAGTCTAAGGGGAAAACACTCATAAATTCCATCCAGTCACAGTATGCCAGTATTAAACAGTAGAAATTCTTAACATAACCTCTTAAAATATTTCAGTCCAACCTCTTCCTATGTCATACTGGCAGCTCACGGACAATGCAAACCATGGATATCACAGTGACCCATGATGCCTTTTGTCTAACTACTGGTGTAAGAAAATTGTGGTTTACAGATGGGAGAAAAATTTATAATAGTAAAAAAAGCAATGAAGGGATCTGGTGAGGCTATCCACTGTCAGCTTCATTACAGCCATCTAAAGCAGCTGGGCACATTATCTTTTACCTTTGTCTGACACAGGATATGAACTCCACCTAAATTTGCTTGTAATGCTTAAAAATAAAGGTTAATTAAAACCAAATGTTTGTAAAGATCAGTAACTGAGTTTTCCATAATTAATATGTCTTTTTCTTTTGAGATTAGGAGTGTATAGTTTGGGATCACAGTTCCAGTTAGAAACACACTATGAAACTTGTGAATTTCAGCCTTCACACAAAGTCCCCAAAGCCAAAAGAGCTGTCAGAAGGTGAAGTCTGTATTGCAGCTAAAAACCTTGGTATGCTTAGAGAACTGTTCTGAAAACAAAAGAGGAAATTTGCATGTTAAAAAAGCCATTGTGTTCAGAAAACACAACTGTTGACTGATGACTATTAAAAGGCAGAGAAATACTTACTTCAAAGTCTATTTTTAATCACTTGCATTAGCTACCTCTATCTTTTACATATTTCAGAAGCTGGGATTGAAGTAAAGCCAGAGCCTAAAATACTGTCTGATCAGGGTCTTTTAGGTATTGCATGGATACAGGGTGTAATGTTTAATATCAAATGTACTTATTTAAAGCTTACGTTACATGGGATTTCTGATTTAGCAGAAACATACTGCGATAC
This sequence comes from Lepidothrix coronata, assembly GCF_001604755.1. Lineage (NCBI taxonomy): Eukaryota > Metazoa > Chordata > Aves > Passeriformes > Pipridae > Lepidothrix > Lepidothrix coronata. Next base: position 1,094,831 of record NW_016690405.1, read on the forward strand.
ATACTGTGATACAAAACATACTGCGTAACACAATACAAATTTAAGTTACACTTAACAAAATGCATTTATAGCAATTACAATGTACAGTTCAATCACAGTAGTGTGATTCCCATTACTTGTCTTCAGAATATGCTCACCACCACAACACCGGGATCCCTAGTCACCAGGAAATTGTACATGGGTTGAAGCCAGCTCAAGCCTGTTGCTCTCTTTGAAATTCTTTTGTTAGTTTTTCAGGTTTTATACTCTGTTTTGGGCTAAGTTTTATATACTCTTGGGCCTCATCTTCATGCTGATCTGACCAACTCAGGGAAAAATTCCCACCCTTCTAATGAACTCAGGCAGAATCATTTACACTGCTGTTGACTCACTCAACCGTGGATAGCTGTTTACCTAAAACAAAGGCCACCCCCTGGCCCCCTTGGTGCTGAAATAAATCAGCCTCTATACAACAGCTGTGGTCAGCCAAATCCTGAATTATTCCCTCAGCTTCACGGGAACACCTCCTTGCCATCTCCTCTGTGCCTTATTCCATTGTAGGGGTTTATTGATCATTCTCAATTAGTTTACAGACTTAGAAAATAATCAGGGAGAGTAAACTAAAATATAACTGGAAAACATGAAACATAAAAGAAGAAAAAAAAAGAATAGTATAAATACAAAGATGATAAAGCTGGAATTCAGGTATGCTCTGAGGTGCTGTGTAGGAACAAGTAACCTGCTCTGGTAGGAAGAACCCCTCCTTCCCAGGCATGCTATTCATAATTCATGCCATTGCATAGCATTAAAGCTGGTGAAACTATGAAGTATTTGTATGACTCACTGACTGTCTCTCTGTCACAGACAAACATTATTTTCAAAACGTGCCTCTGTGGTAGAAAGATATTAGTCCCTTTTCACTGGTGGGAAATAGAAGTCTGAGACAGACTGTTTTATCCAAGGTCAGTCACAGTATCTGCTGTCTGAGCTGGGAAACGAGTAGAGACCTCCACTGTCCTACACCAGCACTCTGCCAACATCCCATCTAATTCTATCATTATGTTTATATTGAATACAACCTTAATTTAGACTTGGTATCAGCTTAAAATAAACTGCTGCTTGCAAGGAAGTTAAGGAGTTAACACGGTGAAACTAAAATTTTCAGTAAATGTGATTTATTTTAATCATAGCCTGCAACAGTATGACTTTTTTTCTCCAAACAACAAGGACATAAGTCTCAATGCAATAACTTTTTTAAATTATTAAAGAGAAAAGTAGGTCAGTATCACGGATTAAGTGGTACAGCAACACAAAGTTAATCAAAGTTAATATTTCATTCACCAGGAGAATAATCCCATTTTGTCATGTTCCAGACTATATTTTTAAATAAATGCTAATATGGAAATAGAATTTCTTTTCAATTCTTAGGAATTCTAACATGAGCTATGTAATGTCATATCTTCCATTGCTGTTAAAGCACAAAATATCACAGGGTCCATGTTACCTATGGCATAACCTCTGGCATGGGTTAGAGCTAAAATCTGAAATTTATAGTGCCATATTTTATTATTAAGCCAACTAAATGGACCTTTATTATCAAGGTAACAGTTATAATACTTTCAGTTAGTATATCTATAATTTACATTTTCTTTGTATGAAGAAATAAAAATCAGAAACAACAAACAGCCTAAATCTCTTACTTCATATTTTAGGATGGTGATTATCTAGAGAACCATTAACACATGGAAAAAATAATATAGCAGCTAATGGTAAGCAGAAGGATGAAACAGATGGTAAACAGAAATAAATAAAGGTACCATTAGTAAAGCACAAGAGGCAAATTAAATTAACATATTAGTGTGAGTGTCTTGAATTGCTTCATTGCACTGCCAGCATTTTTGTTTAACAATACCTCTTTTTTTCCTCTCTGAGGAACATTATATTTCTATTGTCCTTGGTATCTCTTCAAATTTTGTAACTATGAAACAATTTCAGAAGAATGTTTCTAGTGAAAAGAATACTTGGCTTCTCACTGTTCTTTGCTTTCTGAATAATGTACATCCTGTTTCTAAGGGTCAAAAGCTTTTGTTTTCCCCCTTACTAGGTGTACTAAATTGTAAACATTTTTGGTTTTCTTTTTTGTTTACCACAGTCAAACCATAGACACTGAGAGAAAAGCAGAGCTACTCTGCTTATGTTTTTGAACTGAAGATAACCATTTTAAATCTCAGAAAAATAGACTCTAAAAGCTTCCCATAAAATCACTAAGTCAAGAAAAGCAAGGAAATCAAACAATAAAAGAAGTGAATACAGGATACCTTTTTTCATTACTGAGTCACAGGGAAAAAGCCAAATCACAATATTACCAACAAAGTCTTGGTCTCTGTTGTTGCTGTATGTTATGATGATGTAGCTTATGAAAGATGTGGGAACTTAGGAACCATATCCAAAGCTCCAGTCATGTTAATGCAGCTCAGGGTAGCCCAGGACACCTGTAACAGATGCTATAAACACCTCTGGACAGCAGCCTACACTTTTACATTTCTGTGAATTTCCATTTAAATTTATAACATATTGCAAATTATCAGTATCATATTTCCAATTAAAAAAGCCTCTGCTTCGATTGATTGCTTTTCAATAAAGAAATATATCAGAGTATTGTTTACTTTAAATCCTTGGACCTTTGCACTTTTCCCAGCACAACACAGCAGAAGTGTGTGTCTGTATGGTTTTCTTGAAACCATTAGACTGACGACCATGTACCATAAACAGCAGCCTAAAAATAGCATTGATAATGCACTGAAACATTATTTTGTTGAGGTAATTCAGAGCTATAACATATTTCTCTTCTCCTTACCTGTCTCTCTGTGGTGCAGTTCTCAAGCACTGTGCTTCCATTGTTCAATGATCATCACAAAAGCAGGTATAAAAAAGGTGAATTTCAAGTAAATAGAATTGAAAAATTCACTCAGAGAACAGTGTCATAAAAACAATGGAGGTGGTGTAATAGACGTGATTCAATGAGGAAGTTGTATAAGCTAATCACAAAAAAAGTAGGGATTTTATGCACGTTCATGCAGCATGAATGGACAAAAAAAAAATTGAAGAAGTGGCTCTAAGATGTAATAAGAGTTTATTTTCCTGTTCTGTTGCTTAAATTCTGATTTCTGAGCTGGTGGATAAATATGGTTTTAATGATGACATGAAGCAGACACAGTTTTAACTATCAGACACTATTTTCCAAAGTCAAAAGAGACTAGTCTCAGCAGTGCAGGATTTAGCATACTTAAGACTTTAATGATCACTCTGAAACAGTATTTGTGAGTATCTGGGGGGTTTATGTACTGAGAAACTTGAAACTCTGCTATATCCTTAATTCTGTTGTTGACTTACTTGGAACAGTAAATAAACCACAGGTACCTAATTCTCTTTCTGTAATTTCTTATAAGCAATAATGACAAGGACTAACTTTGTCCCTAATTTACAACAAGTAAATAAGGAATTACAATCAATTAGTAAAATGAGGCTCTGATTTGCAGTAAAAAAATAACCCCAAACAAAACCCAACAGAAAAATAGAGGTGGTAGAATTACAGGATATGTCAGTTTGAGTAAGAATAGACTGATTTGATATCATCTTTACACAGCAACTAAGCTATTTACCCTCCACTGGCCATGCTGAATATTTTTTGTAAATATTGCTAGCCTCATCACTAAGATCACAATCTGCTCATTGTATTTTATAGAGCATATTACCCTCCAGTGTATCTGCTGCAGCTTTCATTGGGGTATGGACAAATTCTTCTCTACAGATGGAATTTTGAGAGATAGCTTATTGAAAATTGGTATAGGAGACTGGGTACTCAGAAAAGCTGCAAAGTCATCTCCAGCTGTCTACGTGCTAGCTCCATGCAGTTTGATAGTGCTGGTTTTGCATTTATGTGCATAGAATTTGCCCATCCTTTGCTGATGTCAAGAGAAAAGCCTCATAGGCTTGTAGGAAAAGCAAGAGAAAGCCAGCACCATTTGATAATGTGCTGCTGATAAGAATGCCTGAACTATTACAGTCTATTTGAAAATGTCCTTGGAGTTTTAACTTAAGCCTCTCTAGGGGAAAGAGAAGTCTAATAGATCATTCCTCTACTAGCAGTGATAGCAAATAGAACTGATATCGGTCAGCTGTTGTATATAAGGAAAAATCACCTCCTGTTTATTTTAAAATGACACAGTTCAACTACATCTACACTGCCTTATCTCACACATTTGCTGGAGAAAAGGCTTCTGATGCTTGTTATTTAGTACAGGGATAATAATAAAACAAAATTAAAAAAAAAGTCAGTGGAAAATGGGCACTAGAAGCCTTGCTGGAATAACAAGTAGCTCTTCCTAGTCTCTCTACCTGTGACAACACTTAAGGTGTTTGAGAGAGTAGACACTGTAGCCCTGCTTCAACAGTGATGCGTGATGAAGTCTGTATTTCTCTTTATCCAGTAATGACAGGATCATACTACTGCCTACTACCTGAAAAATGACCCAGATGTTTTTGTTTGCTGATGAAATTTTTATTTAAGGAACAAAAAACCTACTCTGTATGGTGGCAAGACAAATTGTTTTGATTTAGTTTCCGTTAGGCCTGGCTGGACACAGTCTAGTGTCACAGAAGTAGAAGGAGGGGGAAAGAAACAAAAATTGATTAGGTCTTCAGCTTATCAGTGTTCTTGGATTTTTTCATACAGAACTTATTATAGTGTTTCTATGGTTCTGCATTCTAAGTAATAGAATGGTCTGATGTTGTAATGATTATGCAAGCTGCTGCAGAATGCTTCTTCTGCATTCTTTTGCTCTAAGATCCTCTTTTTGCCATTCCCATCTGTTCCCACTACATGAAGCTAGGGCAGAGACACCATTTCACTGGTGAAAATGGCTGAGAGCAGAAGTGCAGACAAGAGGATAGGAATAAACCAAGCCAAATATCCAAATCTATTTCAATAATTCAGTTTGAATGTAGGTATTACAGAGCTAAATTGCAAGGTCATGATAAAGAGGTGCACTGATAGAGAGAGGTTTAATTTAATTTAAGAGTCAGAAAGGCACTTTCTTCAACATTCAAAGCTTACAGATTATGCTCAGGGCAGATTTCTTGAATTCGAGCAAAATTACCAGATGCCTAAAGTTAAGCACTGAGAGGAATTTCCACAGATTTAGGTCTTTAAGTAATGCAGTTAACAACCATGATAAAACAGGATGTGAATGGAAAACTAGGGACTAGCTTGATCCTGGAAAGGTAGAATGCCTGGTCAAGATTCTGCTCCTCCTGGTTACCAGCATGGTGAGCTGAGCAATACGAGGATTTGGCTCACTTATGACCTCTTCAGACTGCACAGACTCTGAATTAAAGAATAAAAAACTCACCATACCTAGAGGATTAATTAGAAAGTAATTCAAAGACATGAAATAAATTAATCATAAAAGAAACTGCTAGTTATTGAGGGAAATGGATGGATGGATAGATGATGAATGGCTCTCAGAGTCAAAATAAAATGAGCTAGAGGGCAAAATAAGGTGTTTACAACATGAGAACAACTTTCTGATAGAACTATTTGTCTGGATCACGCTGCAGGGCATGAATTTTTTTCAGTCACTTTTGTTATCCTGATGCTTTTTCCCATCTCTTCATAAAAGAATGTATTTTCTTGGGCTTTTTGTTTGTTCATTGTTTGTTTAGTGTTTGTTATGGTTGTTGGGTTTTTTCCCACTCCTCCGTTAATTTCCAAATCAGTGGATTTAATTCAGTAATCTCAATTTTTTAGCCAAAAGATTTAGAGCATCCTCAGACTGCTAAATTGAACATTGAGCTACAAGATTCAAACAATTGACCTGTACATTTTCAAAAATACTACTCCTGTAACCAATGGGAAATAGATTTGTATTCTTATTATACACTTGTATGATCTAAATGAAAATGAAAACCAAAACTGGCAGAGAAAGCTGTAAATCTGATCATGATTAAAATGAATTTATGTTGCTCTTGAATGGTCTCTCTAATTGATTAGAATGTTCTAAGGAAGGAATTAGCTTTTCAGCGGTCATTAGATCTTGAAATTTTCATTTCATTAATCAAGTCATGATCTGCTCCAGAAGCATCTGCATTGTTTCAGAATGGATAAACTACATACATTTGGTAATCTGCATGAATAAGTATTTCTGAGGCAAATTTAATATCATCCCTGGTATCTAAATATGAAATTTATGGAAACGATAATTTTCTCTTGGCACAAACAAACAAACAAAGAAAAGACTGGATTTATTTCTTGAACTAGATTTTCCCTGTTGCCCTGAGTTAAGCACCGAATTATCAGCAATGGAACTAAGGGCTAGGTGTGTAATATCATATGAGGTAGTAAAACTACTTAAATTAGAGCACAACTGTACCATTTTAGTGAAAAAAGTATTCTGTCAGAATCACTCATTCAAGGGTGAATATAATGGAAACAAAAAAAATCACAGCCTTTTTCTTACTATTTGCCTTTTAATTAAAAAAAAATCTAAACTCTGTTACATACAAATAAGTACCAAATAAATTCTTCAGTATTCAGCAAACCTACTGAGGAACTGTAGACGTGTTTTGACTCTACAGATTTTATTCTGCCTATCTGTTTCCATTCCATTCTGCATGGCTCTTGGTCTGCAATGAAGAAGCTAAACACATGTAAAGTTACTAAAACAAAGAGAAATGTTTTCTCTATACACAACTCCAGGTTTCACTGTTTTTATACCTTTTTTTCAGTTCATCATGGGACTATTAAGCTGTACTGTTTCATTGACAAAAATTGCTCTTACATGCCCTGATAGTAGATGTGTGATATGCAACAAGACTTTCATGCAGCTTTAAACTGGGAAAATAAAGTCTCTCCATCTTCATTAACCCACTCAATCACTGAATTAAAACACTGAAGCTTTCACTCTTTTTTAGCAGTCAAATCTAAAATAATAGCATGCAAATTTTGTGTAATAAGTTGGAGTGTCACAATACTGGCTTTTTATTTTTTCCCCAGATAGTGTCCTTCAGGATATTAAGTATATTCTTAATTTCATCATAATGATAGGTTTCAACATTGGAAAATTATCTTCTCTTTCACTTAACCTTCTTCCTGCTTGTCCTCATTTAAGTTTAGCAATTTAACACAGAGCACTAAAACACCGCTCAGATGGCTTTAGGTGATTATGAAAGAACAGGTTTTCCTATACAGCTTTTCTAAGAATATTTTCTTCTCTTCAGGCCCCATTCCCCAGAAACAGTGCATGTTTTCAAGAAATGTGACAAAGATTTGAGTCAGTATCTTCTATGTCTTGGAGATAACTACTACAGATATGACTGAATCCTGAAGTTAGGGGCCCTGTTATGCCTACATGAGAATTTTCAGAGAAAAACTCAGGCTTTAGAGCATGAATACCTGCATGAAACCACCATACAAGGAAACAAAGAAGATTAAGGAAAGAGAAATTGGAAATTTTGCAGAATTTAATCTGCCCTGGAAGTATTTACTGGGTAGAAAGGTCTCCGGCACATGACCAGTGGTGGACAAATACACGAATGTTCCCAATGTTGGTATTAGAAATGCTGACTACTTCCTTTCTGTTAACTTCCACTATTTCTCTGAAAATGGCACTCTGACCCAGAACATTTAATAGCCAGCATGATTCAGACCTTTGCAAATAGCGTTCACGATTCTCAGTGCTTCACTGATGTAGAAATTGGCTGATCTCTGTTTCAATTGATTATAGAACCAACTTTCCAATTTGGTTTTGTATGTTCAGCAAAATGAACACCCTATATTGAGTATGGCCTGTACTATTTTAAAATTAAGGCATATGCTGGGCCTGGTGGGGAAGGGAGGATAAATCAGGGAAGCCACAATACGTAGGAAGAACCTTGGCCTCATTGAACCTAGAGGAAAATTTATTGCTGACCTAAACAGACTGGTAGATTTGCTTCACAATTCTGTTTTTCATTTAATAAATGTTCTCTGGCAAATAATTTCACTCTTTGCTGCTCGTCCTCTCTGGCTTTGGTCCTCTTCACTTGTCATAATCCCTGTGCAAAACTGTTTGCAGTCTCTTATTGGTGGACAGATTTCCTAAGTGCAATGGCACGCTTATCTCAATCTTAGTTATCATCCTACATAAATGAAAATATAAAAGCAGACTCTGTCAAGAAATCCATGAGCACTCCTTATTTTCACTGGGGCCAGTTGCACAATTGCTGGGGATAATCATGAGCGCTTACACATGAACCCTCACTGAAGAATCTTTTGATAGCTACAGACAACAGCTAACACCTAATACAGAAAACTGAAGTGCTCCTAGACATATGGCATTGAAAAGAGTGTATTGATACAGAGAATCTATAAACCAGCCAAGGTAAGAGAATTTAGAACAGGCTGTCTCACTACATTCTCTCCCTTGCACTTGCAGCACAGATTACAGATGATACGTCTGTTTCTGTGTCACAAAGCCTGCTGCATGACAACACTTTTCCAGAGCAGGGCAATTTACTACTTGAAGTATGTCCTTTAACTTTCCTTAATTGTCAGACTTTAACAGTTACCTTAAATTTAATTCTGTTGCATTTAAGGTCCAGCTTTATGATGATATAATTTATTTTGGACATTACCGGTGACATTGCTCTGCCTGTCAATGGAAACATGAAAGAATATCTTCATAATGAATATCCATGGACCAACATAAATCACACAAAATACTTCAGGTATACACAGAGATTTTCCATTGACCCTGTAATGACTTTATTAAAACTGTTTCTACATGAGCTGTGTCAGCAACAGGAAATGATGGTGTTACAGCAACATCACTCCAGCTTTTAAATGTTTCAGGAAAACACGGTTAATTTTCTCTTAGCAGTGTATCATCCTTCCCAAATTACAGCCTCACAGAACAGCACAGACACCATATGCTGGGAACACATGGGATTTCCTTTTTATGTTGCTTCATAACATCAGGGAGTTGTAGTTACCACTTGGAACAAATCAAAGTTATTAGGAATATGTCTACTCATCAAAATGAAGATGTGAAGCCACTGTAACTTTAATTTAACCGTAAGAATGAACGTGATATAGCTGACAGCCTAGAGGACTTGGATGGTGACTATAATTTCCATCATGTCACTCCTACTCTTTCTAGACTTCATAAAACTACTCTTGTTTAATTTTGTGGGGTGGATAAAACCTTAGAGGACTTCCTTTGAACAGTTCGAGGCATTATAATTTTACACGGGCCCTAACACTGATGTAATTCCAGTGATGAGAGAAGAATGCCATGAGTCAGGATGGAGTTCAACATTTACCATGGCAGTGAACGAGGTTCTTCATATCCTTTGGTAAGAAACATTGGAAAAAAACCAACTCATCCAGTTTCAGTTATAAAGTAATTTTTCTCTCTCTCCTTTCTACATTTGTAGTCGTAGTCTGACCTGCTTCCAAGTGAACCCCTCTTTCCTTACCAGGAAAGACTGGCAAAGATTCAGGATGGCTGAGACATAGAAACTTTTAAAAGACATGAACTACCAAGGGATTTGGAGGTGGAGGGGAAGAAGGTTGAAGAGAGGAAAAGAAGGTCTCCAGGGAACTTCTGGGATTTGTGTAAGTAAAGCACTAACCCTTGCAAGTTTGATAAAGGAAAGCACACGGGTTTGCTTTAGGAGAAGTAAAAAGAAGCTACAAAATATCATATTAATTTTTCCATGCTTTATGTGGGAACTATTATTGTAAGGTCAGAACATAGCTAATTAAAAGTAAAAAGTCATACTTCAAATCAAAAGTAACATGACTTTCACTCAAACTATCCCTCATGTAATTGGTGAAAGTTTTAGATATTAACATCTACAATCAGCAACTTCCTCATTTCTCAGAACTACCATAATTCTAATATTAAAAGTCCAGGTAATGATGTAATTTAGTGTGTTACAGGTGCACAGATAAAACTTGTCCTTGAAAAAAGTGGAAGATGTAAATCGAGTATGTTTCTGGATGCCAAAAAGATATAAAGAAGTGTCAATTATGACATTGTGGGTTTTTTTTCCTTCTGACATGGGCTCTCTTCTTGGTACATACTAATAAACAGGATAAATGATGAAAGAAGGAATTCCCAATCTGCCTCTTCTAGGCAACCAAATTTTCAAAGACAAAACCTACAAAGACATGTTTTGAGATGGTAGAGAAAGTATTGAAATAACAAAATAGCTGCATTCTGGTGAAATTTCCCCAGAAAGAGAAGTCTATGTGAAGTATGATTTGCATGGACTGAAGGGAGAAAAAGAGAATGCCTTCCTTCTCAAAATCCAACCCCCTATCCTGTTCCCAAACCCAAAGAAATCAACTCACTAACGACAGGTTACTAGAAAGGAGAATAAAGGGAAATATATTTACCAATCTTCCCTATTTCTACAGGACCAGTTATCTTAATTCTATCTGTTCTTAGAAGGTCTCCATCCCTTGCAAGCTCTTCTGTATTCTAAGCTAAGATTTTGCTCTACCTGCCCGTTTTCTGTTGCATGTACATCTTATGCTACTCCATCACCATTCAGTGGCAGCGCCTTTCATCCTTCTCTGCAGTGACCTTTCGTTCATTCACACATTTCTCCTCCACCCTGGGTACTTCTCACCCAGCAGCAACATGCACATGCTTCACTGTACCTCACCCCTCTGAACTAAAACCACATTAGAGACCAAAAATTTTTTGCCCAGTAACTTTTCTATTGAATGCTTCCCAGTTTCCTGGATATCCAGAAAAAAACCACTCCAGAGATGCTTCAGTAAAGACAAACAAACTTCCTCCTCTTTTAATTGAGCATTCAATGTCTCTATCTTCTCTCTGTCATGGTCACTGAAGAACACATAAACCTTTCAGAATCACTAACTGTAGAAGGAATGTAAAACTAAGCAATAACATAAAAAAGATTATTAAACCACAAGAACATTTTATTTTTAATTTCAGTTCCCTGAACCAAAATTAATTGAGGAACTTATATGTTGTAGGCTCTTTTTCTTCTTTGCTTCTAAATGAATTAAAAAAAAAAAGGACATAAAATGAGTTATCCAAAAGTTAACATAATGTAAATGGTATCTTCTCATGGAAACACACTAATTTCTAGTTCCAAATGCAATTACTTCATTGCTTGATTAGTATTCACGGCAGAACAATCTAAACATTATTAAATTGATTGCCTATTATGTCCTTATTGAACAACTAACTCTGAAATAGCATATGATCCTTGGTTTGTGTGAGTTTTTCAGTGACATTTGTATTATTGATTTCAGTGTTATTCCCCCAGTATTTAGAGGTTTTAGAATGTTTCAAGAAGTGGACCTAAAAAATGCAACCCCACTCAAGTCTGTAGGCATGTGAAGTGTCAGAAGATTCAAACTCCCACTATTTCATCTTTTTTTTCTTTTCTCTGTTTTTTTATTTTTTTTTTTTAAATCATAAAATATTGTGTACATCTTTCTAACACAAAGCATTACATGAGACTTTTCAATTGTGAGAAGCCTAAATAAATTTTATAATAAATAAATAAAGCCTAAATGCATTTTTATAACAGTACACTCCAATATACCACTCTGTCTTGATCCAGCCAAAAGTAACGTCAGATACAACTTTCTTTAGATTTATGGTAAGGCATTTTTCTGAGTGACGTGACATACAGCAGCACTATGCAATACCAATAAAAGACTTAACAAATTTAAAAATTAGAATGGACAAAACCCACTTACTGAGAAAAATATTCCCATCTCTGACTCAAAGGATGCCTAGGCATTTGTGGATGATGATGCCCAGTGGTGATGAGGAGAAATAATCAAAGGCCAGAAAAGGCAGCCCCTTGGATTGCTGGATCTGTTTACATGGAATGCATTCTAATGCAGCCAAATGCAAAACTGAAACAAGAAAGGCATTCTACCTCTGTTAATAAACCACTCTGCTGTGGAAAGGAGATCAGAAAATATTCAGGAAGTCACAGCAGAGAAGCAGTCTAACATGAGTGCCCAGCACAATGTGCCTCAAAAAGGCTAATGATGCTTTAATGTAGGAGGCCTAGAGTGGTGAATGTGAACTGGGGAGTTATTATCTCTCTCTGGCACTGAGGAAGACAGCATAAGTGGAATCTTCTGTGCAGTTCTAATGTCCACAATTCAAAGGATGCTAAAAATTAGTAAAAGTGTTGCAATGGCACAAAAAAAAAATATCAGTGAAGGAGGTCTTAAAAGAAAAAAACAAACATTCAAAGTGTTAGCTTGAAAGCTGTTTATAACCTAAAATCTGTTTTACTTCTTTTTTTTTTAAAAAAAAAAAAAAATTTAGTTTTGAAAGGGGTTATTCTCGTGTTCTTAAATTACTAGAAATAGGAGTCTAGAAGTTATAAGCCGAATCTGGAAAGTAGTGCTAATTTTATATAGTAAAACCCTGCATAAACAACCAGTGGACTGGTGGGCTTTTATGTCTTGGACTGAATTTCCAAACTGAGATTGAATGGTTTCCTGCAGAGGCACAGAGATGGGTAGAATCTGTACTTCAGTCATCAACAGCTCAGTGTTTAACAGTGCCCTTAGGAAGTCGGAAAGGGGAGCTGATCCCAGACAGCCTTAAAGTCTGAATCGCAGACCAGCCAAGGATGCTGTCTGGCTGCAGCTCAGAAAGATTAAGATGTTAGCACTTCCCACTGTACTTTGGGCTATCAATGACTGCAGGTACACGAGGTATACCAGCATAACTGCTGGGTCACTCCCTAATCCACTTTTGTTGAAAAGATCTAGGTTAGAAAAATCCTTTCTTTAAAAAGGGTAAGATAACCTGATTATTTCAACAAAACTGAAGATGTAGTCTGCCTCATCTGCCAGCAGAACAGAATGCCAAATGATTTCCCTGTTAACTACAGAATGTGTGTAGATTCAGAAACCTGGTGAAGGGTGATTGAAGCAGAGAATGCTGCCAAAGAACTTCAGAAGTTATTTGAAGATCATAAATATTTGAGATACAGATTTTAGTGTGAATCTATAAATCATATATGTGCCTTTCAAACTCATGTTTGAGGAATAGTAAAAAAAAAATAAAAATAATAATAATACATTTTTAATACCATAACATGAACTTGAACTAATGAGAAATTATATCATTTATTCACCAGAGGACAGTATTTTTAAATATTCACCAGAGGACAGTATTTTATAAATATGGGTGAAATATGTCTGAATTAAAACCTATGGAAAGATGCATAAATTTTAAAAACCTTCACATAGACATTCAGATAAAATGCATGTTAAATTACAAGGCTATTTGAATGTAATTTTTTATTAGCAGACTATCCTATGATGTTACTCACAAATGAAAGTGCATTTGTGAACTTGTCAATCTCACACAACTAGCTTCAATAACACACAGAAATGTCAACTTAAAAATTAGCATAATCGATACAAAGTAACCAATTGTCACTTTAAAGCTACAATGTGTTTTATTCTTTAAGCCACAACCTTGAACAGTATCTTAAAAAGCTTAATTTGTCAGTTTTTTGCCTGTTACTCATCTGTTATTCTATATCAGCAACATATTCTTCAAGGTAACTGAAAGATATTTCTACACTAACATTTTATAACACAATTCCTTATTCAAGTGTCATTAGCAAGAATATAGATCAGTTTCATATGGTATTTTAAAAAATAATTTGAAAGCAAAGCTTGCTACAGTTCCTCTCTCTCTTACCCCAACTTTTTTCTGCTCTCAAGCTTTAGGGTTTTACCTTCCCAAGGGAGCAGTTCCACACGGTGGCTGAGTGGAACACTGGCTTGCAGCAGTGGTCCTGCATTTTCCCCATTCTCCTCTCATTCCTGGAAAAGAGGTTCATGCCATTCCTTTCCACCTTCTCTGGCACTCATTTTAGCCCTATTTGAATGAGTTCAGCTCAATAAACCGGCTGAAAATGACAAGTTTTCCCCTTGATGTGTTATTTTTTTGCTAACTTAGTCAGCAGGATTCTGCCATATCACGAGTGCTCCAACTTCTCAGGTTGGGCAAAAACTTCAAAAGTATCACCAAGTAAAATAAAGCGAGGAGAGCACATTTCCAGATATTTAATCTCTCTGCTATTTTTCTTGTAATGGCTATTACAAAAATAAAGTGGAAGTCACCTCTTTCAGCTCCAATGAGCTACTAGATTAGCTCAGGAAGTCTTACAGGACTGCACCCTTAAGCATGCCACGCTGGCAGGTGTTTGGGAGCCCCATGAAATCCCTTTGGACCAAAAAATAAACTATTGATATAGCTAAACACTGAAACAGTCAACCCCAAGAGCTTACCTTAATGTACAGTTTTGGATTACTGAGACCTACAGCTTTTCACAAAGCCCAAAGATCAATTAATCTTTTTTAATGGGAAGCAACTGAGTGTCTTTCACTGTAAAAAGTTTACAGTGTTGCTTCTCTTTCCCTAATTTTGCCTCCCTCAAAACCTGGTTGCAGTAGCTAAGGTGAACTAGCATAGGGTTACAAGAAAAAAAAGGTCTGGTCTATGTGAAGGCCTCCTTAAATTTCCTATCTGTCAGTGGAAATATGACAGAGAATTGCATGGTCCAATAAAAATAAATTGAAATTTGGGATTACTATTTCTGTATCCAAAATGCAATGACCACATTATGCAAAGAACTGATCTGACAACAACAACAAAATTCCCTTTTGCAGGTTGAGATTTGTTTAAGACTTTGCTGATTTTGCATCATTACAGTTTATACCAGATTAGACATCACCTGCCCTCAAGCAGCTGGCAGAAAGGTCTAAACTTGGGATAAACGGTTTTTTATATAGTCCGGCTAATTCTATAAAAATGTGACCATATGCTCCTCCTGATCCAGAACAAACACATGCTGTTAGGTGAGCTGGTGATGGGATACAGTAACACTGTCAAATCACAGCCTTAGGGAAGCTACAAAAATCCTGGTGATTCAGGTCATCATCTCACAACTAGCTCTCAGTATTATTCCTCCTAAAGAATCCATTACCCATCCAGGACAGAGGCAATAGTGACACCAGGAGTACATGGTGAAGCATATAGGTAGAATATTGCACATGGTGCTACTTTTCCCTTAATCCCCACATATTTTAAAGCAAACACCCCACTAAAATTGGGGAACTATGAATGGTGGTCAATCTAAGAAATGGATAGTCACACTGAGAAACACATGAAAAACAGCAATATACTTAAATTTTAAAGCCTTGTTTTAATAAGGTATTTATTTTTACAAAAGACATCTTACCAATCATATCCTTATGTCCTTATGACAACATTCCACACTCGGTTTTTTTTGTTTGGTTGGTTGGTATTTTGTTTTGTTTGGTTGTTGTTGTTTTTTGTTTTTGTTTTTGTTTTTTCTTGTGTGCTAATCACCAAATTGAGCCCCGGTTTTACATCTGATCTTAAAATCAAATTTTATTTTTCAGTAGTTGTACTAAAAGGAATATTATGTATTTAGAGGATATCAGCTTCAAATTCTCCACAAGAAAAAAGGTTTCTCTCAAGCTAATGGTGCACTAAAGCGCTGATGGCATAAAAACAAATGCTTGTTTGGTCTTGTTCTGAAACTTAAGTCTTGCCCTCTGGCCAAGAACCAAATGTGCTACCAGATGAGTGATACAGAGACACTGAAGAGCAACATGAGAAAGTGAGACTGCCAAGACTGCACTGTATCACTTTCATATCCAAGGCTTTTGTCTGAGTTAAAAAAACTCAAGCACATACACACAAAAAAACCACTCCTAAACAAAAAAAAAAACCAACTAAAAAAGCCACAAACAAGTAATCCTTTGTCTGGAAGCTTGTAAACCTATTTGTGACTGTACTGCAAGGAGCTTGGTAATTCTCATGCAGCATTACATCTTCCAGCAGAAACCAGACACTTCGACTTTATGCTAAAAGTGTTTTCATGTGTTTTCCATCAAACAGTAGGTGTCTGTGAGGAATTTTGTTTTCTTTTTGGTTGTGAATAAAAAGCTTTGTTGATTCTAATTTAGCTTGAATGCTATTGACAGGCAGAATTCAGACCTGTAAATGAAGTGTTCAGATCACTAAATATCAACAAGAAAAACACCAGTTACACACCAGTAAATACGTATAGGATATTATTAATGTTTTAGCTGAGAAAGAGATGATCTACCCTGAATAAAAGAAACTGCTATGTAGGTTAGGATACATTAAGAGTTAAAAAGAGAGAAAGGATGCTTAAATGTACTTATGCAATGTGATTTCTGACACTACATAATAAATCAAGTTTCAGTTTCAGTGTGGGATACATATTTTGATGTAGTTATCAAAGACAAAGATTTTTTTGTATAAGTTGGTTTAGAAAATGAATAGTCAGCAAAATCATTACATGACAGTAGAATTGCATCTACATTTCAGATCTTGTTGAAAGAGAAATACCTTGAAAAATTAAACACCTGCAACCAATATTGCTACATCAGTAAAAAAAATCTATTGTAAAAAAAATCTATTGTAGACATGGAATAAATGTTAAATATTGCCTTTGTCTATGGACCTGTGTAAGCAGCATCCTCCCATAAGAAGCAGAACATTTCCACAATTAGAGTCCAAGGTCAAAACTGCAAAGGCAATGATTCTGGTCTTGACTGTACTGTGCTGTCCCATAGAAACTTTCCAAGTTAAAAGTTCATAAGAACCACATCTAGATTCCACAGTCAGTCTAGTAATCTGTACCTCATGGAAGGAGTATTGCTGAAGAAAACTAAAAGTTTAGGGATGCTCTTTTTCTAAAACTAGGCAAAATTTATCTCTGAAGTTAGTGGATGACATCTGCCCCCAAAAACTAAGAAGAAGGAAAATAACTGAAAAGGCCAAAAAGAATCATCTAAAATCCTAACATGTTGAGAAAACACTGATGAATATAACAGGAAACAATCTGGAATGGCAAAGAAATATTCTAGACAAATAAATGAGAGTTTTCCCATTACCGGTGATATTATCCAAATGAAAAAATTGCTAACATTTGATATTAATAAATTTGCTTTGGAATTTTAGCATCATTTTTTTCTTAAAGGATATTTGGTGAAACAGCATTGTTTTCTACTCCAGGGACACAACTGATCTGTCTGCAAACTGCAGGCATCACTTAATTGGTGCACTGTAGCAGTTCTTTGCTATTGCAAAGCCAATAAAGAGCTTTATCATATTTGGGTCTGTGGAAAAAAATGCATTTAATAATTAAAACTAAAAGTATAATTATCTGGATTTTGGACAGCTTGCATTTGGAATAAAAGGTTTACTTGTGTCAGATAGCCCAGCAGAGTTTTATACAGCTTTATAGAAAAGTGCCTTACAAAAGGTATAAGCCATTTATAAAGAATATTCCTTCTGAGTCTGAATTGTGGAGAAACACTTAGAAGGAAATGACTATATGACTCTATACCTTTGTAAGTAGACAGGGTAGGACTGACTTCACAGGGAAAAGAGATCCAGTCTAAAATTATTTTGTTTCTGCAAAATCCAAAGCACTCAATGGTATTTGCTTTAAAAAACCTGTGAAGACCTTTATTGAAAGAAAATGTGGCTTTCCAGGAGTGATTTAGACTTCCCTTGGTAGCAGATACCGATGGACTAGGTACAGAAGGTTGCTTGCAACTGGCTACTTTCTCTAAATCTGTGCCAAGATTCTTCCAGATCACTTAAAAAGAAAATGTTTCTGGTTTAGCCCATATGCAGCAGGCAGAAGTAACTCTTTACCTTCTGTAGCGATTATTCATTCCTCTCTGCTGCACCCACTTTTACTTAGCCCAGCTGAGAAAATAAATGGGCTTATTTTTCATTCAAGAATCCGCATCTGGGCAATCACCATTCCCCCGTGCCTTCTGTGCAAACATCAAGGCCTGGAAGGATTACTTCTTGCTTTCATGTATACATGCCACTTGGAGGAGATGGGTCTCAGAAGAACAGGTATCTAAGTGTAACAGGAAAGAGTCACGGACAAGCAGAGCCCGAAAGGAAAATGGAATGTTATAAATGGATGAATGGAACAAAATGAGATCAGAAAGATGGACCTTGTGTCGCAAAACAAGGAAAGGGAATTATTAATGGCGGAGGTTTCATGGAGGATCCCCGTGGGTGCTGCAGCAGTGTCAGCCTCAGGGCACTGTGATGGAGCCTTGTTTGCACCCTTCACAGAGCACCCGATCTGGGCAGGAGCACGTCCACTTTTCCTCCCTCCTCCCTGGCAGCACTAAGGAGTTCATTTGGCACACAAGGCATCACTCCTAAAGGCAGGCATACACAAAAGTCCTTGATATCATTAGTGGTGTCACCTTTTCCCCCTGCTGCGGGAATTTTATTATTTGGACCTATTCAGCACTTCTCCCACCCCCAATACACCTTTCTCTGTCCTCTCCCAGACCTTTCGGTATTTGTCATTTCCGGATGGGGCCCCGCGGGAGTCGCGGCGACGAGAGCTGCTCCCCACGGTGGCAAAACGAGAGATCAGCGGGAGCTGCCGACCTCGTCCTGCCCTGCCCCGCTCGAAGCATCCCGGGATAACATCAACCGCTCCGGGGCCCGGAGAGAGGAGCGAGGAGGGGGCGTTTTGTCGCTCAAGACGCCTCAGCCTCTGGGCAGGGGCGGCCGGCTCCCTCCGATATCGCTGTCTCAGGAAAGAAGGAGGAGGAGGGTTTTCTTTTTCCGTTCCCCCCACCCCTCCCTCTTTTCCAGCCAGTAAAGAGTGTGTCTGCCCCTTTGAACCGTCGGCACAGCGCCTGCGGCTGCACACACACACAGACACACACACACCCCGCCGGCTATAAATAAGTTAAGAGCCGGGCAGAGGGCGAGCAGTGCGCGTCTGCCGGCGGGACCAGGAGGCTGGGACAGCCCCACCGAGCCTCCCCAGCGGCTCAGCCCGGCCCACGGACGCCGGACCCGGGGGTGCCATGTCGTGCGTGGAGCGCTGCTGCCGCTGCTGCGCGGAGGGCAGGCGGCACAGCAGCATCCTCTACAGCATCCTACGGAGCCAGGAGCGCCAGGAGCGGGCGGCGCCGGCGGGACAGGCTCCCCGCGGCTGCCCCTGCGGGTCAAGGCGGCGGGTGGCCCTGCGGAGCCCGCAGGTGGTTTGCAAGGCGGCCTCGGCCGTGCTGGTGAAGACGCTGCGCTTCGTCCAGAACGTGCCCTGCTTCCAGGAGCTGCCGCTGGAGGAGCAGCTGCTGCTGGTCCGCAGCTGCTGGGCGCCCCTGCTGCTGCTGGGGCTGGCGCAGGACCGGGTGCCCGTGGAGACGGTGGAGAGTGCGGAGCCCAGCATGCTGCAGCGCATCCTCACGGCCCGGCGGCACGGAGAGCAGCCCCCGCCGCGGGTACCCGCACCGCCGCCGGGCCGGCAGCACCACGGCCCGCACCTGCCCTCGGCCGGAGAGATCCAGGCCATAAAGGGCTTCTTGGCCAAGTGCTGGAGCCTGGACATCAGCACCAAAGAGTACGCTTACCTCAAGGGGACGGTGCTCTTCAACCCGGGTGAGTGGCCAGGTGGGGACAGCCCGCTGGTATTCCCAGCGAAGCGGGGCTTTTCCTTGGGGAAAAGAGGTGGTGGAGGAGGGGGACGAGGAGCAAGGTTTCACACTCTGCCCCCTCCTTAGAATCCCGGCTGTCAAGAAGGGAGGGTGGCCGGCGGCGGCCAGGTCTGGTATCCCGAGGGCTGGCGCCTTCCATAGAACAAAGAGAACCTGGCCGGTCGCTTAGGGAAAGTTGGGAGTCAGCAGCGGCTCCCCGTCGGTTTCGGAGCTTCCGCTCTGCGGGAGCCTGTAAACTCCCCACGCCCGCCCGAGGGTCGCGAGTCTGCCCGTGCTGTGCCCGGGAGGTCTGCACTCCCTGGAGAGCAAGAGGGGGCTCAGGGCTTCCAGCAACGAAGTGCTGTTTTGGCTTTGTGTGTAGCACTTGTTTACCATCTCTCTTTGTGGACACTTCTATAGATCGCACTGATGCTTATTATCATGTGGGTGACTCACCTTAAAGGTAGCTGGCAGGCTGGATCCGGTATTTCCCAAGCATGGCAGTACCCTGTGAAAGTGGGACAGGGATCTTCCTCCGCTCCCACTGTCAAACAGTTACTGATGGTTAAGTTTGTACAGTGTTACTTTGCATTTATCATACTGCTCATGTAGCTCTGCTTTCCATACAAATAAGAGAGAAAAAGTTACAATGGTGAAGCTAGTGTGACACAAGTCAAATTCTGAAGCTGGTTTAATAAAAAAAGATAGAAACATTATTCTGGTAGGAAAAAAATCTTTCCTGAAAGGGTGGTCAAGTGTTGGACCAGGCTGTCCAGGGAAGTGGTTGAATCACTGTTCCTGAAAGTGTTCAAAAAATGTGTAGATGTGGTGCTCAGGGACATGGTTTTAGTGGTGGACCTGGCAGTGTAAGGATAATGTTTGGACTCGGTGGTCTTGGAGGTCTTTTTCAGCCTTAATGATTCTGTGGTCACAAACAGCCTTAATTCTGCAGCCTCTGTCTTTCAGTGTCCTTACTGTGGTTCACTGGAAAACTTTCCATCATGTGTTGGAGTCAGCACTTCTTGCCACTTGTAAACTGGAGCAGAAACAGTTATCAAAGGAATCCTTAAATAAGAATGTGGAAGGAAGCCTTAAATGTGACATATTTTTGTAGACGTGAACAACTTAAAAAAGTTATTTTTATTGTCTAACCCACTCTAACATTGTTTTGGAAAATGTTCTTCAGTCAAAGTTTTTATCAACTATTTTTTTTAACACTTAAGTGAATGTTTACAAACATCATATTTGTCTAGTGAAGAAGAGTATTAATGGTCCTGAATACCAGTACAATAAGACTTTGTTCTGCACAATAAAATTTAATATGTTTATTCTGCATAAAAAAAGTCCTGTGGCAATTTAATTTACTTCTTTCCTTGAGTGATGTTTACAATCTATGAGCTCTTAGTAGTCGTCCTGTAAGAATAATGTTGTTTTAGAAAGAGAACACATGTAAACAAAATAATTTATTGTTCTTTTCAGATCTACCTGGACTGCAGTGTACACAGTACATTGAAGGACTGCAGAGGGAAGCACAACAAGCTCTAAATGAACATGTCAGACTCATTCACAGAGGTGATGAAGCCAGATTTGCCAAGCTGAATGTTGTTTTATCTTTGTTAAGATCTATTAATGCTGATGTGATGGCTGAATTATTCTTCAGGCCCATCATTGGAGCGGTGAACATGGATGACATGCTTTTGGAAATGCTTTGTGCAAAATTATAAAGACGTGTAAAATAATGAAAGTAAGTCCAGTGCAAAGGAAGCCCGAGAGCAGAACAGTGTAAAGTATTGTAAATAAACTAACTTATTGTTTTTACATAGATAGTATTTTTGTATTCCATAATAAAGTATTCTTCAAGATCTGAAATGAATTTTTATTAAACAGTGCTTTTGGAATAAGATTACGGTCATCAAAACAAGCTTTAAGGTTGTGGAGAATGTTCATATCCAAAGTCAAATGGTTATTCTTTTACCATGTCTCTGAACAATGAACACACTTACTATATTGTACTTTCAAGGTGAGTAATCCCTGCTTTTTCAAAATAAGCAGAAGTCTAGATTTACATTTTAAGCATAATTGACAGTCAGAAAACAGGAATGAACAAGCCATTTACTTTGCATATTTCAGTAATATTAGAATAAGATACTATAGCAACCATTCTACTCACAGTTCAAATAATGGCTCTATCAAAGGCTTACTGTCAGTGAACTACTTCTATTGACTTTAACAGAGTTGAAGTCTATGAAGATTCAATACTC
The DNA here is from genome assembly GCF_001604755.1 of Lepidothrix coronata. NCBI lineage: Eukaryota > Metazoa > Chordata > Aves > Passeriformes > Pipridae > Lepidothrix > Lepidothrix coronata. Next base: position 1,116,665 of record NW_016690405.1, read on the forward strand.
ACCTAGGGTTTTCTTTGATATGGGGAAGATGCATTAAGAATATTTTGAGGCTTATTTAACCTTAAAGTAGCTTCATCAGCTCTAATGTGTGCGGTAAAACATTCTATTCAACACACATTGGGATCCAGGAGAATAAAATAACTCTGCTCCCCAAAACAACAAATAAACAAAAATGCCTCTAAAAATATCCGAACAGCAAATGCTTATTAGCATCTGGAGAATGAGTAGGGCGGACTCTGCATTTCTCTTTGCTTTTCATGTAGATAACTGCTAGCTGGTATTTCCATAGTCAGATTCTTCAGACTACTTATTCCCATGGAAAAATGAAACTATTATGCTGAAATATAGTGTTACACTGGTACATCCATCAAAATTTGTCAGCTAGCATGAAGATGTCTTAATTAAGCATTGAGCTTAACACTTTTTTTTGTTTTTCTTGTGTTGGACTTGCTCCTTTCTCCTGAAGCAGTTGTGATTTTTCTGAAAAAAAAATAAATCCTATTTTAAAAATAAAATCATAAAGGGAAAATCAGTGATTTAAGGGGAATTTTTTGCTTTTCCTTTCTTTTCATGCAACTTTCTAGCCTTTTCCCTTGGGAATATTGGTAAATAATGAAGAGTGAAGTGTGACGGTGTTCCCAAAGTAAACACTATCAGTAACTCTCTCTGTTGTTCACACATATATTTACCATTAGCAACAGGTGTCTTTTAAAACACAATAAAGTTGAAGCAGTAACTCTCCCTGATAGGGGGTGTGCAGGGAAATGGAACAAGTATGAAGAGCTTTCTTTTGCTGCCACCTTGCGCAAAGCCTAATCACAACTCCTACACTGAGGTAAGGATCAGGGGGACTCTTGTTGGCTTGTACCTGCCTGGATAAAACTTATGGGAAGTAGAAATGGATAGAGAGGTAACCAGACATTCCTACAGGTTCAAGTTCATCCATAAATTTTATCACTGAGATTTGTATTGCCATGGCAATAAGAGTCTCCTCATAGACTAGGAGACCATCACTGAGCAAACAAAACAGAGCAAGAAACACCACTCCCATCCTGAAAATCTATGGTGTCCATAAATACACACTGCTCTGGTGCTCACATAACTGTCTGGGGTTGTGTGCCATGAGGAGCTCTCAAAAAATTCAAAAGAAATAAAAATATATAAGTAAAGTAAACTTCACTACCAGTGCAGACTTCACACCAGTTCAGACCATAATAGAGCAGGCTTAGTCTTTATGTTAAGTTGATCCTTTTATGTGTATACACACATGCATATCCACACCTATAACAAATATAAACATCTACATATGGATAATATTTATTGTGTATGTATAGGTGTTCTATGAGTTTACAAAAGCTTCTGAGCTTACCTAATGTCTCTGTAACATAAAAATACATCTATGTTTCCCTCTTTTTCTGCAAACAGCATATGAGCTTACAGTAGTTAGCTTTCAAGGGTGCCTGAAATAGAACCCCCTTTCCACAAAAGTCCAAAGTGTGATGATAAACATTTAAATAGTGATTAGCAAATGATGAATCTTGAGTAAGGACTAAATAAACTCCAACAGCCTCAGAATAAAACAACTTAATTGACACTGAGAATGTATTAATATGCACACTAGTGTTCAGACTCTTCTGCTAAGTAGCAGAAGAGACTTGCTTGCTGTACTCCTAACAATTAAATGTAATAGCTGAACCTTGGTCACAGGCCAGCATTTTCAGCTGAGCAGTCACCTTGAGACAGTTTGGGTCTATTGTGCCACTAAATACAAAAGTTTTGATGAATTGGGGGGACCTGCTTACATCTCCAGGTTTGGTCTCTGAACAAATTCTGTATTCTGCTCAATTTGCTGAAGTTGTCATGAAAAATGTGCACAATGAATACACCTTGAACTATACTCTATTGTATCTCTCTTGGACCAGCAATACCGTTTGTCATTTAACTGCTGTCTATTCTAATGGAAGTACCTGGGAACATAAGTAGAGAATCTGAATGGGAAAACAAATTTATCAAGGCTTTTTGCAGAGAAATGGCAAAAAAAAATGTGTCTCTTTGTAGGTCAGAGGAAGCGGAATGACAAAGCAAGTCTTGGAGGAGGAACCAAGCTGAAGGCTTGGGAGAACCATTGGGGAAAAGATTGGTGGGGTTCTGGACCTGAGTGGGGAGGAGTCTGATTTTACTGTGGGGGCATTGTACTAAGAGCTGAGTAGAAGCAGTTGGAGAGAGATTGTAACTCACAAAACATGCCCGAGTCTGAGCAAAAAGGTCCCTGTGGGAGGATTTTCTGTCGAGTCCATAAAATTTGCAGAGCAAGGAAGAACCAACCCCAGAAGTTGACACAGAGGAGGACACAGGCATCCTGCTGGAACAGGTGGCCTGTTCTCTCCTCCACTGTGCTGCTGCTGAAGAAAGGGCCATACTGGCAGCTGCGCAGGCATGAAGAGCAGTTGCTCAGCCCTGTACCAGCAAATAAATGCTGCTTACAGGATTAAGTAAAACTACTCACTTGCCTCTCACCTTTGAACCTCTGTAGCACATATTTGTACTGCATAGGAAGAGTACTGAGCTAGATCCTTTTCTGCCCCACCTCTGCCCTGTGCAGGGTGGGTGAACTCTAAGTCAGATAGCCTACATGGCCATGGTCACTCCTGTAACACAAGAGGTGATCTTTCTGGATGTCTCAGGCAGCAGGGGTAGGACAACCTGCTAGAGGCCTGAGGGAAGCAGGGGAGAAGGGAAAGCCGGGTGTAGGAGAAGGATGCTTCCATGGTGATGTAGCCTTTACTAGAAGGAGCTTCAGGTAGTGTGTCAGACCATTGTTAGCTGGCTATCTGGGACTCCTGAGAAGGGAAAGTCCTGCCTCTAGCCCTGTGTGCTGCTGAGCAGTGTTACACTGTGCTGTGAGTACTGCGCTGTCAGAGGCAGCACAGCATTTCTCCTCAAGCTCTTAAATGTACCAGTAAAGGTACCTTTTTAGTTCAATACTGACATGACTTCTAAGGATTTTTTTGCATTTTCTCTGTTTGCTCTCTATCTCTGTCATTCTGGGCCTGATACTCCTCAGGAGCACCCTTTTTTTATAGACTTACAGAGTGTCAGAGACATTTTAACTAAGAGCAGCCTCCCAAGAAATTTAGTCCCAAAATCCCCACAGTGACTGCCTTAGATAGATGCACTGCTGTACAAATAGCCATTCCCACCACTTCAATGTAGATGTCCATTGCTCTGGGTCAGATCTGTGACACCACCAGTCCAGACAAGAGCTTCTCATCACAAAGCACCATGTGGCAGAAGTTACTGCTGTGTGATATCCTCTACCCTGACGAAATCTGAGATGGGATAATTTAGAAACCAAGTTGCATTTTCAGTATATGATTATGAGTATTTCTCTTAGGTAAGAAAAAGAATAGTATTTATTTATAATCTTACTTTTCTGACCTTAATATATAACATTTGTTTTGATAATCTTTCTAGTAGTTTGCTTTAAACTTTGTAACATTTTGTTGTGGTGGGCAGACTGTGAACGCTGTTAATGCCTAATAAGTAGTAACTTTCCTACCAGAGGTGTGATTCTGCAACTTAAATTTTCTTGTTTTGAATTGGCCTCATATATTGGCTTTAATCTCTGATACTGTCAGTCGTTTTCATTTCTTTTCAAAGACAGAACTTATTCCTCTAGTGGATCTTTTGGGCTTTGCAATATATGGCAAAAAATAAAATAAAATAAAATGAAATAAAATGCCAAAAAAGCCAGTTGGTGATTTGTTTTTCCATCACTGAAAAAGCATCCTGAACAGCATAAGCAAATATTATATCAAGACATTTTGAAATTTTGAGATCTGCACACACATATTGCCTCAGGACTCGTAATATTTATTTTAAATTTTTGAAGTCTAGTATTTTAAATCTGAAATGCACAAAGTAAGATTCAATAGCTGAAACAACTAGAGACTGGCAAATGAACTTTGACATAAATATCCTTAAATCAACAAGCACCGTGAGGTCACAGGACTATAACTTGTTAGCTCTATGCAAATCCACGAATCATTCACATTGTTTGGCCCGGATTCCTTTACATATTCACAGGGTGCCTAGATGTAGGTAAATAACCACACAAGTGTTATACAAGCACACATGATACACAGACACATTTTCTTCTGTGTATGCTTATGTTATTTGCTTATTTTATATCAGGGAAATTACATTAATTTCAGGCTCAGAAAAAAGTACCTGTTCTTTTATTGTGTATACACACTCACTATTTTGTCACATAGGATGAATTTCACCTTGTTTTAACTGAGCTGCCTGAAAACTCGGCATCCAGTCTGGTGGGGGCATCAAGGCTCTGGAGAGGATGGAGAGCCACAAAGACACCCAGGTGCTGTTTGATCCCAGCATCCCTATTTTAGGGAGGCATAATTGATTTGTACTTTACAGAATAAGTCTGGATTCAAGTTATACACTGAACTGTCAAACACTACCATTTGATAAAGTGAAACTTTGGAGTCACTCTCACTTCTGGCAAAGCATTATCTGTCTTCTCTCAACTAAGACTGTAGTGAAGTGTCTCACATGTACACATGTCCATACACATATACACATACATAGTAAAATATAGCAGGAAAATTCATATTCTCTTCTTCTAGTGGGGCTGGGTTAATAGAAATAACAAAAAAGGGAACAAAGTCTGCAAGAGTAGAAAAGAGGCATTTAGAAAATAAACTTTTTTCATGTAACTACATTCATGCTAGATGCAGGCCTGCTGCTTCGAGTTTTATCTACACAACTAATATCTACCATCTTTAAATAAGAATTAGCTAAGGACAATCATACCATTTCTCAAAGAAAATGAGAATCCAATTTTTTTTTTTTGTCTCAGTTGTCTCAGATCTTATTTTCATATTTAAAACTGAAATGAGCAGTTAGGATTGAGTGACCAAATGACCAAAATAATCAGTGCTGGAACAAGTTATTATTGTATGTTTGCTTGTTTGTTTGCTTTTTTTTTTCTTTGTCACACCTTATCTTTGCCAGGTCAGGAAGACATTGGAATAGATACGACTCTTGCCTTCAAAAGGTTATAACTTATCAGGCAGCAATCATCCAGTGTCCTACTCCTTGTCAAGGACTCTGGAGTTCTGATGAACCAGAGCTTGAGGAGATCTTTAAGGAGAACTTCTGGCAAGCTGAGAAGCACTGCTGCATTTCTAGTGACTGGAATGATTAGGTAGAAATCCTACTTAATCATCATGGCTAGGCTTCACGAGCAGACTCTCAAATAATGTAATGAGACCAAAATCCTATTGCAGGTGGGGTCTGAGCTGATCTGAGCTGGGGACATTAGCTGTTCCCAAACAAGATGAAATGACTGAGGAAAAAATATATAACCTCTAATGTGTAAGTTGTTTCTAGCAAATTTCCGGACAATCTAAACTGTGCAGAAATTGAGGGATGTAAGAATGATGTCTGAGTGGGCTATGATAATGAAGTGCCAAAACTCTAGAAGTTACCACATTTAAATTGATTTCAACAGCTTCTTTCTATCATTTATGTGATTTTGAGTTGTGAACAGAAAACTTTCAACAACACTTGCTATGGACAAATTATCACAACCCAGATAACATCCAGTTACTTTAAATTAAGGTAGGTCCATCATACAGCTGAACTCTAAGACACTTAATGGGAATCAGTTGGAACTAGTTATTCTATCTAGAAATTCTGCTCAGAAACAGCTCAGAAATAAGAAGTCCAGCTCAATTAGAAGTGTGCCCTCCTGTGACCAGATGCACACCCTGGCTACAGCCCAGCTCTGCCCTGGGGTGAAACCACAGCATGGGTGCCAGCAGTTTGCTTTCTCAGTTCTCTTCCTCCCTACCTCACAGCGCTTTGGCTTCTATAGGAAGTACATCAGATATGTGGGCAGGAAGGAAGTTGTGACTCCTTTCAGTTAGGCTGTTGATCTGGACAACCACACACACTGCAGCCTGCCCTGCTTACTCGAATCATGGAAGTTGCAGATGACTCCTTTTCTCAGCACTGGGCAATTCATGTTTCTGTCATCCATGTCTTTCAATTCTTACCACTACCTTGCATGCTGGGACAAACATTTGAAAGTATTTTCTACCTTATTTATGGGAAAAACTTAGAGCCCTTAAAAGCATAAAGCAATTACTGATAGCATGAAGCAGGCATTGCTTACTTAGTTTTGCCTGGCTCCCAAAGAATCCAGTGTATTTCTTTAATATAAACCATAGAAGGGCAATTCAGCAAAGAACCTCTTTTTCCATCAGTTATTTTATTACAGAACAGTAAAGGTGACAAGAAAAAATTATGAAGAGAAGCAGTAAAGCTGAAACAGGTTATAAATTATACTGGGAGTATATTCTGTTCTTCCAAACAGTCATATGGCTGGAAGGGATTTTGTGTGATCAGCTAATCCATCCTCCTGTCCTGACAAGATGGATTATACTCCATGTCATACCTGACAAGAGCTTGTCTAACCTGTCTTTAAAAGTTTTGGTGATGGGGTCTCTAAGACACCCATTCAGTCTATTTTTGTGTCACTACCTTTAAAATTCTAAAGTTGTCTAGGCATCCAAGCTGACCCTTCAGTACCATAACAAAATTTCCCTTTTTCTTAATTTATTCCCCAACCACATGGATAAACTTTGTGGCAGAAGGTCCCTGCATATTTGAAGTCTATTAATCTTAAATTTTGTGGAAAGCTACTTGCAAGGATTCTTTCAACCACCCACATTCCCTAGACCTCTCATCTCCCCTACACACCCATTTGGCCAAAATCTTTCCTGAATTGCAACTCCTAGATTTTTCTATTGGAATAGAAAAAAAATACAACTTATGAACTCTAGTTGTCTATGATCCATTTATGCTATTTTTTCATAATTTTTTAAATAGCATAGTGAATCCTTTATTGACATTTTTATACATATTTCTTTTATATCACTCTAGAGCTTTCTGGTAGTCAATAAACGTGGTTAAAACATAATTTGCAGCTTCAGTTCTAAACATTCTATAGAGATACAAATTGTATCTTTATAAATCAGAACACTTATCTAACCTCATGGTTGTAGTATTTGATGTTAAATGCTTGATGTTAAATATTTGAAATATCTCTTGGGTATTTCTATTTTCAAGGTGGTCTTGACACTTGTGAAATTTAAAAATAAGACTGGTCTAAATACTTAGAAATTCCCTAGAGAGACTGTTTTTAACCTGTTGTTATGGGTGGGTGAACTTGGTGGATGGGTAGTTTTCAGTGCCTAATTGCCCTGATTCTGCGAAATTCAGTTCATTACAACATCAGTACATGCCATTGTCTCAATGACCACTACTATGTTTTCTTGAGAGAAACACGTTCCACTTCACAGTGGATTTTAATTTAGTTATTTAAACTGTCTTAAACAATAGAAAGGAAAGAAAAGAGGAAAAGCAACCACGTGCTCTTGTAACATAGCAGTTCTGCTGGAATTAGTATGCAGAGAATATGAAAGGAAAACCACTAATCTTGTTTGCAACATGCCCAAAGAAGAGTACTTTACATCAAAAGTTAAACACTATCATTCCTGCAGATTTTTTACTTCTCAAATAACACAGAATTTTATAAATCAGAAAATTTGCTAGAGAAGAGGAGAAATGAAATAAAGTGAGAGGAAAGCAGAAAGATTAAAGGAGCATATGATGGCTGCTATAGAGCCTGGCAAAATCTGCAACACAGCAGGTCTCTCTGTGTCTGCTGTGCCATATTCTGTCAAAACCAGCTCCCAAATGTGGTGAAGGAAATGTTAACATTTCTAATCTTGGAAACATTCAGTGGTGCCATCTCAGTTTCATCAAAAGACTGTAATAAAATAAATCCAGAACACTTTCTCTCATGAAAGCTTAGTGAAACACAGATGTTGCTGCTCCATATTTTCCCAGAGACCCTCATCGACTCCTTTCACAGAGAGTCTGGGCTTCCCATAACCCCATCATTGCCTCTAACAGCAGCCTGTCATTTCCATCAACATTTTGCTCTGCAGAATTGCTGTTATCGTGCAACACTGTGCTTTTCTGCACATTAAACTGGTTAGAACTGAGGCAGTAGAAACGTATCATTGCTATTGCTGGGGAAGAAAGCAGATGCTGTTCATATGCATACTAAAAATAAGAAGAAAAAACCCCAACTGAAGCCTGTTTCAAAACTTCCTTACAGAAATGCGAAAAAAGCACAGCCCAAAAGGCAAGGAAATTTCACTAATCAATATTCACCTTGAGCCTGTGAAAGAATGACTGGGACCCATGCTGACATTATCAAAAGCTTTCTTTTTTGCTCATGTACTTTTCAATAAAGGCTTATTTTTCCTCCCCCTCTTGAGACTGGAATAGCCAATTAAGGTTTTTAAACATCTATGAATTTTTTTGCAGTAATCTGCAGAGTGAATATAAATCATCTTCTGTATCTTACAGTGCTGTTTCATGAAAGTCAGCATCTTTAGCTATTTCGTTCTGTGACATCCTTCAGTTTTCCTTAAAACATGATTTTTTTAATCTCTATTGAAGTATAATTTTTTTCTTAGTTTAAATATTTTTTTCTCCCTCAAAATATTTTGCATATGAATATTGATATGATACTTGTTGAACACTTTCCAGTACTATCATAGGCACATGCATTCTCATAAGTTTTGTGTATCTAAGCAAGTCCTCATTAATGTGCTTAGTTATTAATTTAGAAAAGCAATCACTTCTTACACATGGAGTTTTGGAAGTTAGACATATAAGTAGTCTTTTCAACTTGAAAGTTTGTAACTCAGCTGTCTGACATTTCATAATCTAACACTTAAATGGAAGGGTGTATTAAGATATATTGTTGTATTTGACTAATTTTAATGAGGAATTTTAAATCTGCACGTTATGTTTGCCAGAACTGACTGAGAATCTCCCGGCTATCATGGTGATCAGCAGATTCTCAGGGTAGGTACTACTTCTGACGAGTAAAATAAAGCTGTCCTTTCAAAGGAAAGAACTGCAGTCAGGAACCTAAGCAGCAGACCTGCTCAGACTTGTTAAAAACTGGTATTCATTCTATTGGAGGAATTTGGAATTGAAAATTCCAAATGTATCATGATAAAATATATCTTGCTGCATCTGACAGCTTGAGGAAGGCAAAGCTGCTGCCACTCTGTGTCCCCAGGTCCAACTGATAACAAGGATGAAAAATTATTCCTAGCAGGCTCAGAGCACATGCATGCACCCCACTTATACACATACAGACAGATGGCTGGCAGAGCAGGTCATGGACAGACACCCAGGGCATTCCCAAAGCATAGACATCACCAGTGTTCATGTCCTGCTCCCCTCTCTGGCTGGGCAGGACAGTAGACCATTGGTGTGTACACACCTGTTTACACACACAAGGTAGACCCATCCAGTAGCTAGGCTGGCTCAGTCTCCCAGCTAAGGGCACCTGGACATGTGAGCTCCCAAGGCTGCAGCCCCCGCTCCAGCTGGTGGCACCACAGATTCCCAGACAGGTAGACAGGCGGAAACACACACGGGAGGTAAAGAGCCCCTTCCTGCAAAGCAGTTGAAGGTGAACTTTAATGAGTAGACAGGCAGACTGTGATGATCAAGTGCAAGACAAGGCCAGACAACTGCACTGACCAGACCTTGCTTATGTGTTAATGGACCCTTTTGTTCCCTATGCCTCCATTTCTTCCTCCCCAAATTCCCCAGATCCCTTCCTTTTTCTCATCTTTGATTTCTCCCTTAAATATCCCATGGTAAATCCCGTGCAATTCTAAAATGTTCTTCCCCTTTATCTCATGATGTTTCCCACCTCTAGACATCAACCACCTTTAATCTAAAAGGTGACTCAGAAAGTTGCTCCCAATGACTCCTGATGACGGGTTTCACACGTGGACAGTGGGGCTGAGGGTCTGCTGGGGCAGCCCTGGAAAGGCCCAGACAGGATGTCCTTCCCTTTGAGCCTTCAGTTGAGATTTCCCCCTGTCTGATGTACCCCTGTGTTCCTCTGTGCTCCTGGCTCCAGGGATGGGCCTAGCATTAGCTGGGCAGGCTGTTATCTGGGCTCTCTATTGTCTCTCTGAGCTCTTTCATGGGTGTGCAGGTGAGCTTTTATCAGATAACCTACCATATTCATTTTGTCTTGTAACTTCAGGGACCAAAAATCCAGTAAGACTGAAATAACCTCTCAACTGTATGAGAATAAAAGAGATAGCCCCTCCTAAGCCCCTGCCTTCTGAGAAAAATTTGATATTACACGTGCTTTTATTTTAGTGATGTATGATAGCTTTGGCCATTCTATTACAGATATAATTTGCTTGTTAGGCTGCTTTGTCTCCCATCGTTCAAAATACACTTCCACCACTTCAGAAAAGATTTTTTTCTGCATTTTTTTGAAGAAGTTCAGCATGATAACATCTCTTGACTAAATTTTGGTAGATCATGGATAGTTTCATCACCAAAATTACATCAGTTATCATCTTGTCTACATTTGTTAGTTTTGGGGGTGGGTTACTGAGGAGATGTGATGATGGTTTGTCAATGGGTGCCAAGGCAGCTTTTGGTTCCTAAGCACTTCATAAAAGTAATGTTCCTCCATGTAACTTCACAGTATCATTCTTACTTCCTCCATTATACCCTGTCCAACACATTTTACCCGTGAACAACACGAATCAGAAAATATTTAGCAATCCACTGTGTAATTACAGAACAATGTCATTAAATTCAAGTTAAGACGAGGCTCTTAGTTGGAGCTCCACTGATTTTTCTAGAGGCTGGAGAAGTAACTTGAGCAGAACTTGGCCCATGGCATGACTGACATTTCACACAGCAGTGGTGCCACTTCACCCACCCCCCATTCCCAGCGGTATTTCAGCACAGCTTATGAGCATCAAACTCACTTTCCAGCTTCCTCACACAGTTCTGGTGGGAGAGAACTCAGTAAAACCCTCCTCCGTGTCTGAAGAGCTTAACAGAGTTTCCCAAGTGGCAAATGTGTTAGAAATGGATCTGAGAGACACCCACCCTGGATTGCAAAGTAGTGCTAAAACAAATGGGAAAGAAATTCTGTCAAGTACCTGAAAAAAACGCCCTTTTCTACTCTGCCCCAGAGCATTCCATATGAGTTCTTGTTCAACATTGTGTCCAGTGGGTGATCAAATGCTTCACACAATAGTAAACTGTAAGTCATATTACATTAGCCTACATAACATGCTGAAAGCGTTCCCAGCTGCAGTGCAGCTAGAACTTGTAACTGAAGTCCTCTAGCACAACTGAAGCAGCGTTTTGAGACATAAAGCTTGACTCAAACTACAAAATCAGGCACAATTTGAAGAGATTATAGAGATTATACTATCAAAGCAACAGTCGTAAAGTAAAAGAGTTTTTCAACAGATATGTATAAAAGTGAGTTTTTGCAGTTGGTTGTGGCTAATATCCAGAACAAGACCCTCTTTCCTCCAATACAGATAGCCTCAATTAATTCTTTGCAAAATGCAGTCATAGCTGTTTTATATTGACAGCAGTTCTACCTTTGCTTCTTTTGAAAATGAAATAGGAAAAAGCAGATAAAATGTAATGGAATTACTTGAGCTGAAGCTAGACATAAGTAGTGGAGAACACATAATAGGATTTTCAACTGATAAGGAACTTGATCTTAACTCCTATCTTCAAAGGAAATACCTCTAAGAAGCTGGCATTTTCTACCATGGTGAAAGGCAGGGATGTAAGGAGCAGACCCGAGGGAAGCAAACTGCCTAGTGAGTTACCAACACCTACACACTGCAGCATTTCGATTTTTTTGGAAGCTTCTCACCCAGATACTATCCAGCCCCATCTGTGCTCAGCTTGAGAGCTCTGTTGTAGCCAGGGCTCAAAGCTGCAGGCCAAATTGGAGATGCATGAACTGATCAAAATTTCCTCTAATCCTACCTCAAGAATAAGTGACTGAAATGAATTCCATCAGCTCTATACATTTGCAGCACTGCCACTGGCGCATTCAAGCTGGGCTTATTGCCATAATGGTTTCCAAAATATACTGCACTATAAATGCATGAGTTCTTCACAGCAGCACATTACAATCAAAATTCCTACACATCTACACCTGCTATTATTTAAATCGCTCACTGCAACTCCATTGAACGTGGCACTTTATTACAATGGATGCTCAGCAAGAAAATCAAATAGAAGAGGACAAAGGGATAAAATCGCAGGAAAATGAGAGCACGCAATCAAAGAAAAATATATGTAACACTGAGAACTCCACTTTTATCCTCACAATATTAAATCATTCTCTTCTAATCAGTAAGAGAGAATCTGAATGACTAAGAAGGCTAAATGAAAGTTTGCAATTCTGAAATAGACACTAACGGGTGGAAAAAAATCAAGACTATTTAAAACACATGATCCAGCCACCCAGCAAATTCAGCATAACTAGGATTTCATTCCAAGTGACTAAAAGTGTCCAAAAGGAATTCCAAATAAGTTTAATACATTTTTTTTACTCATAATTTGGAGCACTATGTAAATCATACCCTGCCTCGAGAGAGGGAGAATATATTCAAAAATATGATGTATATCAACTATATTTTCCAGGGTTTCACAGTCAAATATCTCAGTGGGCCCATTCACCAGTCCAGCTGCATGAAGTCTTCTGCGTCTGTAGGTGGCACAGGCTTCCAGCTCAGGTGATGCTTTTCATTTTTTCCCTAATATTTGAGCCCCAGTGGCTTTCTTTCTTTAGATGGAGTTTCTCAGTCAGAAGAGCTAAATTCTCTGAGATTGTGCTGTTCTATCAATATTAAAGCTTCAGAAATCATGTGCATTCAATAGTAATTTTATTTGAAAGGAAATCTATTAATTTTTTTGCTAGTCAAATATCCTTCTCAAAGTGACTGAAATGAGATCCATTTTTTTCAAGTTGCTTGTCTAGATTTGTCTTTAACTTTACAATTGAACTTGAACAATATGAAATAGGAAGATGTGGGTTTGGTTGACAGAGATCATTCTTCCCCTCCCCCCCTCAAAGTGCTCCTTTGTGGACTGTGTAACAAAATTCTGTGTTTGATTTCAATTTGAAACAAAGAAAAATTTGAAATTCTCTGTGAACAGAATTTCTGTATTAGGTGCAGCTTCATCATTAGACTTTTCTTTCAGTAATGGTGGGTGAAATATTTGGACACATTCAGAAAGTATTTTCCATTGGATATTCTCTCCTGGTTAATAACTCTTCAGTTAGCCAGTATATTACCTTACCTTGGCCTCTCTCAGGCATTCTGGTCTCTCTGGAAGAGACTCAAAGTCCCACGGTAAAAGAAATTATTTAGTTTAAAAGCTGTGGTGATAGAGTTTCCATTGACACATTAATACTTAAATAATAATAACCACCTTTATACTATCTCTTTGAAGTCCATTTGACTGTGTTATTTTCTATTCAGCTACCCACTTGTTTTCTAAAAAAAAAAAAAATGTTAGTGAAATCTAAACTCTCTAAATATCTAATTTCAGTGCTCTTCTTACACCAAGTAGCAGAGAAGTGCATGACTGTGTAATAATCTGCTGCATACCTTTTCCTTTTCTACTTTCACCCCTTGTTGATGAATCTATCCATATTCTCAGATATATAATAGCAACATATTCTTCCCTGATATTTTTGTCACCATTACATTGTTATGCCATTTTCATTGCTGACTGTTCTTGAAGACTCAAGGGTCAGAATCACTTTGTACCTGTGTTATAATTCTTAGGCTCAAAGGACTAAAGCTCAAGATTTTGTATATTAAAAAAACCAATTTGTTCCTATCTGGATATAAATTGAAAACAGCAGAATGTGTCAGACTCCTTCTCAATTACTAAATATAAACTGTTTCTATACCAGATACAAACTGTTCTATATCTCAGCCCTTTCCAACTCTCCTCTAGAGGCAATCTGCGTGGTTTTGTTATTCACAGATTGAGTTGCAGGCATTTATGTCTCGATAATGTTCAAGTAATCAACTTGAAAACTGAAATATGTCTCAGCCTTAGTATCAGCCTCGCTCCAGGAGCTGAAGTTATGCTGAAGTTATATTGCAAAAAAAAAAAAAATAAAGGGAGTGACAAGTTGCTGTGTTGTCTTTGTATTCAGTAAAATCTTTACTATACCTGTTTCCCCTCAGCCGTGCACTCATGTGTGGATCCAATTCTTGACATTCGAATTGTTTAAACTTTGCCATGAAAAGAAGTGATATTATTACTTGAACAAATATGCTTTGTGACTTGGCAATAAAAAAGGGCTGTAACTGAGATCTACAAATTGCTAAACATCATTTGAATTATGCTTGCAAAATTTATGGATCAGCCTATCAACTGATCATCTCCTTTTTGTCATTTGATGCATATTAATTTTATGCACTACTGCTTCGGCTGCTATTTCATTAGAATGTTTACTGCTGTTTAAGGTATATTACTTCACAACAAAAATAAAAGATATTACAAGCTCATATTCTTTTCCCCTTCAGCATTGTAACCTGTGTAAAATTTATTTCCTTCGAAATTAAATACAAGAAGATAATGACTACAGTGTTGTAACTTTTGTGATTATGCAAGTATATTGTTTCCTTTTCTTTGAAGTTTTTTAAAATTAATTTAAAAATCAATGATAGAAAAAATCCAGGACCTCCTTCTTAAGTTACATTTTGAATATTATTTTTTAAAGATGGATGGTAACGATAAGGTTGGAACCAACAGAATTTTCTTGAGTCAGGAAACACACAGACATAAATATTTCACTCGGAGCTCCTGGATTTTTTAGCCTAAAAGAGAATTAAATTATATATATGGAATTCATATATATATAGACATACCCTACCCAAACTAAGTCCACCCCCAATCTATCCTCAGACTAGTTTAAAATATCTGCAGTTCTTGAAGTGATATTTCCAGAAATAAGTAATTTTGCTTTGCACCTAAAAAGTCTCTTATTTCTCTCAATATGGTGCTGGATGTGCAGTCCTATTTTCAAAAAAAGACTTTATCTAAGTGCTCCTGTTCCTTCATTCAGCATAAAAGTGGCCATCCTTAACAGCATCATTTGGACTGGGAGCTTACCTTTGACAGTGAATTTTCCAGTTGCTTCCATTTTTGGCTCACACTACGGAAAGGTCTTGAAGAGCAGGAGATGGATTCCCTTCAGATGAAACTAAGCAAGGAGATGAGCTCTGGTGCTTGCAGATAATCAGTTCATGGGACTAGACTAGAGTCAGTTCAATGTAAAGCATCTTTAAGCCCTACAGTGGGAATAATAGGTCTTCAGTACAGTGTTTCACTCTACAGGTCCTCCTGTGCAGCTCTACTTCTATGTGGGGTTGATCTTTGTCCCTGCTGTGTCCCAGCTTCTGCCACAAGCAGCTTGTGCTGCAATTCTGGAATCTTGATTCTTTCCTGACACTGGTGGGGAAAACCAAACAGAACCAAACCTGCTGATAATTGGTTAGGTTAATGCTTTACTAAATCTGTTGTAGAAAAGCCAACATTTCATGTACTTGATGGTCATAGAGATTATTTCCCCCTCTCAGCTCTGATTTTCAGGCTATACCAAGGAAAAGGAGAATGAAAGTTCCTTTGATATTTGCAAATCCTATTTTATGAGAAAGTGAAGACACTCTTTGTCCCTCTCTTTTCCTACTGCCTTCTCACAGAGCATGCATTGAACACTCCTTGCAGTTGATAACTTCAATAATTCCCACAACATTATGGTCCATCTGGCTTTGTAAACAGGCTGGACCAAAGCACTTGGAAATTTTCTCCTTTATTATTGGTATAATTCGTTATCTCCTTAACACGATGAATAGAAGCTGACAATTCCAAGTGTCAAACCTACATGTCCATAGGGAAACATAATTACAGTCTACATAATGAGATGACATCTACATTTGCATGATTTCCATAAGAAATTAAAAGAGAGCTCTATCAGCTACAGAAAGGTATGTGATCTGGAAATCTGAAATAATGTGGGGAAAGGAGGGAAGGGAATGCATCTTTCTGTAATTGAGTACCACCAGTTCTGGGAGTCACAGGGCAGGTGTGGATGTGGACCAGGTCAGCCTTACAGGTCACCCCACACTGGCCAGAGTGGACAGGTCACAGTGGTCCCCTTCCTAGAAGATCCATTTAAGTTCACACAGGCTCCCAGATCAATGGAAAGCGACTTTTCTGTGGCACATTGAGGCTAAAGATTCTAAGAGAAGCAAAAAAAAGACAAATCAAAATCCTTTTGAAAACTGTTTTGCTTTGATAGTTGTGCATAAAACCAGCAGTTACCTTATTGCATCTACCTCTCTTATAATATCAAGCATATTCCTGTAAGTGAAAGAAGATAGGTTGCTGCCATCAGAAATACAGACAGTATGAGGGGCATCTTGTTAAATACAATTATTATCCTCAGAGAAAATTTGTGGTATTTTAATGTCAGGGTTTAAACCAATACATAATTTCTCCTCAAGCAGTGCAATTTTCCACAAGGGAGTTTAATTCTTTTTTTTCCAGGCAGTATTTTGTGACTGCTGTTTCCCTTACTTCAGTAGAACACTAAATTTCATGGAAGTGTGCCTTTTCCCTTCCACTTGAAATATTAGGAAACAGGTATCATAGTCTGTTTCAGAAAAATAAGCAAACCAATTCTTTTTAAAAAGGAATATTTATTTTAAATATAGTATTTTCCAGGCACCACCTGAAGTCTGGAAACATGGGGGCCAAGCACTCCCTGCTAAATTTCACAAGTTTGTGGTGCGCTGTTGGAAACTAGGTGAACTACCATCAGACCTTCGAGATGCAGTCATCATTACTTTGTATAAGAAGAAAGGTACTAAATCAGACTGCTCAAATTACTGTGGAATTACTCTGCTCTCCATTGCTGGCAAAATCCTGGCAAGAATACTCTTGAACAGGTTAATACCCGCTATAGCAGAAGGAATTCTACCTGAAAGCCAGTGTGGTTTCAGAGCCAACAGGAATACCACAGACATGGTATTTGTTCTCAGACAACTGCAAGAGAAGTGTAGGGAACAGAACAAAGGTCTCTATGTAACCTTTGTTGATCTCACCAAGGCTTTTGATACTGTGAGCAGGAAAGGTCTATGGCAGATTTTGGAACTCTTAAGTTGTCCCCCCAAGTTCCTTAAAATGATCATCTCACTCCATGGGGATCAACACGGCCAAGTCAGATATGGCAATGCACTTTCTGAGCCCTTTCTAATAACTAATGGTGTGAAACAAGGCTGCGTTCTTGCACCAACCCTATTCACAGTCTTTTTCAGCATGATGCTCCAAAGGACCACTGCAGACCTCGATGATCAGGACGGTATCTACATTCGATATCGTACTGATGGAAGCCTTTTCAACCTAAGGCGACTGAAGGCCCACACCAAGACCTCAAACCATCTTGTCCAGGAGCTGCTCTATGCTGATGACGCTGCTCTTGTCGCTCACACAGAAGCAGCCCCGCAGCGTTTAACATCCTGCTTTGCAGATGCTGCCGAGCTCTTTGGGCTGGAAGTCAGCTTAAAGAAGACAGAAGTTCTCTATCAACCGACACCTCAGGAAGTCCCCCATCATCCCCATATCACCATTGGCCAATCAGAGCTCAAATCAGTCCAGCAGTTTAATTACCTAGGTAGCCTCATCTCCTCAGATGGTAAGATTGATGGAGAGATAGACAACAGGTTAGCAAAGGCATATAGTGCCTTCGGAAAGCTTCATAAAAGAGTTTGGTGAAATAAACACCTGAAGAAAAGTACCAGGATCAGTGTTTACAGAGCCATAGTGCTGTCTACTCTTCTATATGGTTCCGAATCATGGGTCATCTACCGCCATCACCTGCGTCTCCTAGAACGCTTCCATCAACGCTGCCTCCATACAATCCTAAACATCCACTGGTCAGATTATGTGACCAATACATCTGTTCTAGAACAAGCAGCTGTCACAAGCATTGAGGCCATGTTGCTTAGAACACAGTTGGGCTGGGCAGGGCACATCTCAAGGATGAAGGACCACCGCCTCCCTAAGATTCTGCTTTATGGTGAACTTGGCACCGGCTGCTGCAAGAGAGGAGCCCCAAAGAGAAGATACAAGGACTCCCTGAAACAACATCTCAGCCTTGGCCATATTGATCACCATAACTGGTCTACTCTGGCCTCCAGTCGGGAGGCCTGGAGACACACCATCTATAACGCTGCTGATGCTTTTTAGAAAGCACGCAGGATCACCCTTGAGGAGAAAAGACATCACAGAAAGAATCATGTCTTGCAGAATACACCATCTAAGGAGTCTTTCTGCTGTGCCTTTTGCAACCGGACATGTCTATCTCGTATTGGCTTTTTTAGCCACCAGTGTGGTTGTAACAAATGTGGGTAGAGCCCTTCCCAAATCTTCATTCGTGAAGCCTAGCCATGATGATGATGCTGAGTACTTTCCAATTTTGAAATAAAACTTTATTTTTAATTTTTAAAGGAATAACGTGTCTGAATTTTCTGTTGTAAGGAAAAAAATCTTCTTGAAATATTCCTTTTATTCCAGTAATATTAATGCAAATGGGAAGCACAAAAGTCCTGACGGACATACCAAATAAAACTGCATACCTGACTTAGGAGTACTTTAGTTTTCATTCTGTATCCTATTGCACATTGCCCAAATGAACAAACCTGATACGAAATAGTTCTATCATGGCTGCTTTGAATACAGGAAAGTGCCTCAAATACAGTTCATTAGGTGAGTGTCCTATAGAGCATTGTTTTTTAAGTTATGTAGAAAACATAGCTCTGAAATTGCAATCAGTTATTTCAAGATGAGCATATATATTTGTATACTTAAATTTACTTTTTATAAATACAAATATGTAATGCATTTATGTAAATATAACTATATTAAATTTATATAAAGTTATATGCTTGCATATATTCACACTAATATTATACTCTTGCAGTAAATTTTTATTCTGGACTCAGTTTGGACTGCAATACTGTATAAATAGTAACTGGCAGGAATAGTAAAATAGCTGAGCTTGCAGCCCAGATCACATGTTGCTGCACTATAATGGGAAGGTCTGGTCCCTCTCAAGAGCATAGCTGCGGCACATCTTCTGCACCTCTTTTAATTGCTGACGATATGCCAGGTCTTGTCCTCTCACTCTTGTTAAGGTCTGAGAACTCTATTTTAGCTGCAGTGTAAATTTGGCTTTGTTTTCCTACTGGAGCATTGTATATATTTTACCTCTGTGAAACAGTAACGCAGGATGATGTCACCAAATACTTACCCTGCAAGCAAAACAGAACTTACCTCTTGCTTTGGGAACCTGAAGCCATGCAATTTGTACACCCACATCTGAAATTTTGATTCATGTCTTGCTCTGAACAAAGGAGCTACCTTTTGCAGCCAGCTGGGTCCCACAACAACCTAGAAATGAGCTCACTGTATGCAGGTGTTTGCTGTTTATCTGAAGGGTAGACTAACATGGCTTTGTAACACCTTTTACTGCATAGTTCTCGTAAGGATCTGTCAAATGGCACCTGTCTGCCAGCTACTGAGGAACAGCATGCTTTAGTGTGTGTCCAAGGGTTAGAGGAAGAGGTTGAAGGACACCTTTGAAATCTCTGCCTAAACTGTCTGAGGACTCATTCTTGTTGGGCATCCATTTATTACCAATATCAAAGCCTCTCTGCATATGAGACTCTGTGCTCTCAAGTCCCAGATCTAAATCCAACTGTCTTGCCCTCTTGCTGGTTTTCAGACACTGATATACCACCTTTAAGACACTAATTTTCTTGTAAGCTATCTGTAGCCTACTGAGAAAGTACAATAATCTTTGTTGCACTTGTAATAAAGAGAATAAAAATGCATTAAGAAGGTGGCAGGGGAGAGAACAGATCACTGCTTTTGGGAAGCACAATTAAACAGTCTTTCTTCTCCTATGCTTCAGTGTGCCAGATGTGAAATGTGAAACTGGTAAAAACCAGGTTTTGTACCTTAGGCAGTGCTTTGAAAACTGAGCAAGTGAAAGAGTCACTGGGACCCTGCTAAAATACTGGAACGGGGCAAGAAGTGGGAGAATTGCAATATTGACTTTTGACTGTACTTGAAGGCCCTGTAAGAAAAATTTTGAGACAAACAAATAAATAGATAAATATATCCAGAAACATGAAATTTCTGGAAACATGGGGACTGATAAGAAATGCTCATTAGCATATGCTAATGGGAATTTGCAGATACAACAACAGCAGTGGTACATGGTATTGTTAAATAAATTGTTTATCCATCATCTCATCTCATCTGTTCATTTTCCTTGATGTTTTTAGATGGCTTACTGCAGCAACAAATAAGAATTCTGTATGCTCAGAAGGATAAAAAACATCTTTGAATTCCCAATCTTAAGAATGTTTTTTAGTGTATACAATAATATTCAGGTGCTATTATTTGTCAAGCATCAGTAAAAGATTTGACTCCTCGCAGGAAACTCTGCAGATTTTATGCTCTTTACTGGCTTTAATCTATTTTGTGAGGTAGACAGGACAACTTTTGCTTTGTAGCCTCTAGCTTCCTAAATCCTCAATGCTTTTTTTCCATTTGATTAATTATTCTCATATTTTTTACAGACTTTTCAAGGAACAGTTATTGCAAAACATTACAAGTTATTTTGTCTTATATTATTGTCATCCTTACCATTTTTTTAGGGTAGCTGAATACTTTATTACTTTACCTCAAAGCCCTCCTGCTTATACTAGTAAGCTCTCCTTCCCCTGAGATAGTAGCATTCCATATCTAATTTCTAAGTCTAAAATTTTTGTTAAAAAAAATAAATCTGAATTTGCACATACCAGAAAAATTTTCAAAACTCATTAAGTGGGCACTTCAGAACAGTGTCAAATGTCAAAAACTAACAGAAACTTAAAACCAGCCTATCATTTAGAAGGAAGGGAATCAACCCAATCTACTAGGCAATCACCTTGCTGGCTGCTAAATTTTCGAGAAACCAATGAAAAAAGCACTCTGGGAAAATCAGTGTCAGAATACAAAGCCATACTGAAACAATCAGTGATACCTGCAGAGAAAACCAAAGGAGGTGTTACTGGGGCAGACACAATCTAAGTTTGAGAAATAGAAAAAATTGACATGATTGTGTCACTTTGGTTCTAGGTGCTATTATGATTGTGTGGTAAGAAACTCTAGATTATTTTAAACGACTTTTTTTTTTTTTTTTACTTAAAATGTAGTAGCACAGTCTCTTGATTTAATATATGAACCTTTCATTCAAATACAGAACATAATAAAGTCCATACATACTTCACAATATGCTCAAATATAGAATAAAAATGCCTACTTAAATACTGTACCTACTCAAATACTTTGTAAAATTGGATTTGTTTTCTTCTTTCTGCAAGAATCTCAAAACAATATTTAAGATTTAGCGAAATAATTTACTCCATTCTAAATAATTAATTTTTTATATTTAAAAAAATAATATCTATACAATTTGCTATAATTGACTTAAAAACCCGATTTCCTGGAGATCTAACAGGTAACACAGATGAATCTAAAAATTTTGGAGCATATTTGAAGAAATATTTTGGTAAACAAGGAAGGTAAATGAAACTGAATCTTGTCATAACAAACTTACATTTTTTCAGTAACAACAGAATTGTAAAGAAAATTAACATTTCTTCTGTCATATGACTGAACTCTTTTTTTTCCTGAATATTTAATTGTTGGTTAATTATGACTGTATGGTTTATACAGACTGTAGTGCATAAAAGTTTTTCATTACCTATTATCACATATATGTAATGCGTTTCCATTTTTGGCAACCATAGATCCTCTAACTTTTCAGTTATATAGGTCCACTATACTTGGTCAAATTACTGCCAAATACCTAATCTTCCAGAGAAAAATGTTAACAGTCTGCATTGTATGTATCATTATCATAAGAAGATTTCTTTCTATTGGCCAGTTGACCTGTTATACAGGCTTGCAAGATTCATTGGTAAACCTTTTCACATAGTAAATTAAAATAAAAAATATATCAGCACTTTAAGTTTGCTGTAGATTGAAAAGGATATAAATTATAGCCTACTGAGCTGTCCAGAAAGAGTGTTGTGCAGAAATCTGTAATTTAACAATAAAGATATATAGCAATAAGGATATGTGATAATAAGAAGTGCTGCCTCTCTGGCCCTGTACCTTTTTAATTTCAGCACCTTATGCACATCTCCCCAGTGCATTTAAAACCTGTGCATGGCTGACAAGGGTTCACATACTTTCTGATCTAGAGTGGCACAGCTTCTCACTTATGAACCACAATGGCCTTATGAAGCTGCATTCTTTAACCCCTATGTGTTTCAGCTTTCAAGGATTATATAGGCACATGCCAGGCAATAATTATCCATTGCTCAGGTGACACCTGAAAATTGTTTTGTGAAGAGGCTTGTTTCCTGAGTTCTGTTAGTACAGGGTTGGGTTACATGAGGCACCACTGCACCCACATGAGAAAAAAGCATGGTATGGATAGTCCTCATGTGTTTCTGAATGTTCTTAAAAATGTTTGTACTAGCTGTAGTTCTTAGTAGTTCCTAGTAGGTGCTGTTCCTAAAAAGGCACCTAATTCCTACTAGATGTAGGTAATTACTGATGAATAACACCAGCTTGTGTAACCCAGAATGCACACTATGCCTTGTGAAATAAAAATAGTTGTTCAGTCCTTCATGTCTTTTAAGTTTCCAGTGCAAGCAGGGCAAAATCCTGATGCTGTTGAAGCCAAATAGCTGTTTTGCTTTTGGTACAGCAGGGCCAGCTGTTTCCCTTAGGAAATAAGCAGCTGCATTTCTGCCTGGAACCTCAGCAGAGATTTTCAGTTTGAGATTAAATTTCAGAAAGAACATACATTCACACACACACACACACACACACACACACACTCACTGCAAACACCCCCACAAAATAAGTGTATATTAAGCATGATGGTTGTGTCATTTATTTCTGGATAATGAACAATATTTTAAAGAGGAAGATTTTCTGCTGTAAAAATGGAATTATAATAATGACAAACGAATGGAAATCAAAACTGATGATTAGCCAGGAACACATTTGGGTGTGGTGAAAAGATGTTCCTCTACCATTTATATCAAGGTTAAACTACCAAATGTTCAAATATGTCTGAAACTGAGTCAACAGCATTATAGATGAATAGGCAGTATGCAATCAGAATATATTATATCCCTACAGAGGCAGTTCAAGAGGAATGATGCTGATAAACATGCCCAGATTAAGAGGAATGTCAGAAAGACTAAATATAAAGGTTTATGACAATGCAAAAAATGCATTTTTCTAAACATTTTATTGGAAAAATGCCATATTGGATCTGCCAGCATAAAATTCATGGCTTTCAGGTTCTGCTGCTTGTTCCGACAAAGTGTCTGACTAAATTACAGCATGAAACAAGTATTTCAGGATAGAAATCAGGCCTCAAACCAGTTGAAATTGTCCTGGAACACTTGGTGTGATTCTTCTCACTCTTCCTCCACTCTTCCATTTGTTCCCAGGGACGTTCCAGAGAAGGCTGTGCAAGGCTTTCTCAGTTGACTGTGGGCAGCTTCCATACACCTGAGTTTTCACCCAAGCTTCCCTGAATGATACCTTCTGCTGCAAAGGCTCAAAAGGGGCAGAATCAACTTGTAAATGTTCGTATTTTCTGAGTCAGATTCAATAATGTTATCTCAAGCCTGATAGAGAGTATGAAATAAAATCTTTATGGGTAGGGCAATTTTGGCTGGTGCTGGCTTGTCTGGAAAGTGCAGCAGGAGGAAGGTACCTTCTGTAAATGTTCTATTATTTTTTTTTTTTAATTAATCTTTTGCTAGACTTTAGTGTCTCATGGTTCACTTATGAAATATTACATAGGCCAAATGGATATTACAGTTAAATTGATAGAAAATCAGACCAAAGGAAGGGTATTAGACATAAGAATGACCAGAGTAAAATTACCAGAACATCACTGAGTTTATAAACTCACCTTGTGATCACATTCTTGTTCTTCAGCATCTGAGCTCTGTGTTTTATGTAACAAATACCTTTGCCCTATTCTAGTTTGGGTTCAGTTGTGACTGCAACTGGTTTAGTTTCTGTTCCAGTACAAATCTCTCAGAACTTCGAAATAGGATTTAATTTTTGTTCTGGTTTAAGCCAAAAAGAAGGAAAAACAGCCTACTGTTTGTTCAACTCTCTGTTACCCATTTCTCTGAAATCTGACTTTTCAATGCATGCATATTTTAAGGTGGACTAGGTAGTAACGCTCTTTACTTCCAAAAACTTTAAGATTTGAATCTGTAGATTGTGTGTATCTGAAGAATACTTTGGGTAAGAGTCAATGTGTCCCAGTATGGATGAGATGACTAGATAAGTAAAAACCTCTTCCATAAGGTAAGTTTATCACATTTGAAACTGGCTGGTATATTTGTAATCTTGAAGATAATGGAATATCCATTTACAGCTCCTGTTTGTATCCCAGATTTTTATTCCTACACAACACTAAAACACATCCCTGATTCATCAATAAAAAGTTGAGCTTACATGAGATGTTTACTGTCAGTTCTAGTATTAGAAATTTACCTTTGCATAATACTGACTCTTTGTAGTACTATAAATAGTACTATGAACTTCAAAAGGTCAAAGTAATACTGAAGAAAACCACTGAGGTTAAGTCAAATGCAGTAAACTACTAGTCATCTATTTCTGACCCCGCAGTCTGATTTCTGAATAGTTGATTCTCTTGCATATCTCCATGTTTTAGCTGTTTTCAGTTAGCATTCCCATCCAGAATGGTTGCTATGCTCCCATTCATAGCAGCTAGGGAATATGTGAACAGTATTAAAAACAGCAACAGGAAATGTAGAAATGGTCCTAAGCAGAATATAGGCAGAAAAAGCAGCATTATTTTATAAGCAACCAGAAACATGCATCAAAAATTTAACAAGTCTGTATGTAGCAGACAATGTGGCACATCATCTTAATCGATTACCACTTCCAGCGCAGATACATGTAGTTCACAATAGAAAACATACACTGCATTAAATTTAAATTTGCCCCAAAGTTCCTAGCAGGAATAAAACAGTTAGGGAAAAGGATATATATTGTCTGTGCAATAAAAATGGACTTTCAGTACCCCTGCTGTGTAGTCTAATGATAAGGCCGAGTCAAACATGAAGAGGGGAAGGAATAGGCCTGGCTAAACAGAGAGATTTAGCTGGAACTCAGGAATAAAAAGAGAGTTTATGACTTTTTGAAGGAGTGGCCTGCCACTCAGGAGCACTACAAGGATATTGTAAGGTTATGCAGGGAGTAACTAGCTGCTCATGGTTTGGACAGGTGCACTGGTTGCTGGGTAAAAAAAGCTTGGATGGCAGGTCTTAGAGAGTGGTGGAGAATGGATTTACATCCAGCTGGCAGCCAGTCACCAGTAGTGCTCCCCAGGGCTCAGTGTTGAGACTACTTCTGTTTAGTATCTTTATCAATGATCTGGATGAGGGGATCAAGTGCACCCTCAGTCAGTTTGCAGACAACTCCACATTGGGCAGGAGTGTTGATCTGCTGGAGGGCAGGAAGTCTCTGTAGCAGGATCTGCACAGGCTGGATCAATAGGCCAAAGCCAATTGTGTGACATTCAGCAACGTGAAGTGCCAGCTCCTGCCCTGGAGTCACAACAACCCCAGTCAATGATCCCAGGCTTGGGAAAGAGTGGCTGGAAAGCTGCCCAGTGGAAAAGCACCTGGGGGTGCTGGTTGACAGATGATTGAACATGAGTTCTCAGTGTGCCCAGGAGGCCAAAGAAGGCCAATGTCGTTGTGGCCTGTATCAGAAATAGTGGGATGAGGCCAGTGGGATGAGGGCAGTGATTGTCCCTCTGTACTTGGCACTGGTGAGGCCACACCTCAAATCCCATGTTCAGTTTTGAGCCCCTCATTGCAAGAAAGGCACTGATGTGCTGGAGTGTGTCCAGGGAAGGGCAGTGGAGCTGGTGAAGGGTCTGGAGCATGTCTGGTGAGGAGCAGCTGAGGGAGCTGGGGGTGTTTAGCCTGGAGAAAAGGAGGCTCAGAGGAGACCTTATCACTCTCTGCAACTACCTGAGAGGAGTCTGTAGTGAGGTAGGGGTTGGTCTCTTCTCCCAAGTAACAAGTGACAGTAGCAGAGGAAATGGCCTCAAGTTGCACCAGGGGAGATTTAGATTATATATTAGGAAAAATTTCTTTGGGGAAACAGTTGTCAACCACTGGAATAGGCTGTCCAGGGAAGTGGTTGAGTCACCATTACAGGAGGTATTTAAAAGTCCTGTAGGTGTGGCGCTTGAGGACCTTTTTTGTTGATGGACTTGGTAGTGCTGGGATAATGGTTGGACTCAATGGTCTTAAATGTCTTTTCCAATCAAAATGATTCTATGATTCTGTTTTATGACTACCAGTGATGATGATGAAAAGGAAGGGAAATATGATGGCATATTACAAACAGTGTCAAGCTATAAAATATTTCTACACTGGAAGAACAGGCTTAGCATAACCCTTGTCCCTAAGTAATAATCAGTCCTGCTGATGTCAAACAGTGATAGGGCAGTAAAATTTGCATTCTTTTGATTAAGAGAACTGAGATTAACATTGCAAGTCTTCTCTGATTATATCTGAGAAGATGGGAAGTTGTATGAGAACTCCAGGGGGAATGTGATAGCTTTTAAAGGAACACGTTTTAAATGAAGGGTATCAGGTCTCTTACTCCTTTGAAGGCAGAAAAAAAGAATAGCTTCAGACTGGTACCATGTGAATATCATGTAGATTATCTGTTGTTCACTAACAACTTCAAGACTGCTGCCTTTCTACAGGCCAAAAGAAAATGTGATTGTAAGAAGCAAAAGAAAGTAAAAAACACTGATGGTGGGCAGCACATCTGTGTCTGCTCCTAAGGAAAAATCCTGAATTCAATAAAAGAAAAATAAAAAGTAATATTAAGACTAGTTGTGCTGACACAGTTCATGAGTAACATGAGAATTTGGTTTTAGGTATAAAATGAAATGAAAGAAAATACATATTTCTTACTCAACAACTTTTAATGAGATGGGGTGTCTACATTGCTGCCAATTACAAACTCCTCACAAGTTTAAAGAGCTGGGGCAAATGTAGAAAAACATCTATTTGTGTTCTCCCAAAAAGAGGTAATAGGCCTACTTATGCAATCACTTTTATGGATTCTTTTTATCACTGTGCAATAGAAATTCAGAGTGACAAGATTCATTTACTCATTCTGCGATATCTTCTGCTGCAGCAGACTTTTCAGCCTCCCAGCCTGCATGCTTACATTTTGGTGGTTGTTCTTTTTTTTTTTTTTTGAAACATCTAGCAAGATAAAATGTTTATTTCTGCATATGTTCCAGGGGAGAAAGTTCCATTATTTTGTTTAACATTAACTATGGTTTACTAGACCTTTATTAGCCTTTTTTATTCCTTTGCATCTGAGATTTTAGTGTTGTACTAGGATTAGTTTCTGCAAACCTCCTCAGCTTTTTCTATAAATAGAACTGTAATGGATGCACTGAGTGAGGAAGAAGTCCACTGTTGTCCACTGTTGGTTATCTCGTTCCTATCAGGAGCAAATACAGATATCCAGAGAACAAGTACAAGCAACAGCGCACAAGAACTCACGAAGGAGCTCAGAAATTTATGTATTTCCTTGAAAAAAATGACATTCTTTTGATAGCATATAAGGACCAGCTGTTTCCATCTGTGCAGTGGTCTAACCCATATAAACCCTGGCTCCACAGTAAAATCTGGCATTAAATTCAACAAATCAGGTTTTAATTTAAATATTCTTCATAATCATTGTTTTGGTATCTGCTGGAGACATTTTTCTCCCAGTAGGAAATCATGGATACACATTACTCACCTGAAGAAGTCTCCTCAACCTTGAAGATTTTTTTTGCTAAATTTTGTTATGGAAAGAATGATTTTCCTTTCAACATTGAAAACTCTTGCTCTCAGAGCATGGTGCAGCCCAGCAGATTTTTCAATTCCAAAGTAAGATACTCTCTCTTCTCCAGAAACTCCCTCATATTGTGGGACGTGCCAGAAAGAGCCCATAGCCGGAAGAAATGATGGAAAACATAAAATTTATTCTGAACATCCCCAACAGGTATTCAAATACATACAGCAGATTGTTGAGAGACCCTGTTTTATTTATACATGTCTGTTCCTGAAGGAGATAGAGATGATATATAGGTGATAACTATCCCTATTGAGGGATGCAGGGATGTAGCCCGTAGATGGCGCTGCTCCCTTACGTGTTCTCTCCTCAAGCCAGCCGTGACTCACAGTTGGCACTGAAGACATTATTTTTTCTCCTGGGGACATGTTTACTTTGTGCATCCTGAGCCACAAACAGAAAAATGAGCTCTTCTTCAATGCAATATCAGAAATGAAAATCCCGTTAAACCTTTAAAGATCGGGATGGACACCATGTTTCACTTACCTTTTGCATCAGAGTGCTCATACAGTTTTAATAAAACTGCTCTTCCTGATTCAGTGGACTAAAGCCTTTGCTTTCTGTTCAATTTAGTGTAGAATTCCTCTGTTTCTGAAAAAAAGCCCACTTAAAAAACGTACAGACCTTGTAGTAGCACGAAGACTCAAGTGTTTCTTTAAGAAGAACAAAAATATCTTTCAACTGATAAGCAAACAGGTGAATTAATTAAGGAATACATTTACACATACATAAAAAAATAAAGTAAACAAATATGTCCTACTTCAAGCAGCAGCTTATGTTTGATCAGGGTTTCCCTGAAGATACAAAGCTAGAAAGTAAATTGGACAAGGAAGTTTTCTTCTCTATTCTCTGCAGTGTGGCACCTCAGTAAACAGTGCTGGGTAAAATTTAACACCAGACAGTGGCAAGAGAAGCAGCACGCTGTAGTAATTTGGTGACTGCATGCTCTCCTTTTATCTATCTACAGAGACAGCAGTAATGCTTGCAGTTAACATTTCATAATGTTTTCAAGACTAAAGTTAGAAAAATAGATGGTTTGCCTAAGCTGCAGCATCTCCAGTTGTTTCTTTGAAGAGCCATATTGTCTCAGTTTTTTTAGTCAGTGGATTTCAATTTTTATGGGCAACTAATCCTGAGGACATAAAGGTGGCCATTACTTCTACTTGATTATTTACACTGATTTGATCAGCTTATAAAGCCTTTCAAAAACCATGTTCTTACATGCTTAGCAGAACTCTTTAGAGACTTGCTGTAAAAATCTTGCAGTACTCAATTTGCACTAGGCATACACTCAACTCTACAGCAGGCTCTGCAGGTGTCTGTCTTGAGCATAGCTTAAAAACAGGACTGAAGCTTGCAGCTGCAAGCACAGCTTTTAACCCTGCACAGGCAAAAACTGCAAAGCCTGCCTGCCTTAAGTGGACATGCATGAGACAGGATGCCATCAGGGGATTTCTATGCCACAAGCAGATCTCAAGGGGTTGATGTGAATAGTTGCATCTAAGGATTCCTAATAGAGCAGTGACAGATAACTTATTTCATAAGGAGACATGACTGGAAAGGTATGAGCTCTTTTTGCTCCTCACATATGCAGTACTTGGTACTGAGGCTGTAGCTACTCCTTCAGGTACCCAGAAGAAGAAGGGGAAGCCCAAATTCTAGACTTGTCTGTCACAATTTTTTTTTTTTTGTGTCCAGTAAATTGCAAACTGCTGGCAAACTGGGAGGCATGTCTCCTGTTAAAGATACAAATTTTAGTAGTTTGGCAGGACTTTAGCTAGCTACAACTATCAGAGAAGTTAACTAGCAGACTAAAGCTGAAGGCAGATCGAATCTAACATATTTCTGAGGAACTGCTGAATGTTTCTGTTCTTTCCCTTTTCTCCTCATACTCCTGCTACTCTTTTTCTGCTCGCTGCTTGATTCCCTGTTTTCTTTGTGCTTGCTTAATGATGGCTGCCATTTCCTCTCTCCATGAACAAACAAGCTTACCATTTTCTTTAATGTTCCTATTGGAATTATCTCTGTAAATTCACAAGAATGCTAGAAGTGTTATTTTGCTATCTACCCCAACTGTGAGTCTTGCTGATTTAAACTCAAATACTCTAAAATGAGTTTTAGATGTGGATTCTTTGCTCTATTGTCTCTACAGAATTCACTATTTCAAATGTGCTACTTTGAGAAGAAAAAAAAAATAATATCCTGTGCTTGAGGCACGTTTGGAAAAAGCCAGTGGCCCACACATATAAGGGGGAGATACTAATCTGAACAAAACCATGTCTATTAGACATATGAAGACATTCTCTGTGCATTCTCCTTTGAAAAACTGTCCTAGTCTCACCCACCCCACCTCGTTTCCCTCTGGCTCATTCTAATCTGACTCCTCTGAAGTTTCCTTGACCTTTCCCTACTACTCTCTCTTGACTTTTCCATTTCATGTCTTTATATACGGTAGATGAACAGTTTTCTTTGTACCTCTGACAGCTTTTTTTATAGCCACCCCTGTGGTTTTGAACAGCATTTATCTCTGGGCAAAACGGCTTCTAACTGGATTATTTAAAAGCAGAAAAACAACAAATGAATTTATATGATGTTCCAAACTGAGCTTTTTAAGCAAGAAGGAAAAGAAAAATATTCATCAGGGCTGAAAAATAAGCACTTCAGATAATGAAAGCTGATTGACAATTACTGTTGTCTCTTAAAGGGAACAATTGGACTGAGGTATTGGGAATACATATTGTATCAGCTAATATTATAAGGCAGAGAAAAACTTAACTTTATGATGCACTAATGAAGTAAGTGCTGATTGCTTTTTAAAATGAGTAGGTTTTAATACTGAGCAAAAGAAATCTGACGGAGGACTTGTCAAACATACAGAACTATGTACGTTGTTTGGGCAGTGGTATAAATAGGGTTGGCTCCAAGCATACAGAAGAAAGGAATTTGATCAGATCAGCAGTGTAAGAACAGGGAAAAAGGAGAATTGCAAAGTGGCCATGCCCCATTGACTGTTCTGCCTCGGTCAAGATCCTGCAACGATAAGCAGACTTCTGCTGTGACTGTGAGAAACTTTGGGGATGTAGGGCACTAAGTGTTGTGGCTGTGAAGAAGTAAAACTCCTCTTGGAAATATAAGTTATTTCTGAATCTCTTGCCCTATCTCTGATTGCAGCAGGAGCAGCGAGCCTGGTTCTCCAGAATCCATTCAATTCTGAAGCTTCCAGAAACAAAAATGTCTTTCTTTCAGCCCTCCTCTGATGCCACACCCATGGCTCTGCCTCTTCCTTTGGCTTATTCTGTCCTTGTGGCAAAGCACAGACCCATCCCAGCTCTGCTACTTGCAGAAGAACACCACCAATTCAACTTGACTCTGGAGATATGTCTTTGCAACTACTGTGAATGCATTACATGCTATGTAGAAATAGATTATCAAAACTATCAAGTCAAAGGCTTTCAAATGACATAATGAAAATTATTGACAAGTTTTTGACATGAATCATTCCAGAGCTTTCTGTGGAATGGGATTTGATTCCTTCTCATCTCAGCCACCACTGCGACGATGTGAACAAAATAACTGTCAAGCACTGAGACACATTAATGCAGATAGCTATAGTAAACCCTGTGAGGAAGTTAATAATGCTTTATTTTCATAGCAGGGAATTAATAATGTGCAGTATAAAAAGACACAAGGCCACTGTTAAACAGGAAAAGATAAATATATAAATACATAAAAATGCACGCAGAGCATACATAAATAAATACATAAATATATCTAGAAAATAGTTGATTCAGTTAAAGAATCATCTATTGCTGTTAGTGCCATTGGATTCTTTGGAAAAAATGAAGTAGTGTGCAACGTGTAAATAAAGATAACCATATCTGCAACATCCACAGCTAGCAGTAGAAAATTAAAACATACATGGTACCCAATTCTTACCCAATCATTAACAATGTTCTTTTGCATTTTTAATCTTCTTTCGTTGAAATTTTCAATTTATAAGAAGAAACAAACAAACAAAAAACCATCAATTATCCAGCTACTACAGCCTGTGCCTCTGTTCCAGAGACCTGGGCCCTCTGAGCTGACAGAATATTGGATAGAAGAGTTATCCCCTCCTCAGCAGAGCAACACTCAGCCAGGGGCAAGATGCCTTACAGCAGGTTTCATGGTTATCAGCTGATAGCAGAGAAACCTAAAACTGGAGTCCTGTCTTCTGTTCCTAGCTCTGGGCATATGTTCTGCTGGGAATGCCTTCGTCTGCTTGTTTCTCTCTGGTATCATCACCTCTCCCCTGCCTTCTTCAAAATTTCCTTCCCCCAGTCCTGTCTCCTGAGATGCCTCAGCCTTCTCCTCCAAGCAGGACTCACCTTCCCCCTGCTCCTGTGAGCTCCTCACAGTCTCACATCACAGGGGACCCTTGCTTGGTCCAGTCTTGGACTTCTCCCTTCTTCCTGCATGAGACTGTTCTGCATTTGACTTTGCCACAGGCAAGAGAAGGTTTTTAGGGAAAGAAAGTGCAGGTTTTTAGTCACTCTCACAAAGTTTGAGAGAGAGAGAAGTGTAAATTTTCCACATTGAATTTTATTACCTGAGTTACCTCAAGCATCCTTGGGAACAGTTCCTTGCAGAAAAGATGTTCTCAAATCCTCACAGCTCTTTGTTGGAAGCTGCTTCTCTTCTTGCATAGATGGTGCACTCACTGTCTTCTCAGCCATGTGGGTTGAGAAGACAAGAAGTTACTTCCAGCTGAACAACCTAAGTAATTCTTCCAATTTTCAAAATTTTGTGTTATCTAGATGTCAGCATATTTTCATGAGAAAACCACTCCTGATATTGCCAGCTATGAAACCACAGCATAGACACAGCCTTTCAGATAAAATATTTGCATATTTTTTAACACTTGTTAAATAATGTATTTGCCCAAGGTGGAATAGATCAAATTTAGAAAGAATATTGCAAACACCTGATAAAGTGCCTTTTATGGGAAGCACTTAATGAGTTTAATAGTAGAAGATTCAGCCTCCCCTATGTCTGTTAATTAAATTCTGATATGTTGATTAACTTTACCTGCATATCTTTTAACATTTTCTTTGGATTTGGAAGACACATTTCTAAACACAACTCTAAAGCTACTGGTGTCCCATGGAAAGAAGAGCATAGCTTTGCAGGTAAAAAACTAGAAGGAGAACAGGAAATTAGGTTTTTTAGATCTCCCACAAATATGAACTTAAGAATGTTCTTTAATCTTTACAATTTTTGATTGACAAAATAGAAACCCTGTTCTATTTACAGCTTATGCCAGTCTTGCAAAATAAAAATCCCCACTGGCAAAGGAAAGACAAGTCATTAAAAACTGAGCTTACTATCCACAGTTAGATATTAGGTACCTCACTCCTTTAGGGTCTTTTTCAATTTTTTGATCTAAGTTGCAAGCTTTTCACAGGAGTTGCTTCTTGTATTTATTTGTGTTTATTTATTTGGTTTTACTGTCCACTGCTTTTTACATTCACAGTAGTAGAAGAATGCTAAGCTAAGATTAGACTAACTCCTACTGCGAAATAAACAATAGACAACTTGTGGTTGCAAATGGGCATTTTGAAGTATGCTGCATAAAATCTCCACAAAATGTGTATTTTCTCACAAGAATATGTATATCTCAAAAATACTGTCACAATTTTAGACATTTTACTTGTAGTTATGTCCCTGATATCTTAGGATTTTCAGTCTTTCATGTTTCAAAACATATTTCTTTCCTAGCTTAAATTATGGTATGAAAGTCAACTGTAACAGCATACTAAGAGGAAAATTTTGTAAAATACCTGTCCTTTTGTATGCCCCACTGGGTAACATCTGGGTTGCAAGAAAAGCAAAATATTTCCATCATCCATTCAGTCAATTATACAATAGCCAATATCGGGATATTGTGCTTTATAGTTGTAATTTTGTATGATCTGCAAATTACTTTCTTTGCTGTGCTTTTAATAAACCCAGTACCAATAATGACACATACTGTTTCCCTAAGACAGACTGAAGGCTCAGAAATATGCAGAGCATGATTAATTAGCCAACTGAAAGAAACTACCCAGCTGACAAAAGTAATCATTGGCCCAAATGACCTTTGATGTCTCAGTGCTTTTGGCCAGAGGGTTTGGCAACTGCATGAGGGGGAATGCTAAAATAATCTCCAACTAAGGCACATATTAACATTCTGGAGACAGACTATTTTCACTGCAGAAACTGTGGGTGTTAAGAGAAGCAAGTTCTATTGTTATAAAGCCTGGCGGATTCAGTATTCTGGTAAAAGATAGAAGAACCAGTACCTTAGTTTTTAATAATATATCTGCTGTTTCTACAGCAAAAAAGCACCTAGACTTTTTAGTACAGTCAATGCATTTTCAGGCTCTGACACAATCTTAAGCCTATGTGATGGTAAATTCCACCATGTGGCAGTCATCTCTGAGAGTGACACTTCTTAAATAATGACAAACCATTTTTCCCTGAACTGAAATACCCCATACATATAGAAACAAGAAAATTGAAAGGCAGAAGCTTAGAAAACTTTTATAGTCAAGAGAATGATCATTACCGTCAATGGTTAATGAGTGAAAAATGCATTTCTGGGAAGTGTTTTAACAGACCTGACTTAGACAAGCATTTGAGAATGGATTGAACATATTTATGGTAGTGATTGTTTTCCTCTCCACTGGTACAGCCTAGATGGCTCACCAAGACTAGCTACCTGACGCTGTAGGACTTAAGTTTGATGAGGTGAATCCACCCACAAGTATATTGGTGCAGTGACCTATAATGTGTAGTACATACACATATTATATATAATAATGTATTGAATTAGTATTACACAAGGCCCTATAAAATGGAGTTATGACTCTTAGCTAGATCTCTTTTCTCCACAATATGAAGCAATAGAAGAAAAATACATAGTATGTGAAGTGGGTAATGTTTTGTCAGAAGATCTTAAAGGAGTTTGTGGGAATAGTGCTGGATAACTGCCAGATTCCTGGTGGCTGCTATTACCTAACACTACCATCACAACCATCCCCACCTAGCGTGCTGTTGTTTGTAAAAGAGAGCTGTCTCATCACATGAACTGTGTTCCTTTGGGCTGAAATTAAACAGGAAGATGTACTCCAGGAGCGCACCTGATGTGCTCTGGCCATTAGAGGGTGTTTATTCCAGAGGGCTGGACTAGAGCTGGCCTGCAGTAAAGCTGCAAATCATCTCCCATGATCAGTAGATCTGCTCTTGTAAGGCTGAACAAGATGATAATGTAGGCATAATCATTACATACATGGAGGAATCATGGTGAGTAAGAAGGTTATTACTCCAGTGGTCAAAAAAGAGACAGTTTTGTAAAAATAAACCAGTCACTTGGATGCAAAGAGCCTGCTTGCCTGTAGAAGCATACCAATTTAATCCTGACAAGCATACAGTCCTGGGCTGTCACCTTCTCTGCAGTGTTGGTCATGTATTTCTTAATAAAGTATTTTATGTAGTATCTTTCTGAGCATGTAGTCCAACTAGCATCACGGTCATGCACATGCCATGTTGGTCTGACTTCGGTCCTTCCCTGGTCTGTGCATCCCGCTTTGAGCTCTAGCATTTCAGTGCCTGAAAAAAGACATTAAAGGTATCCATACAGGATTGGTACAGGCTCAACTGATTGCTGTGGTGAGTGCCCTCCCCACTCTGTCACTCAACTGGAAACATGACAACCACACGCATGACTGCATCCTTTTCCACCCAACGTGTAAGTCTCATCTCCTTTCTGCCAATTCTCTGTTAAATCACAGCTGTGAGTATGAAGTGCCCTAACACAGCTCACACACTGTATTTAATAAGTCTTGGTTTTTATTGCTTCTGGCCTCTGCCTTCTAGCCTGCATGGTGTAATGGAGAGACATCCTAATCTGTAAGTATTTGAAGATGGGAAAATGGTAACACTTGTGACAAGTGAGAAAAAAGTGCATCTAGCTTGGATTCGGACTGTGAGAAACAAGTGGCCACTGTTAGTACTCCAGCACCTCCTCCCTTATAAATTTGGTCCAGGAAAGCATGTACATAAGCATATATATAATGACATAGACAAAGTTCAACAGAGTTAAACTCATGTTTACTAGGAATGACTGGCTTAAAAAGTGCAGCTCAGTCTCGTCCTTCCCTGCCACAGCTTAGAAACATTTCTGTGAAAATACAATTTAACCCAAGCACCTAAATGAAGCCTTACTGAGGCAAAACGCAGACACTGAGAGAAAAAAGTCAGGCAGTATTTTTACTTTAAAAACTATAACAAGCATTCTTTTATCTTTGCTCAATGTATACTGAGGGAGTATATCACTGTCCTGCTTCCATTTGAGTCCACTGTTATATATCCTTGTTTTATCTTCCCCAGGGATATAGAACAGTCAGCCTCAAGACCAGCAGGTCCTGAAGATATGCAATGAAGGAAATGGTGCCCATTAGCATGCACCAAACAAAACCAACTCTTTCACTTGCTTTGCTGCAGAAGTCACAACTCTTTAAGACTGAAAAGGTAATTGTGGTATTAGAGATTTGCTAATAAACACAACATATATTGTTAATAAGATCCTGAGTGGACCTGGAACTATAAGAATCAGTTGGCATGACATGTGGATGTTTTAATAAATTATCACTTGAGAAATTCTGTCTTATTTTAATATCATTAACTGACAGTTTGTCCAAACAGATTTTTAATTAGTAAATTTGAGAAATTAAAAATGTAGTACACCATCTACTGCTGTCCAACACATCTCTGATGCTTTGGAAGATGATCTTTTTTTTTTGGATGACTTACATCTCTCATTCGCTACCAGAAATCAGATAGTGATGTCCTTAATATTTAGATAAAGGCAAAGCATTTAAGTTTATGTGAAGGTGGTTTTCTCAAAACTATAACATTTTCATCAATATTTTTGAAACTTGTGGCATAGTTGACAGAACAGCATTGTTAAACTAACAAAGCTGTTTTCTTCTCCCACCTTGTGTTGGCTTAGATCCACAGCCCTTTTATGCTGCCCAGTTGACCTTGCTCCTTGTTTTTTTCTCTTTTTTTTAGAAAATACCTGAAATTCTTTCAATAATGAAGGTCAGAGGAAGACCATTATTTCACTTACTTGAATTGTACCTCTGAATGTCTATTTTTAATTCCTTCCCTAAACAAACTGATCCACCCTAACCTACTGCTCAGATTTTTTTTAATTTTTTTTTATTCTGAGAAGGTTCTGCAGAACATTTGATGTTTTGCTGGTTAACCAGAGCAATACCTCTGACATTCTTCCTAATATACCTACAAAGTATCTACCTTGTGAAGGAAGTGAAAGAGCAGAAGGATAATTAGGATATAAAGAATTCCACTATGCTGATGTTATTCCAGACAGCAATGTCTAATGAATGAGAACACAAAGGCATGCAGCAGCTGTCAGCTGAATGCATGCCACAGTGCAGAGCAGCTCTATAAATGATTCTGAAAGATTTATAGACTTCTATTTCTATTCTGGTATTCTGTGAGCATATATTATTTGGAGGATAATGTAGGGGGAGATGGGATAAGGGTGGAAGAAAATTAGATCCCAAATTAGATCACAGATTAAGATGAGGAGTAGAACTGCTCGTAAATTATCATGGGCTCATAATAGAGCTACTGTATATTCCACACGCTAGAAAAGCACTCAATACTCTCTGTTTAGTGCCAGGGTGATTTTGGCTAAAAAAATAGAAATTAGATGGAATTACAGCTAAGTACACATTCAGTAATTAACACATATTTGGAAGTGTTGCTCAGGGCTTTGTTACAGTGCTGAGGCTGTTGGGCTGTTGTTCTGGAAGCCTGTGTGCTGGGACACACATACATGTCTCCATATGTGCTCCCAAAGACCAGAACAGGTGTCTGAGCACGAAGCCGTGTCTGCAGGATGATTAAGGCAGTGACTGTGACTGAAGCATATGGCTATGGAGGATATATTTGCTTCTTCTGAATTTTGTTTCTTCTCAATTCTATCTGACATTCTCTGTCAAGTTTCCATGCTCAGCTTTGTCAGTCTTCATTTCTCTCTTAAGGCTCTCTGGGAAGAATTCAGCTCGGGAAATTACTCTAAAAATTTCTAAATCAGAGCTCAATGAAACCATGCTCATCTGTACCTCATCTTTTTTTTTTTTTTTTTTTTTTGGCAATCAGTGAGATAAGAGCTTCAGAAAGGTTACTATCACTCTGCACTTGGGCAGGATTTACTCCCAGTATTAAACCTGTGCATGTTTTACCTAATCTACTCTGGAGTATTCCTAATGGTTATCCTCTAATTACCCCTCTTGGCAAATCTTTCCATCATATAATTGTCCCTGCTTTTAGCAGTTTTATTCCTTATGTCTAACCTAAATTAATTTTCTTCAATTTCCAACCCATTGCTCCTTATTATATTGCTCTTATCACTTGAAGTAATTCCTGCCCATATTTTAGGTTACTTCTCCTGAAGCAACTAGACACACTTATCATATCTGTTCTTTGCTATTTTTTTTTCTCAGATTACATTCCTTTCCTGTCACTTTGTAGATCATGCCAGCTAAAGTATTTATTGTTTTTTTGCTACTTTTCTTGCCATTTTCTCTCATTTATTCCTGGTTAGTCAGGAAGCCCACCAAACACAGCCTGTGAAATAAAGAAAAAATGAGCACAGGACCTTATTTTTTAATAGCCATTTTCAGAGTGTTTTGAAGGTTTATCAAGGTATTACATACCTAATTAGTCACTTTTACAAGTACTGAAGCACTATGTTCTGTGTCAGCATAATTAACTTATGATAATGAGTCTAATAAGTAGTCTGAACAATCAAACTTATTAAAAGTAAATATAAAATTCCATACAACATTTTGGTTTGGTGTCCTGGCAGAATCATTCAAAAACTAATTTGGTCTCATGAACGTTGCTGGATTTGTAATTATTCTGAGTTATACAAAGTCCTGGATAGAGGAGGAATTTCTGAATTAAGACACCTGTAGATGACCTTCAACAGAAAGAGAACAAATTCACAGATAACAAAAGCCTGTTGATGTCAGTAAACTGCACCTCTGGCAGCGAGGAAGCAGCTCTCATTTATGTCGAAGGTATCTTTCAAGATGCTTTAATTTGTGAAAGTGTAATGTTTCAGAAAAAAATTTATTGGAAAATAAATGTTATATAAAAGTGAAGCTTTGATAATTTGATTTTTTTTTGACCTTGTTTTGTCCTTGGGCAGGCAATTTCAGAAAACTGAATTATATGTTGAAAGTTGTAGTTGTGTCTTAAAATCACACCAAGAACACTAACCAGCAAGGTATCTGACCATCAGCACTTTATACAGACAGGGCCCATAGCAGTGCAGAAACGCTCTGGAGACAAGGGGATTGTCTCTAATGCTTTTTGAGCAGTTTCATATAATCCAGAAGAATTTGGGAAGATTTGATCAGGAAAGCTGCAGTAATTAGGAGCCTTTTGGTGTTATCAGTGGACACTAACATCAGGACATTCTCAAATCTAAGACCTTGTAACCTGAACATAAGGAAAGGGAAGATGCTCAGGAGGACATTTGGGGAAACTGCTGGTTACATGTAATTTGTGTTCCCAGATTCTGGTACATACTGGATTATGTCTCTGTAGGGGAGGAAAGACAAGTGAGTGCACATCTCTTCCACTTTTCATCTTGGTTTGTACTTTCAGAGAGGAGCCATGGTATACTCACAGTATCGTGGTGCTGGAATATAACAGAGCTCAGCTCAGCCAGGAGATTCGACCTGTCAGCAAGGAAAGTCCAGATGCCATTGTAAAGAACATGTGCTAAATACTTCACTTCATGTAAATCGCAGTGAATTTTGTGAAAGAGACTTCAGGGATTTATTTTCCTTTTATTCCAATATATGATAAGAATGATAAGAAGGATGAGTCACAGATCTACCCCAAAAACTTGGTTCCAGTGACAGGTTCCAGGATGCTTCATTACATGCCTTTGATCAGAAGAATGACTGTGTTCTATATTTTAAAGAAACAAAACCAGCAAGACATACTAAAGTCAAGCTGAGTTTTATGAAGTTGCATTTTCATAAAAATACATTGTTTTTGTAAAAATCTTTGCATTCTTGCATGGTTTGGGTATTTTGGCTTTTGGGTTTTTTTTCTTTTTTTTTTTTTTTTTTTTGAGAACTAATGCACACAGAGACCCACATTATCTGTTTTTCGCTGAAATCATGCCCTAAGCAACATCACTTAAGTGGGCACTCCTTACAGGACAGTGCAATTGGATAGTCAGTCCTACAGCTCAAAGAATTTATATATCCTCATTAGAGAATAAATTGTAACCTTAATCTCAGGGCCATTTAATACTCCTTCAGTTACACTGACCAACCCCTGGAAGATACCAACTGTATGTAACAATACGTGATTTCTTAATTGAAATCTAGACTATAGAATTTGCAAATGCTGTGCGTGGCATTGTAGCACACTGACCATTTCCCTCCCGATGAAGAAATGAATTCAGAAGACACATACCTGTTTGGCTGCTCACTGGAGTTGGCCTGAGCTAAAGCATATGCTATGTGGATGAGGGAAACATGAGGAGAGTGTGGGGGTGGCAGACCACACTGATATTTTCCAAGATTCAGGTCCTTAGAAAAGCAGGGAGACCATTTCATCTAATTTAATGGCAGTGTACCATGCTGGCAGCTTGAAGTCATTTTGGAAAACACAGTTTAGAGAAATGAAAAATCAACAAATATTATTGTCCATTTGAAAGCAACTGTAATTCAGACAGAGCTCAACAAATGGATTGTTGTTATTTAGGATAGAGGGAGAGCTGCTAGTAACGCAGAGCTGAGCTATTCCACAACAGCTGATGTGTTTCACACCTGACCAGATTCAGATTTATTTTCAAAAACAGATAATTCCATCTATAACTATCAGTCTGACGCTTGCCTGCACATAATACCATTAAAAAACTAATGTATTTCATCATGCCTACTGAAAAACCTTCTGGTTGTCTCAGAAATTTAGGTCACAACAATGCCTAAGAGTATGCCATTTGCCTGTTAGTCAAAGTGAGCATTCTCAATTGGTCTGAAAGAGAAAAGCTTAAAAACAGGAAAAGAATTCCAATATTCAGCAAATAGCACAAGTGAAATTTTAATCATAGTTTTCAGTAGGGCTGCTGAAATGGGAGGTATGGCTAGAAAAAATCCCTATATCATCACACTGTTTTCAATAAAAATCTCTACGTGTGCTTCTATGTGTAAGTCTAAGATAGCAAACGTCATGGAAGAGCCTGAAGGAAAGGATCTGAACACAGTGTGTGTTTCACCAAGAAATTCTGATGATACTTGGCCTTCTCTGTGTTAAAAATAACTCGTTTGGATAACTGTTTCATAAACGTATTTATAGAGGAAGTTTTGATAAAGTTTCTTGTAGATTCATAATTTATGTAAATAATGAGAGAACAGACAGTAATTTCTGGAATAAGGAAAAGAAAGAAAACAAGTCTTGCTGGATAGCATTCTAAAACTTCTTTAATTATGACTGTTAATTCCTTCTGTCACTGTGATCTGGAAACATTTTTTAACAGTGTTTCATTGTTTAATTTCTGTGGCACTGGCCCATGTGTATTTCAAACACAAATGGTATATATCCAAAATTTTGTAATTAGTAATAATTTTAAAATTACTTTACTGTTGATTGGGTCACAATTTTTCCAACATACATCCTGTTTGTAAATACAACCTCAACTTAATTTAGATATTTGAAAGTTTAGGATTGTTCTGTCTTTTCAGTGCCATAAAGACACACTGGAATTGTTTTTTTCCAAATTTTTGTGCATTTATTTACTTACCTTGTAGTCAACCGATGTAGTTCTGATAAGTAACTAAATTTGAATTTAAAATAATCCTTGCTGAAGGCCCTGGTTTGACAAATGCTTTTTCTAATAATAACAACTGCTTCAGTTTAAGTTTTCATTATTTCTGAGGAAAAAGTACTAGTAATACTCTGGAACTGTGATAATGAAAATTGAACAGATGGAAATGGATGAAAATGGCATAAAAACCTGTTGAATTTTATTTATTATTTTTCTTTTTTTTTAACATGGAAAGAGCTTAGTTGTTTTTCCTTTAAATGAAAACAATGAAGATGATTTTGTAGAAGATAATAAAATGTAATCGTATTTAATATGAAATAAGGCATTGTAAATCAGTTGTCTTTAAGAATAACTTTGCAAGGAAGTCCTCCACTGTGCTTTCTCTCAAGAATACTGATAAGACACAAAAGAAGCAGTCTGTATTCTTGCAAAGTCTGTTGATATTTCCACAATAAATGTTAATGTGTTCATCAGTTTCAAAATGAAGTATCGCTTGTTTTCTTTTTCATGTTCCACAAACTTGAAAACAGCAATAAACAAAATCATATTTAGATGGTATAATCTTTCAGAATGGTTAAGTCATGATTGTGTTCTCATTTGCGCTTTTATAACAGCAAATTTATAAATCCAGATATTCCGGTATGCAGTATTCCTAGCTTACACTAAAAAAGAAAAATTGAGCGATCATTTGCAGTTTTTCTTTTTCATATTATGCATTAAGTAGAAGCCTTAATGGTTTATTCCACAGAACATCTGGAAGCCTCAGTTAGATAAAACGCTGTCGTGTTAGGTCCCTTACAAACATAAGGTTGGAAAAAGTCCAATTCTGAAGGAGCTCTCACTTCCAGAAATGCTTGAGGATGGAAAAATAATGATTCACTTTTTGTAACTGCAGACATAAATCACAGAAAGGTGATGTGACTTGCCCAGGGACATACATGCAACCTCTGGCAGAGCTGGGATTTACGCTTTCATCTGCTCACTGCCTTAATCAGAAAACCTTCATTCTATTCCTGCAGCCTGTAAGTGACCAGCTTTGCTGCAAAACATTTCTGTTTTTGAGGAAATAGTATTGTCCAGCCCTTCTGAGCCGCAGTGTTCTGTGAAATCTGCCTACAAGAGTTCTCAGTGTCCAAAATCTCCCTAGCTGAACAGGGTGGAGTTTAAATTTGAGGGTCAATTAGCGGGATTCCCAATACACACTATTAAAGACTGAGGGGCTTTAGCACAACTGTGAGAATGTATTTACAGCTGGCATCACATACATTGGCTGTAGGCGATGTCTGAGATCTCTCAATAATTAAATTAGAAAAAGTGACCAAGTTTATTTTGAAAGCATTTTGTTGTTTATACTCACTTGTAATAGCTCTTCCCCTGTGTTCTTTGCATGCTATCCTGTTCTTCTGTAATTAATAAATTTGTATTCTCTGGAATATAACCGCTGGGTTTAGTTCTTGTTTTTACAATATTTCCATTGATTGCCAGCCACTGCCATACAGTGAGGTTTGACATCATGTTGGGGTGAGGGGGCTGAACTTCTCTGTGGTTGACATGCTAACAGCAAGGTTTGAAAGCGCAGATTTCTAAAACAGTGAGCAAAATTATTAACATGAGACTGAAGGGCAAAGTAATAAAACTTTCAAACCACTAACTAAGTCTGGAGGCCATGTCAGAACATTGTAGTAGAGGCACAGATGGTGTGCATACTGATGAGCAGGAAAACATAAAAGAGTGAGCAAAACTGTATGGGTAAATGGAGAATTATGTAACTTTTACTGGGGCAACAGATGCATTATTTTCTAAAGCAAAACCCCACTGCAGACAGCAAAGAGAAAATCAGATGGAAAGCCATAGTAAATTCACTACCGAAAGAAAAACGAGGAGTGAAGGTCTGGAAAGAACAAATACCATAAAAATA
The DNA here is from genome assembly GCF_001604755.1 of Lepidothrix coronata. Lineage (NCBI taxonomy): Eukaryota > Metazoa > Chordata > Aves > Passeriformes > Pipridae > Lepidothrix > Lepidothrix coronata. Next base: position 1,160,551 of record NW_016690405.1, read on the forward strand.
AGATAAAAAATAATGAAGTGACAATGGGAGATTTTGACACACAGGAAAGTTATGCAACTGGTTAGCACTTCTGGAAGTCTGCCCCTGAGATTTCAGAATCTACATTAATGGTGTTGAATCTCACGATATCTGTAGTCACCTCGTCAGGTTGTCTTGGCTGAATGTTGAATTGTTGCATCATCAACCCATGACCTCTTTTCTTCTCATTTCCTGAAGCTGGTGAGCTTCTTGTCTTCTGCCTTTGGATCTGAACAAAGGGTATTGCTCGAACTAATGACATACACACAGTAATCACTCTGGAGGGAATTTTCTAAATCATTCCTTTATTTTCAGTCCAACTAAGGAATTCATTACTTCATCCATAACAGTAGCAAAACAGTCTACCCTCCGATTCTCCAAATAGTGAAATCATGCCTATTTTAAGGTGATAGCTTTTGCCATCTAAGCTAAGTATAGCAGATAAATATACAAATTTTCTGTAATTGCCTTGAAATAATTTGCTGAACCTGAATTTTCATTCTAAAGTTCATGGATACCTGCAACATTTACCATCATAAATACTCCCAAGTGTTTACTAAAATGGTATTTGTTCTGAATCTGTGCTGCTAGAAAGTCCTGAGATCCACATAGTCCTGAGATCCATATTACTAGATAACATACTTATCTACTAATAATAGTTATCTACTAATAATAATAGATCTGCCCCCCGGGCAGATGGAGCTCGTCAGCCCTGTAAGGCAATCCATCTAAGAGAAGGTCACTCTAAACAAACCTACATCCTGAGACCCTCACTGCCACTGTCCAAGCTTGCTCGGCCCCGGCAGATGAACCTCAGGATTAAAGGGTGGGCTCAGTTCAGCGCACGCTGTGTCTCACCTAAAAAATCCACTGCGCAGGCTCGAAGGGTTAATGACCTTTCCCAAATCTTTGCTCGCGAAGACTGGCCATTATTATTATTACTTATCTACTTTAAAGGCTCAGGTATGGATAAGAAAATGCACCTGGGAAGCTGGACATGTGGGAAGCAGAGCAATGGGGAAGATCACAACATCACAGAGGTTGCTGATCCAGCATTTCCCTTCTTTCCAACAGAACTTCTGAAGCCCCTTAAAAACCTCTACTCCTTGGTTAAACTCTTAAATGGTTACTGTCTCCAGGGAGCACCATCAACAGATGCTAATTACAACTCTTGGGTTGTTATTACTTAATCTAGCTTATCAAATGTATGGCTTCACAGCAATAGAACAAGAAACTGAGAAAGTATTCCCAGTCCTTCTGTACAACTTTTTAGATGCGGTGTGGCTTTCTTCACAGTCTTTCTTTGACACATCTCATTCTTGTCACCAGCCGTGTTCAGATCCTAAAAGTCAGCTCCTAAGTTTCCTTCATTTTTAAGTTTATTGTTATTCTGCCTAAATTTAATCAGTTCTTTAATCCCCCCCTTTCACTGTTCACTGCTGACACATGTGGAGCTCTTTTTGCATCTCCAATTTAGAAAACATTAAACATTAGCAATATCACCCCTTCTGTTTTCTCAAGCTGAAACAGCACTCCTTGACCCTCGGGTATTTTCTGAGCTTATCAGCTCTGCATCTGAACTCAGCGTGGGGAAGTGCACAGTGGGAGAACAAGGAAAGGTGAAATTAATGCCATTTCACAGTCATCTAATATTATACTGATAGCAATTGAGCCATGTTCTTGCAGATGCTGCACTTGGGATCTGCAACAGGATTGTTACCTTATAAAGATGACTCCTGTTTTATTATCCCTTAACTATCTATGGCTGAAAAATAAGTTGCCTAGTATACACATGTGATAAACAGTACTGCTAAAATGATGCAAAAGCTTCAGAGATGCCACTGTGGTCTATGTTAATGGATGTGTTTTCAGTAGGATTTTATTTTTATGTTTGCCTTCGAATTTCATAGCACTTTAAAACAGATTAACAATGTTAGAAACATGGGTGAAATATACTTGATGAGGCTATTTTCTGCCAAAACCAAATCTCTGCCCTTAATTTGGTGACTGTAACTTCTGCATCCTTTCCAATTTTTAGTCAGGAGGGAAGAGACCCAGCACCATGAGCTGGTCAGTGGCATTTATTGAGCTTTCTGCTATTGTGAAGCCAGGTGCTAGTAGTGTGTCTGTGGTCTGGATACATCCTCTGGTCCCTGTGTTGAGAAAGTCCAATGTGGAATACAGGTCATTGGGCCATGGCAGCATTACCTCCCTGGGTGTTATGGAGGCCTTTCAGCAAAACCAGGGCGAGTTACCAAGAGTCTGCTGTGAGATATGGCCAACAGTGGTATGAGTTGGAATTCAATAACTGAGATGCTTTTTAAAATTATAAACATAACTACGTATCTTGCTAGATCTTTCCACACAACATTTCTGAATTCACTAAACTATGTTTACTGTATGCCTTATTTTAATAGGCAACGCATTTCTATTCATAAGCTCTCAGTTCTAATAAGAAATGCAGAAAACTTTCTCAGGAGATAAAAGTAGTGGCAGTATATCTGAATGATTGCTTGGCGAATCACTCCTCTACCGTAATATTGACAGCAGCATCTTCACGTGTTTCTCCGCCTTGCAACAGGCTCATCACAAGCTTTCTCTGCTCCATTTATAAATCACCCTATAGAAGCTGTCTCAGGTGTCTGTCATCCCAGCACCCAGCAGTACATGTGGGCAGATATGCTCTGTCAGGGCTCACTTGGCTCAGCTGTTGCAGTGCACAACTTAGTGTGAGAACCTCCCCCCCTACCACCCTCTGTCCGACCATCCTCTTGCTGCTGCAAGGCCATTAACGGAGGAGAGGGCAAGCAGCATACTCAGAGTTACTGCAAGTGGCTTTCTTCCTGCTTCACTTTTAACTTCCCAATGCATTTCTACTCTCTGAATGGTATGCAGTCATTTGTGTTGACTCCCATAGTGGATTTGAGAAATCCTTGGTTGAACCCACTCTTGTATGCACTGGTATATGGGAATACTTGGCACGCCCTGCCATCATCCCTGGCCCAGCTCTGCTCCTCACAGAGGAACAAGGTTGCTGGGAAAGTCCCTGCCCTGGTCTGTCCCATGGTCCTGTTGCTACCCACCCTGGACATGCTTTACCCTGCCAGGAGACTCATGGGTTGCAGACAGGAATCCCAAATGGACTTGGGCAGCTCTGTGGTGCTCACAGACCATGCAGCTGCCTTCACAGTGAGGAATACTCTGTGGGACAGTCACATAGATTTGCTTTTCTTAGCCTTCTTTTCAGAATTGCTTCTTGTGGTGAAAGGATGGTGGTACAGGCTAGCGATGATAAATACCACACAGAAATAAGAGAAAAACATTGAGGACATGGATTCTGGTGGGTATGTATAGCAAAAGAATGGCAGTTTTGAGTGGATTTTGCTGGTTAGTTCATCCAACAAATATCATTCTTTCCCTGCTTGAGTATCTTTCCCAAGAGCTCCTCAAAAATGCATGTGTCATGGTTTGTCTGGAAAAAACCCATCTCACATTAGATTGAGATGTGGGAGGGGGCTTAGACTAGGGGATTAGATTTTTGGGGCTATCTCAAACCATGACAGCATGTCCATCTACAGGCTTGACATACTGCTCTGCTGGCAGTGACATCTCATTCTCTGTTTTTAATTTTTCCTGTGGGCCTTGTGATTGCTCTTGATTGTATGATATACCCAGACAGGAAGCCATAAAGGAGAAAGGAATAAAGCACTTTTGTAAAGATAAAATCTAGTAAGGATTTGCCTCTGTCATTGCCAAAATAATTATTCTGGGTCTTCCCTACATTGTGTTTCTGAGCAGTTCCAGACAGAGTGGATCTTGCAGCAGATCATATGGATTTCTCTGATGGCTGAAGCTCATCTTTGGTATCTCTCTGCTCTGGAACACATCAGATACAGTCAGGGATAAATGCCAGAATGAGTGGACTTTGGAAGGAAACTCTGGAAATGTTATGGCATCCCTCTGTACAGGATTCTCCATAGAAAATGGACAGTAGCTCTTCAAGATGAAAACTGAGCATCACTTGGCTCTAGCAGACCCTAAGATCTATCTCCTGTATAGATCCCCTCAGGTCTCAAATACACAGCCTGAGTTCAGCATTTCCTCACTTTCTGAGGGGTTCACTAAATACTTCATGTTGAATTCCCTAGCTGAAAAGAAAACGCACCCTAAAATGTTTATCTTCTGTAAACTGCTTCTAATTACTTAGCTATTTCCAATGGACTTATTGTTTGTATGAAAATAACTACTAGGTTCCCACCAATTTGGGATGGTTTACTTTTATTGTGCAGTGATGGTTACTTGGCTTTCATAAATTGGCTAAGAGTTGATCCTTACTTGTTAAAACAGATATTATTTTCCATGCATAAAGTTGAATTCAATGTAACTATTGTAAAAGCTGTACCTTGCTGGTGTGTGTGTGTGTCTCTGTTATGAGTGCATGGTTTTAGCTTACAGCAAGTTGCATACTTTAATATGAAAATGTTTTATGACGGTCTTATATTCAAGATTTTGTTTTTACAGATAAATAATTAGACAAATAATAATAATTCTAAACACATACAGCAAAACAACTCAAAAAAAGAGGTTCTCATGACTAGAGCTAGTGAAGATGTAGGACTGTGTCGCTCTGAGGAACAAAAAAAGTAAAAAAGAAAGACTTGGAATGAAAAATATTCCTGGATCAGAAAAAAGGTACAAGGAACCGTGCCAATTAAAAAATGAAACCTGCTTGCCTTGTGATCTTTCCAAACTCTTTAAGAGCAAAAAAAAAATCACATACCTAAATACTCAGCATCAGATAATATTGTTCTCTTCAGAATACAACTACTGTTTCCAGTTGGTTCATACCATGACTTCCTAAATGCTCAGCTCCACACATCTTCACATTTGATGAAGTAGAGTGAATAAATAGAGTTAATATCTCAAATATTTTAAGCTAAATAAATTAATTACCTTTGCTAAGCTAGAGTCATATCTATGCATAAAGCTGTAACTATTGGAAACAATATGAGTAATGAGGCCAGGTGGTATATCTTGGAAAGCATTTTGCTTGACTTTTATAGGTTACATTAACGAATTGCTTACTGAAAGTTACAGTTACGTAAATATGTTGCAGCTGTAGGACCAAGAGCCTGAGCCTTCTCAGTTCTTGTGTTCCTTTGAACAGTGTATCTCTTCTTAAAATCTTCTAAGGTTTTGAAAAAGCAGAATAAAATATTCAGTAGAAAAAATATTGAAAAATATTGGTTTATGATAACAGTATTAATAATTCCAATACTAAACCAGAACTTTTCATCTCTTCATAAAGAATTTATAGGTGAAAGCAACATTTTTGATTATGCAGTAGTTCTTATTCTTGCCAATGAAAATTCAGTTTGTGCCTTCATGTTTTCACAAGGTACATGCTGGGTATGCAAATATTTGAATACATCTCTTCATCTTTAATCTCCATAGATATTATCTTTATATTTCTTTTCAACCTTTACCTGGAACTTCTTTTTTATTTTAAACATTGGTGAACTAATAAAAAAGATTAGCTTCTTCTATATGCATTGTTGTTGCCTTCATTAATGCAATTCATAAAATCTTTATCATTTTGCCAAGAATGGAATTTTTTAATTCATTAAGAAGCATTCATGGAAGAGGGATTACTTTTCTTTCAGTGATGTTGCAGAAATTCAAGCTTCATTTGCAAAACGTTGATCAGTGGTGTCTAAAATTTTCATTATCCCTGTTTTTAAAACTTGTAATTAGAAAAATAGAAGTCTTCTCTCATTTCAAAAGACAAAACACTATTTTCTTCTATTTTTGTGAGTATTTTGAAAAGCATCTTCCAACCACTTCAAAAATTAGCCACAGTAGGACAGTTTAACAACTCAAAATTCTTGGACACCTATCCTGGGAGGGGGGAAAGTATAATTTAGGTCAATATTTTTATTGAGTTATATTATGAAGCTGCAGAGATAACCATCCCTTTTACTATTTTTCAAGCTGTAGAGTGACCTGGTTTATAGTAATTAACAGGGCTGTGGGGTTTGAGAAGAGGTACCTATGGTTGTACTTCCTTGCAGCTGATGGGAGCGACCCAGAGGACCAGTTCAAACTTCCATGTGAACTGCACAGGAAACTGTGGGATACTTGCAGAAGAAAAACAGCCTTGCAGGCTCGTGCTGCTCAGGAAGACCAGTTAGAGCTGCACAAGAGGAACTATTCATAAAACAGAATGAACAAGCTTTGATACCAGCAGCAACTGCTACACAGATTTACTGATCTTGTCAGGGAGCATTTCTTTGTCCCAGTATCAAAGCGAAAATAAGTTAACTCATCTGTGAAATCCCTCAGAAGGTCAGTGGGCTCTCAGAAGTGTTTTTGGAAGAGACATGAGAGCAGTGCTGAACATGATGGTGACTGAAGAGTCAGCCAGCGAATGCCAGGGATCCCACCATGAATGACTGGTGCCAGGGCAGTGCAGTACAGCTCAGCTCTGACTGAAGGATGGTGACACCAGTCCACGCCTCACAAAATCACAGAGTGCATTCAAGTTGCAAGGGACCTCTGCAGATCATCTAATCCGAACACTGCTCAAAGCATGGCTCAGGATGGATCTCCTATAGACACGTAAATACAGTGAAAATAGCTTGCATGCTGAGATCCTGAGGCACACTTCCTCCTGTATTTTATTATACACTATGAGTTTCAAAACAATTTATATTCTGCCTGTGAGTCTCTTGGAGGTGTAAACTGTCATGACACCATGCCAGGGAGTGGACTGAGGGATAGTTCCTCTAATAACTAAGTCAGAAGTTGTTTCCACTTGACAGCAAAGCTAGTTGCACCTTCTCCCAGTTAATGCATCCATAGATTTTGCATAATGTTGGTGGCTGGGTTCCACAAAGGATGTGAATGACAGAATAACAAGCCAGTACATTGAATTATGGTCTCATAGAAGACAGGGCAGGCAAAAGATCACACCCACTATAGTACTTTTTCCTTATAACCCCCTCTGCACTGAGTTTGAGTCTTTGTGAGACAAGCCATGTAACTCCATGCTACTGGTTTAAATATAGGTGGATGCACAGAAATTCAGGCTGCAAGTGATTGGCTGGGCATGTGGCAGGCAAATCTGCCTGTAGCATCCCCCAGTCAGGGAGGAGCAGCTTCACCTGCAATGGACTGACCAAGTCCAGAGCAGGGAGAGGGCTGTTGGACTGAAAGGAAAAGTTATCCTAGTTTTCCTGGCAATTCTGGCAAAAATGATCCCTAGCAAGATGGTAATTTTCAAGTTCTTGTTTAGCTTTATCCATATGCCTGTTGTGCACTTTATTCCTGACCTGTGGAAAACTGGGTTGACATTGTTATCTTAAAAGGCAGTAAAAAAAAAAATCTCTCAAATAACCTTTTTTCCCTCAAATTTCTGTAGCACATTTTCTGCATTCGTACCATTTAAATCTGAAAAGTTAAACCCCCCAAACAAACATACTTGCCTCCCAGGATTATAGCTGATGGAAAAATACCTAAACATAGGTTGAAGCAACATTTAGGAGTAGAGTGTATTTTATAAACGTAGTAATCCCAAACTTCTGTCATAACATACAGATTTAGTTTGCTTGGGTCTACACTTTCAGTTTTAGACTGAGGTCTCTCATCACCCTCTGATGCAGTGAAAATCTTTTCTTTGTTGTGTGTTAGGACCTAGAGTATGCCAGAGTTTTGAGATTAGTCCATGCAGATTTTTCCCATACAGACAGCCATTTTATGTTCTAATAAAATATGTTATTTACTTTCTTGCTTAAGCTAGACTGATTAGGTTTCTGAACACAGAAAACTAAAACTAACTGGTAAGGAATAGCAGTGAGAAATATCCTAAACATGGTTCTACCTCTATGTCAGTTCTGTCTTGCTGAGTTTCAAGAGGCTCTATATGCACAAGCTTTCCCTCATGTCAAGAGAATTTGACCTTCAGAACTGGTTTATTTGCTCCTCGCTGAGAATTTTATTCTCCTGCCACACTCGGCAGCATCTAGAACAGTTTGTCTCAGGAGCAAGTTCATCTACCCTCCAGGGTATACCAGCTGCTGTTTTTTTTTTTTTTTTTTTTCTTTCTGTAAGGGAATCAAGAGCAAACAATTCAGATTCTGCTCCTCCCAATCATTTTTCTGAATAAAATTAATTATATCATGACTGCTGAGTTTATGTTATTATGTTATTTATGTTGGATGATAGATATCCAAGTGATTTCTCTATTAAAAACAAAAATATTCCTATTCCCAGTCTAAAACTACGAGGACAAAAGTTAAGCAATTAAAATTCCAGCAAATTATCACATTAGGCTTTATCTGTGTTGCACTCTTAAAGGGATAATAAATGGACATAACAACCAGGAGTCCAAGCAAGGCCCATTCCCTCAAAACCACTTGTAAAGAGCTGCAGAAGAAAGAGCAAACTAAAAAGAAATGCAAAACCTTCATTACAACAGTCCCAGTCTGAATACAAGCATAAAATCCAATCAACCTACTTTTAAATCTATAGATTTTGGTATGATGCCAAGATAATTAAGATAATTGACAACTCATTTTTTCTAACATGAAATAAAATCGCTCAGCAAGCTTCCTCATAATAATCAGGAACACCTCACATCTGCATTATGAAATGGACAATTTAAAATAATTATTTTAGACCCACAATGCAAGACAAATGGCATCCTGTATTTCACTCATCAAAACAACAGCATATATGACTACAAAAAAAAAGAGATCATCATATCAAACAGGACATCTGGCCATCTTACTCTAACATTTGAATTGCAGATGTGCTTCCCATTTTCAGCATTGTTTGGTAAAGGCTAGGAATGATTTCTCTTCCTTGCTTTAGTTTTGGAAATGGGAGGGCTTTGTCCAAATTTTAGAGGATATTGCCTTTAGGCACTGCTTCAGGGCATAGTGTGCTTGTGGCAGTGTGGAGGTAGAAGGTATATGATTCTGCATGAAAAACCAAGTATAAGCTCTCAAAATGCAGGCACCTTCTCCCTCTTGGAAGCCACAACTCCAATTTGAGATGAAATCTTTAACCTTCTCCTGGGCACAGGAGCATTCCTGGTTACTATCAATGTCAGCTCTTGCTGAGACATCGCCCCAGTCCTGTTTCTGGGTTTGGACTGGGATGTCTGGGATTTAGTGCTCATCCAGATTCCTTGTCACTAAAGGACAGATGAAAGATCAACAGTCACAGGAAGGCAGTAAGGTCCCTTTGGAACTTTTCCACTTTGCCTACACACTGAAGTATTTCTTGGGTTTGAGAGCAGCTGTCATTTAGTCACTTGCATCCTGAAACAAAAAAATAACTCCTGGATGTGGACGATTTGTTTTCAAATGGAAATTACAGAACAGAAAGAGGGAGTCAATCCCAACATCAGTCTACAACATAAATGATCCTGGTGTCAGCCACACTGGAGCTGCCTGAAGAATTTTTTGAGAAATGATCATCATGCCTGTAACTTTCTCATGAAAAATTTTAACTGTTAAAAAAGTCCAAGTGTAAGGAACTATCAGGATGCAGCATTGGTGGGGCAGGGACTTCCTGCAGTGGCCCCATCTCACCGGAGGTGGCTGGAAGTGGTGACCAGGACAGGTGAGTCAGGGTCAGGAAAGAGGCTGGGCTGGATAGACATAGCTCTGACCAGAACCATGGAAAGGCCTGAACTGAGGCAGCTCCTGGGCAAAGAGGATGAGGGTGATTGAGAGGAGGACACTGGTGAGGCTAGTCAGGGACATCAAGAACAATTAGTGAATTCAGCGTCCTGACAGTAAACTTGGTTCAGAAATACTCATTAGAGTCAGGAAAAGACCAAACATCTTTTCATTTCCTACCAAAGAGTGATGGTGGTAGGACAAGGGGTAGTGCAGAAGAAAAACTAAACCTTCTTGCCACAAATGCAAATTAAAATATGTTCAAAGCAAAACATGAGTATTAATAAAACATATCCTACTGAGATAATTAAGCATGAGATTATCTGTACAAAAATGCAACTAACAAACTTTTTCATTTTCACGTAAAATGAAATAAAATAAAGTCTCGCTAGATCAGTATGTAAATCAAAACCTAAATGAAATCATGTATTTGCAGACCATCTGCCTTCAGAGAACAGTTTTGACTGTGATAAGCCATTTAATGATGTTGCCCACACTAACAATGCCTATGAATTAGAGAAGTCATGTGCCTTGCAATAATTTGCTCTTGTTTGTCTTTCCCTAAATACCTTTATTGTTGCTGTTACACCCTGTCACAGGAATTTATCTGAAGTAGGGTTTAATTAAAGCTGGATGAAAGCTCAGTTCTCAGAGCAGAATGAGAAGCTTGGTCAGATGAATGCTATTTCAAGCTCTGCCAATGATCATTGACTGATATTTCAGCAAAAGGCAATATTCAAAATAATATAATTTACCCGGTCATATTTGTGATAGAGTACATGGCTTAAAAATAAATTCTTGCTTGAACCCAGTGTGATTTGCTTTATCTTCTGCCACATGAATTTTGATGATCCAGCTTATCATGTGTAACTGGAAACAGTGCTCATAAGATTATCCACTTCTTTTTAAACTCAACTGTAGCACACGAATGCTTGAGCTTCTCTAGCCATGGATTGTGGAAAGCCTACTTAAAAATTATAAGTTATATCCACTGTAAATGCACTCACTTGTTATTAAGTATGTAGCATGGCTTACACGATTCCAGGAGAAACTGAATAAGAATTTTGAGTTTTCATTTCAGGACACAATATGCTGCCAACACATGGCAGCAGCTGAAGCGAGCTCTAGGCTCAGAGACCTAACTCTCTGGGAAAAAGAAGTATGTCAACTGCATATAGCAGGATTTCTGAACTTGTGGATAATATATAGGATGAAATTCTTCAGATTTATCTCAAATCTTCCTAGGATACTTGGCTTTGTGCCTGTAGAAATCAGATTATTGGGTTTTATGAAAGGGTCAGGTCAGTCATCAATTTGCTATCACAGGGGAAATAAAATGAGATGAAGGGTCAAGAAAAACTCTTCTCCAAAAGGGTTCTGGGCCCAGCACCATCTCATGCATGCTACAGTCAAGTCCTTCTGTTGTTAATTACTTGCTTGGCTTTCAGTGGAGGTGAACAAAATATGCCGAATAATACTCCAAATGATGTGAAATATGATTGTTTCTTATCTTTCATTGCAAATGAAATAATTTCAGTGGTTTTGTTGAGATTCACAAAAAGCTTTTGAGTAAAAATGGGTCTTCGTTGAGTAGAGAGAAATTGGTACTTACAGCAGAAGCACTGAAAAAAATGCTAGTCTTTGACATTCTGATGTGACAGTAAAACTCGTCTGAGCTTCATTCTGTATTTCCTGATCCTTAAGATGAACCTCAGAAGTCATAAATATAGGTGGGAAACTGAAACATGAAACTCTAAATGATAACTTGTTGCATTTCACCTTGCTTTATTTCTACAACTTATAGCTAAATTGGTAAGAGAAGAGAATTAACTCATTAAAGGGGTAGAGATGATGCCTTAAAGAACTTGAAAAATCTCATTACTTGCATATAAGATAGAGAGGACCTGATTTGCATTTATATAAATCCACTGGAAGAAATGCAATTATACTAGCATAACTTAATGTGAAGATGAATCAAACTTGATGTCTTTCCTTATAGCTCCAGGGCAAAAAGCTGGATTTCACAAAGACCTTTAAGGTGAAACTCGGGGTTTCTAGTTGATAGGTTATTTCAACCTTTTTGCCTCAGGCAAACATTTAAAAAATCCTCTTTATTTTATTCCTTTTTGAAGGGTAAAGTGAGGGATTTACTGGGAGTTACTTTTAGGTTATGTGCATACTGGTCATGTATACTCTGTAACTGAGCCTGCTGGTCTGCAAAGCTCAGGGTTTTTGCTTGCTGAAGGTATTTATTATATAAATTATATAATACTGTTCTTCATAACAGCCAGTTGTCTGGGGAATTTTTGAGATGGGGCAGAATCGAAAGAGCTGTCACTCATTGAAATGACTTAGAGTCAGCAAGGAAGTAGTTATCTGGAGCTATATTATTTTGTACATTTCAGATCAGACCTCTAAACCACTATTTTGCAGAACAGCTATGTTATTGATGTATGTCAGAAGCAAAAATTTCGTTAAGTACATTGGGCATATTTTATTCCAGAAATAAATGCCAGGAAAAGGATTCATTGTCTCCAAATGATCTAACCTGAACTGATACTGATGTGTAAATGGCTGACTCTTTTTAAACATACAATATATATGTGTGTGTGCGCTTATATATAATTTTATAAAATATTTATATTTATATATAGGAATACTCAAACAAAGATATATCAATATTTATCAACAATTAGCTATATCAACCTTTATATATATTTGCCTATATTCATATATCAATAGAGATAAAATAGATCAAGAGAAGTAGAATCAGATTTTTGGGGTTGGCTACTGAAGGGCAAAAACAATGGCCATTAATTAATCTCCAGCAAAACAGAAGAACATTCAGAAACCTCCTGTGAAGCTCTGAAAACATGATTACAGCAAGAAGCACTAAGGATCTGTATCTGTGCTTCAGTGTCATCAACTTTATATAAGTATCACTACCATTACAAGTAGAGAAACAACCTCATTGTCACAGTTTGGGATTTCCTCCAGGTGTGTGCTGCTGAAGGTACCCTATTTTTGTGACTCATACTGATGTGTTTATAACTAGCTCAGCTGTCTCTAGGTGAGGGTAAGACATAGACAGGTTTCATCCTTTTATGTGCTTAGTTTAATGCATTAACCCTAGGAAAAGAAAAGTTAATGGGTACCCAGTCCCAGTGCCACAGCACTGGAACAGCATGCTTGAATTTGCTGCCAAACTGAATTGGAGGTTTTTCGTCTATTTTACTAATTCAGCTCCATTTTTGGTGGGGCACGAATGTTTTAACAGGTAGGTAATCCTGTACATGATTTGTACATAATGTCAGAGTCATAATAATGTGTAATGTCAGAGGCATAATAATGTGCGTAAACATGATTAGGAGAGTACTGCAGTTTGTTGCAGTCTGAGAACTAAATGGGGATTAAATTAAGTAACAGCATAAAAATTAACACTAGGAATGCAAAAGTCACCTGATCATAAGTTGATTTTCTTACTACTTCTCTCAGCATAAGCTCATCACAAATTGTCAGATTTAGTCATGTTACAGTAGTTTAAAACTTCTATCAATTTTACATGTTCTCTTGAACTTATTTACCACTCAAATATAGCAAACATGGTTATGAAATTTTCATAGAGATTTTCCTGTACTGTCTTATACAAGTAAACACTCTGTCTCATTGTTTTGACTTGTGAAATAAGAAAATGAAATGTGGAAATCGTGGTAGGATAATAAATGTAGTATCTTGCAATGCCATTTTTACTGATACTGAGCTTTAAAGATTCTCTGGTTTTGATCTGTGACAGAAGAACTGTTTTAAAAAGAAAATATCTTTCCCCAATGAATTGATTGGTTTTAGGCAATTCTCCTCTGGCTACCATGCTGGCTGTCCATATGTAACAACGTGTGATTTAGGTAACCTGGGAAACCAGTACTAACAGATGTAAAGGTCTACTGTTTATCATATTTTCCCATTTCTTCTCTCATCTCATCTCAAAACCATTGAAATGGTGCATAATATTGAACCAACATATATAAAGATGTTATAATATTCAGGCTACTGGGGCAAAAAGGTCCTTCTCCAGGTGTGCAGAGAAGATATGAAGCGCACAGGGAATTCAGAGCACACATTTATATGGCTGTCTCAGGAATGAATAAGGAAGATGTTTTTAGGACCGCAATTATTGACAGTTCAGGCTACAACTAAAATACTGAAAATAGGGAGCAGAAAATGATTTTATGTAGCTCTGCTACAAGAAAGTGGGTATAAGCTGATTAGTTTGCTCATCTCACACTAAACTTGTGCACGGGTGAAAATACCTTCCCATTGACACAAAGACAAGATTCTGTGGTGCACAAGTTACAGAGCCGACCAGAATATTGGTTCAAATACAACTGTTCTTTTCCAAATAGCTCTACCAAGTTGCTGTGGTCAAAAAAGAACTCGGGAGTTTGATTAGAGGATCTTTTTCTTCCAAGAAGAAGTGGAGGTAAGGGAAGCTGACAAATCTAAGTATTCCTTTACTCCTCACAGAATGAGTTGTTCAGGAAGGGAATAGACAGCTACCAATTTCCTGACTTGTCCACATTTCGTAACAATGTGCATGTGGCAGGAATGTTGCATGTCCCACGTGGAGACTTGTTTGGAAGCCACTGCATCTCTATATTTGTGTGCTGACCAGTACCTCTCTACTTACCATAATAATTACTGTGCCACCACGAACTGACACCTTACAGCTCAATCTCAAGAACACACTGACCAATTTCCTTTGCAAGTAGGTATTTTTAGTGAAATTACTGTTTGGGTGTTCAGTCTTCAGTTTGAATCAGTGATAAGTATGGAATATTAGCTAGCACGTTAATAAGCAGTTGAGCTATATTGGCTCCAAAATTTAACAGAAAAATTAAGTTACATATAATAAAGAAGGAAGGAAAATGAAATTTTTTCGAAGTAAATACAATTTTCTAAGTGGATCTGATATGTGCAGCATTGTGTTATATTTTTTCCTGCTATAGTTTGCTGCCAACTTGAGTCTTCTTGAGGGGGTGTGTAAGAAATATATAGAATTTCATTGAATTATCCAGGCTTATTAAAGTATAGTTCTTGCTACACATAATTTCCTAGGGACAAAGAGTACATATTACTTATCAAAGCAATAGGAAAAGACTCATATAGCTGATCTATAGTCATGATTCCTATGTGGATTTGATCTCTAAAGAAGCCCTAGAATCCTGTTCAACATCTTAGGGTCAAACACCAGTGAAAATTAAATTTTAAATTAAGCACATGTATATCAGTGTTGATCCATAGTACCAAATAATGTACAAATATAATTCATGGAAGAGGTAAAATGAACATATAACAATGGTTTATGAAGTGCATGGTAATATGATGGGTTTGAGGGGTTCCCTTCCTATATCTTTCAGGTATGTGCCTCTTTCACTAGAGGGCATTCCCAGGACTCTGCCACTAGACCACCTATGAGCCTTTCCTAAATTCAGGGTCAGTTGTGGATGTTTATCCCATTTTATATGTATCCTTCCCTTGTTCACCTGTTTTCTGGATTTAAAGACCTAGTTTTCCCTTGTTAGTATTTCCATTTCTCTTTCTGCCGCCTAATCTCCTCAGCTCCTCATCACTCCTACCACTTTAACCTTCTCACAAGGATGAATCATAAATAGCTGATGGAAACAGAAAGGGACAATGGAGATGGAAAACACTAGTTTAGTGTCATCTTCTGTCAACTTCATCATTTTAGAAACTCATCAGGGAAAATCATATTGCTTAGGCAGAGTTTAACATAATTTTTAAACGACCCTAGCACAACTGAGCTGCACGATTTATTCTAATATCTCCAGATCCTGGCAGGACTCAGAAAAATTAAAGGCCCAGATGGAGATCATGGCTTGGTCTCAAGCAGACTGTGGATTGAAATGTTGTACTTCACAAATTTTGGATCTTTTCTTTAGCCTGAAACTTGAGAAGAAGGACACCCACCAGCATACTGTTCATATCCCAGAAAAGATCTGAACTTTCCTCGCATCTCTCCAGGAAGCTGCAAAAAACCTGGATTTCCAAGGTTTTCAGTTCACCTTAGGAGAATATGCTAGTCAAACACAGGGGAAAAACCAAGTTCATATAACAGTACAATACAAAACTTCTGCTTTCAAGTTAAAAGGCTGGCCACAAACATCTGCCACTTCATACCTACAGCGTTGACCAGTCAGATTTGTTAGGTGAATGAGAGATAGCACCAGCAGAAATCTTGTGGTGCTCTTTTGCAGGAACAACAAATGGCTGCTCCTGGTGCTTTTTGTGGCAAAGGAGGCTGAAAACCCATTTCTGCTCCTCCAGAAAACAAATACAGCAGACTCATGCTCAGTAGAGAAGCAAAGGGTTTATCTTTTTTTGATAAGCAAGGCAGCTAAACTAAGCAACGAAGTGCTCTTGGTGTACTTTATTTGACAAGGCAAAAAAAATCCCAGGAAACTCGGGGAACCTTGTAGTACAGTGCCAGAAGACAAGTGGGGGAGCTACCTTCAGAATAACTTTCTCTGCCCCACATCTCAAAAAAACCCACCCCTCAACCCAGTAAGAGGAGTCTGTGGGAGGAAAGAAAGTTCTGACTCACAGCAGAAACAAAAAACTAATGAAAAAAGAACAGCCTCCATATGCCTCAATAAAGAGCCTTGTATGTCTTTAATTAACTCGTTATAGAAGAGTGTAAAGCAGATACAGTAACCCAGTATGGAATTATCAAATCAAAGGGTATTAAAAAAGAAAGCAGGGAGGAGATGCAGGTTGTGCTGTTAGTGCATCGTTCTAAGCAGAAGGGAAAAAGAAGAAATCAGTAAAGTGTAAGGAAAAAGGAGAAATGAAATAAAAAGATGGACATAATCTGCTATACTGGATTGAGCAGGGGGACTATATAACTGCCATCATCATTTTGCATACATGTCTATATTCCTGAAGAAGACTTCTCTTTCCATATCCAAATTCTCTTTCATCTCTCTAAACAATACCTGAGGTTAAAGAAATGTTAAAAAAATGATGTGGCGTAGCACGATTTGTCGAAATGTAGACAGCAAGTGTAACATTGTCTTGACATTTAAAGATAAATGACATTAATTTCATGCTGTATCTACCTAGTCTCTGCTGCTGTACAATCTGCAATTCTGCAACAAAAGAAATGAGATGAGCAGTTCAAGTACTGTAAGTGGCCTGGCTGCAACTAACCATCAGTGTCAGTTTTACTTTCAGCTTATTTCTCACAAATATTTTGGCCCTTGCACCAGTTGTACTTCTTTATATTCCTCTCAGTTGCCAAAAAAAAGCAAAAAGGTAAACAGACTTTAGAGACCATGGCACAATGAATTTATACAAGCTCAGCAGCTTTTGAGAAAACAATTATGGAAAGAACTTCCTTTGAACTTACTTGTCTCCCCTCAGTGCAAATGGAGTGGAAGTGTGCTAGAGTAACCTCCTCTGTGTCTCTCTCTGCATGGGCTATGCTAGAAAGTAGTTGGCATGACTTGGATCCTAGATTGTAGGTATTTACTGCTTTGGTCCTTTCGTGGGCACACAAGAGATTGCAGGCTGTACTCTTATTCCTTTCGTCTGCTGAGCTCTTGCGCAGTGGAGAAATACAGGAGTTCCTTCTTCCAAGTAGCAAATGTCCCACTTGAGAGGGATGAATCTCTTCCAATACTTCTACTGTACAGTTGTGGTGGCGTGCTTCCCCCACACCCCCTCTAGGTTTTGGGGGGTGGAGGGCAACATAGTAGCCAAAGGCTGTTTGGAAACAGATGAATTGCTGATATGCAAATGTGACTATAAGTCAATCATCTTGCTCCAGAAACAGTGGACCTCCCTGGGACATTAGGGTCTCCTACATCATAGTGGGCTGCGTACCAGGATCAACCCTTCAGCAGGGATGCGTCTGAAAGTTAATCCTCGAGGATGAGAGACTCCTTGCCACAATAGATTCTCAGTAAGTTCTAAACTTCAAAATCTTGGCTAAGTGACATAAAGGATTGATTGCACGTATTTAATCCTTCAGAAATAAACCACTGACCAAGTCTGAGACTAGGAATGGATGCAGCCACACCCAGACTGCACTCCGAGTAGGAGTTTAGAAAGAAGGGAGTCCTTTCTGAACTTCATAACTAAATGGGAGGATCTCCCTGACAGGTCTGTCTGACCCTGTCCTCTATGCACTAAACAATCAAGTGTACCTTGTCACTGAATTTTGTTAAACCACTGTTGCACTTTGCATTGAACTTTGATATATCAATAAAGTGTATTATTGCTTCTCTCTTATGAGTGAAGTGTGTGACTTCATCCATTACAGCAGTACTCTCTGCTGTCATCATTAGCAGTCAGAGTAGCTGAAATAATGAGTAATACTGTAAAAATGATCTAAAAAAAGGGGAAGATGTAAAACCTCAGTCTAAGGTAAGGAAAAACAGGTGAAAAAATACAGTTTTCCACTGGCAATACAACTCTGGGTACAACATTTCAAGATGGATGATATAGTGTTAAGCCATTCCTGTTGTACCCTTTACTGGCTAAACTACAAAGCTGACATCTTTCCAGAAGGAAACATAGAGCTTGACATATTTTGGGTGTGCACTTTAAAATGAATCGATAAATGCTGAAAATATTAATAACTCAGAAACTGGCTTGGTGAGGGCTGTCTCCTACCTTTCAGGATGTGTTTGACCCTGTCCCTGTGATACATCTTGTCTTGCAGAAGGACAATTTCTGGTTAGTTATTGAGAGTAAGCTATGTGTGAGTCAGGTAGTTTGTTATGAATATACGGTCTCTATATCAGTAGTGCATGGACTTGATTTCGAGTTTATGCAAAGCCACATGGATTTACTAGTACGTGACAGCCTAACACTCCCATGTATGCAGTACCCCACAGGCAAATACTTTCCATTTCCTCTGCACTGACTGGTGGGAGCTGTGTACTGAATAGGCAGTTGCTGAGAAATGGTAAACTCTATGTTACCTGGACTTAAATAAGTGAAAGGCTACAATGCAGATAAGATCAGGATCTCACAGTCCAAAGGCAGGTCTTGTGAGTCCTTTGCAATTCTGTCCACATTGCATATCTACAGAATTAAGATCAGTGAAGCACCACTTGCCTCTTAGCTTCAGTTCTATTTTGATATTCCTCTATCCACACTCTCTACTCTCATTAGATAACTTACCCAGCTGTAAGAAGGCCCAAAAGAGGTAAATTCACTCCACCATAAAAAGTATAAAAAGTTCACACGGCACATCAAGCTCCTGCATACATTGTATATGTAGCAAACTAATTTAAAATCAACTCCACTTTTGAATTTAAATTGTTGCAGTTAAAAATAGCAGCGGTATTATACTACAGATTTTAAATATCGTAAATTTGATTTACACTAATTTACTAAAATTTTAGATCACTGTAGTTTGAATACTGAATTTCAAAGTTGTTATGTCTTCAGATCCCTCTGTTTATTCGGTTAATTTTTTCTCATACTGCCTGGATAAGTCAGGATTTTTTATTCATTCCTCGTTTAAGCAATTTAATGTAGCTTTTAACTAAAGTAGTTACACATTCTTCATGACTCTCAAGAGAGAAGAAACTATTCAGACAAGAAAACATAATCTATGGAACTGCCTATGAATGTGACTTTTTTCTCCTTTCTTTCTTTCCACTGTCATAAAATGGATACAAATAGGACTCTTCCAGTTTGTTCTGTCACTTGGAAGTATCATTTAGCAGATGTCAAGCCGTGGCTGAGAGTTTCAGATGGTTTCACATCTAATTACTAGATGGGCCTATCAACCTTCAATTTTCCCCATTCGTCTTAATGCAGCCAAACCCACTAACCTTTCCTATATAGAATATTATAAATAATTTCCCCAATTCCTACAGCTATAGAACTTGATAAACATAGATGAATTTATTATTCAGTTCAGTGCCAACAGCAAGGACCCAGCTTTGGTGCAGCCCAAAGCGTAGGCAATGAGCCAGCCCCATTTCCAGACCTCACTGAGTGAGAGCAGGCACAGCCCCATATCTGCCTCTCTGAATGGTGTCAACTCACATCCTCTTTGTTTGGGGCCTGCTTAGAGCTGGCTTGAAACTGTCTACACATTTCTTTTGGGAAGAAGCTTGTTATGCTACAGTGGCTCTTACCTGTGTTCTTGGCTTACTCTTTCTTCCTCCTGTCAAACAGCATCACAGGCTTCAGGGCCAGAGGAGCCTGTAGGAAGGTACCCTGCTCACCTCTCACCTGTCTCAGACTCTAGGGCAATATCTCATTTACCTTAAAAAAAGAAAGAAAAAAGAGAGAGGAAGAAGCATAACTGCTATTCTAGAAAAGGAAAAATCCCAGATGCTTTTAGATATTCAGAAGAAAAAGAAAAATCATTCTTTGGTACATCAACCTCTAAAAGACCTCTCTACTAAAGCATGCATTTCCCAGAGAAATGCAAGAAATTCACAGTGTCTTTTGAAAATGTGGCGCAGAGTTATCCTATTTAACTACCTGTGAGATTCAGAAACAGCAGTATGGAAAATGTGAGACAAATATCAAGGGCTCAGTCCTGCCCTTTGGTACAGCAGTTGAGCATCACTTCCAGTTGTTTAAAATAAGATTCTGACTGCATATGCCCTCGAAATGTGGGAGGCAAAACAGGAAAAACTCCTTTGGCTGTGCATATCAGCACAAAAGGTGATGACATTTCATTCAGGAATTGCTGCAAGAGATTTTACCTTATTCTGTTATGTAAGAAATGTGATGGTTGGGTTTAATTTATGCTGCCAACACAGAGCAATAATGCCACCACAGCAAAACTGTAGGAACAGACTTTGTAAAGAAAACAAATCCAACCAGCCAAATGAACAGTGCCCACACAACACACTATGTCTCAAAACCTGTGTCTTTTTACTTATTTTCTCCTCAACCTTTTTCAGAGATGCTGGTTAGGATTTCTTTTTACTCAGTGCTCACTCATGGTACAACTACATTTCACAGAAAAATAGGTTTAAAGAATAGTTTGGAGGTATAACAGATTTATTCATATGCCTGAACATTCTTTTTATTTCAACTCTATTGACCCAAAGAACTCAAAAAAAAAAAATACTTTTCCTTTATGTGGCCAACATTCCATAGTATCTGCTGTCGTGGAAGGAATATAAGACAAAAAAGGTATGAGCAAAAGGAGAAGTGAAACATGACAGATTCAGACAAGTAACACCAATAAAATACCTAAAGAAAATAAAGGGGAATGGGATGACCACAATAGAGAGATAAACAAATGATGTACTGACACAAGATAAGCAATGGAGGTAAAAATCTGATAAGGGAACAGAGATAACAGAAACACAAAAGAAAAAGGAAAGAATTAAGTAAAAAATCCCAGAGGAGAAGGAGAAATCCAAGTATGTCTTTCTTAATTTTTAACACAGGCACTATTTTTCCATTTACCTTGATGGTAATGAGATAAGATTCATAATGAAAAGAAGAGAAAAAGTTTTCTTGAAGATGAAGGAACTGCAAGAAAATGTTCCTAGAGAAAAATAATAAGAATTAATTCAACATTTTGAAGATGAAATGTACTCTAAACATAATACATATTATTATTATTATTATTGGGAATTTTAAATCTCATAGAGATTAGAAAACAGAATTTATCAGTCTATTTTAACAACTTACAGTGGTTTCTATTTCTGTCATAGAAAAGGTCTCTGAAGAAGTGCTGAAGTCAAGGAATCACAACTTAGAGTTCTGCTTCTTGTAAATTTTTGCCTTTTGTCTCTTCTTTCCTCTCTCCATCCCCAATAAAACAAACTGAAAATAGGTCTCACTCTATGGAATTCCCCTGGTGTGTTGATCAACAGGATATGTGACATTTTTACGCTTCTAAAGTACGCTCAGAGGGCACAGAAGAAATATGTGCCTCTCTACTTCTCCATAACAAATCTGGAAAAAAGTTCAGATCCCTGACATGTCTCTGGGGCTGAAAATATTTTTATTATTACTTTCCTGTACAACAATGTGGCATGTAAAAGTGATGAGGGAAAGCCATTTTATTACTATCAAGGGTATGTGTCTCTGTATGGGTGCTTCAAGTCTCAGTGGTCCAAACAGAAGGTTCAAAACACCCAAGCACAACCCTTCCACTGACTCAGGGATGTATTTGTGGATGTATTTTTGTGTGCTCTTATATGTGTATCAAAATTACGTCCTACCCTTCCCATTGACTTAGCCTCTCCATAATCACAGTCTTCTCTTTTTTTTTTCTCTTGCAACTACTTTCTTAAAGTGTGAAAGACCACAGAAAATAAAGGGTGATGTAGATAATTGACCACACCAGGGAAAACACACCAATGGTTTGAAAAGTCTTGTAGGATTACCTTGAGAGGGGAGGAAAGCAATGGACATCATATGAAAAAGCAAAAACAGAGAAGGCAGCAGAGCCTGAGTTGCAGAAGGCAGCAGGGAAAACAAAGATGAGTCTGGATTACACTCCTTTGCTGACAAGAATGAATATGAGATGGGTTTAATGACACCACTGTCAAGTGTAGTCCTTCTGCTGCAACAATGAACCAAAATGTTGTGGGAAAACATGTTTTGCTGGTAGGGACAGAGAGGATTGCCTGGATTTCTCAGATATATTAGAAATAGCAGCAAGATTTAACGGGAATACTGAGTGGAAAAGAAATGAAGAGAGAAGTTAAAGAAAAAAGCACCAACTTTGTGACACTGATGACTACAGGAGATGAGACAGTTGCCAGTGGTGACAAACAAAGCAGAGGATTTATGTCAAAAACATGTAAGTTAGCCTCTAGCAAACATGAAGTATCAGCAAAATCTGGGAAAGGAGATCTATATTGGATGATTCATCTTGCAGAGGATCTTCTAAATGTTGCAGTATCTAACTTTAAGTCCTCAGCTTCAAAAAATTTTAGACACTTACAGACCCGAGTTTTGCATCATTCCCTGAGTAACCAATAAAACTGTACATTGACTGATTTTGGTTTTATCTGTGGGACTTCCTGAGAGTGGAGTGAATTGATGAAAGGAAAGCAACATCACATGAACTTGAGAAAGCTTAGTCTCGTACTGAAAGCAATCACTTTAAAATAGCTCCTACTGTTTTCAGTACATTTTAATGTAATGTGGAGGTCACTCTTTCCTTAGTGACTCAGTTTTTCTGTGTTCCAACTGCTTCTTCTTGGCTTCCAGCTGCCACTCTTCCTATATGAACTACTGTCTCTTAATAGGAGAGGAAAGCAGTTATATGGGAATATCTCAACATGGCATTTGCCTTTATTCAAGACCCATTTGTGAGAGGAAATTTGTTCTAGATCTCATGTTATGAAAAGACACTGGGTGTGATTGGTGCTTTGGGCTCTGGTCCCTTTCACAGTTTGCGGTTCTGGAGAGCTATGAAAACAGTGTAAAATATTGTAATCTTTCCCAAGAAAGATTCCTCTAGAGCAGAAAGTGTAAATAGTCAGCATTTCTGTGAAATCAGTAGTTTTAATGACTCTTTCTGACTCAGTTTGCCATTAGTAAAAAAAAGGAATGTTAATTTACCTGCACTTTAGAGATACTGTGGGAGGTGACCTACTTAAGGTTTGCAAACCATTTTCCTTTACAATTTTTAAACAGTGTTATTTAGCTAGAATGAAAGCACTCATGAACACTTGTAACCATGGGCTTGAATTCATAATTTTAAGGCATCTTCTGTTTAATAAATTCACACTGAGAACATTTGTATCACCTTTGCAGGTTTCAATTATCTTCGTGAAGGTTCCAGACAAAACATTTGGGTAAAAGACCCTTTTTCTCTAAATGTTAGCTTGCAATCTACAAGATAACAACAGTAATAGTAGTAGTGACAACAATAATAGTGGCAATAAATAATGTCATTATGATAATGATGCATTCTAGTTTTGGTGACTAAGAATCTTTCCACTGATTTCAGTGGATGCCAGATATAAGACCAAGTCATCCAGACTTATCCTCCTTGACTGGAACTTTGTATAAAACTTTGTGTAGAACTGTTGAAGTCACTGTAGTAACAAGAATTCACAAAATATAACTTTCAAAGTGTAATGACCTCCAAAGATACTAACAGCCATTGAGTCAATTGAGATATTAGTTTTGTGCCACACTGCAATTTTTCCCAAGCCGTTTCCTGATAACACAATGTTCCGTAGGTGATAATTGCTAATTTCTCCTTTTGTCCCACAGGAGCAGATGACCTTATCATCTCTTCTTTTTCAAACATCCCCTTTTTCCTGACTGGTGCCATCCACAATTTTCTTTCAGATTGTCTAATTGAGTAACATAATTAAATTAAACCCAGAGCAGTTATTTCCAGTCCAGAATTACTTTGAAATTACTATTTCAGACTTAAAAAATATCTTTTATCTTCCTCTCATTTTTTTTCTAGAAATTTAGCCTGTGATAGTTCAAAACCAGTTATCACCTTTCTAAAAAATACTTGACTCATTAAAGTGATTATCACCCTAACTGTATAAAACAATAATAAAAAAAAAGACATATATATTATCCATATTTCAGACTACAGTCTGAGGTATGTTGAAATGTTTTCTATAGTCCCAGTTGCAGTCTGAACAGTGTTATTTCAGAGAAAACTGGGAAGGCCCTGTTCTGTAAATAGTGACACATTACGTAATGCTGACAAAAAAAAAAAAAGGAAAATTGAAATGCCTGAAGATGGCTAATCAAGACATCAATTTTCTGCTGAAACCTTAAATTCTGTAACTAGAGGGCTTTTTTTTTTTTTCTTATAGACTAGTACAGGTGTAGAAAAAAAATAATTAGAATATATATCTAACACAGAAACGTAATCAGACCCAATTTAAATCAAATGAGCACTTCTGATTTAGGTCTACATGCACAAATGTAGGCATCATCTTATTATGCTCTGTAATGATACTCATTGTGACCTGAAACAAACATTTCTGAAACTGTCTTCTTTGGCTCAAGGACAGGACGAACAACAAGAAAGTAGGGAAATGTAAGCCTAGTAAAGGAAAACCATGTTTTGAACGAGTAACAGATTGCTTGTTTGTTTATTAGCTTGTTTGCTCTAAATCACATAGCTTTGTAACTAAAATTCTGAGTTAGTAAATGACCTGGTTTCCGAGCTATGCCATTTACATTATTGGTTGTCTTGGTTTCCAGGAAATATTCTTTCCCTGCTGTTTCTCAGGGAAGTCAAAGAACAGCAAAAAGAGAAGGTACAATTGCACTTACACCAGACCCCATCCCCGCATCCTGTGGGAAGAACCTAGCTTGAAGGAAATCTTTGGGAGCAACAATGGCCCCAGAGAGGGAATTGCCCAGCCCCTGTTTATGCCCTGGGCTTGGTGATGATTTGTGGCATCTTGGCAATGCTACCATCCTGGCTGTTTCTGCTGTCAGCAGATCTCTCAAGACTGAAATACAGCCCTGTGATTACTCTTATTATATCTATTATCTCAGATCCATCCAGCTCAACACAGGAAGAGGAAAAAAAAATGATGTTAATTACTCCCTAGTTATGATTGTTGTGGGGTAAAAAGTTGTTTCATATAAAAAGCCATATGAGGAAGATTGGTGAAAGTTTGGTAATATAAAGTGCTGTCTTCCTTAGCAAATAAAATGTGTCTCATTCAGGTTTTTAAAGTGCAAAATTAACAAGAACAGATTCCCCTGCTTGTCTGCATGCCAGCACCATTTGTTTATTTTTTGGGGCAATTGAATGTCCACTAACCCTGCTTTTGAAAGACATTTTATTTTGGGACAGAATTTAGATCACAGACCTCAATAATAATTTTTCCAGTGTACCATGAATGGCGAGTATGGGCTTAATGTGCTAAAAGACAATTCAGATACAGGTAAGCCCACTTATATCAGCTAGGTAATGACTCCCTTCTCTCTTTGAAATTTATTTCCATTAATATGAGAAAGAAACTGTAATGTAGAGGTCTGGGTATGTGAAAAACATGCTATGGTGTATGAATTTACAGACAAGCAATTAATCTATGGTAACTGCCCTGGGCAGACTCTTCTCACACAATGTCCTACGGGGTAGCAAATGTTGTTTTGCCTCTAAGATAAGCAACTTAGCATGAATTTGCATTTGCCAATGAATAATTGTGCAAATGACCTGACTCTGTAGATTCATTTTCTAGCTTGCTTTTTTGATAGGTTGTTCATCAATTCATATACTAAAACCTAACTACAAATGGATCTCCACATTTGCACCTCTCTTAGTAACACAAGTTGCTTACAATGGGAAAGTTTGTATGATAAAGTGGGCAAGTCGTATCAGTAGGAAACACCGGTACACTGGTATAACTGCATTTACACTGGGATTGTAGCACTATATTACTAACCCCTTTCATGTTGCAATCAATGCAGGCTAATGTAAAAATTGTGCATAGATTGGATCTAATATATATGTTAATGCACAATAGAAAACTGCCCCTCCTCTGCTTAGAATGATAGAATACTATGCAGAACAGATCACCTCTCCAAGTAAAATCATCAGCATTTGGCTTTTGAGCGGCCCCATGATTACTAGAATAAGAATGCATTAAAGTTAATTTGCACCTTGTCACCTCCACAGAATCGACTGCCTGTGTTTTGCATGTGCCAAATTTTTTGTAGATTAAATACAGACCAATTTCCTAAAAACTGATACACACTACATATACAGTTCATTTACTGTCATAACAATAAATGAACAAACAGCTAAATAAGCTGATCACTTTTTCTTCACTGAAAAGCAAACAAATACAAAAGAAATAATTTTCTCTATTGTTTGAAGGGTGACTAATGGACTGGTTCCTTTCAGATTATTTGAAATGGAAACAAACAGTTTTACTTTACATGTTCCAAGTACCAGCAATTTAGTGACAGGCATAGTCCTAATTTCAGCCCTGGTGTTTTGCCAGTCTAGTACAATGCTTTCAAATGGAGAATCATAACGTTTTTGGGTACCATGGAAAAATGCAAAGAGCTGCAAAATGTTAAAAAGCAGTACTTTTATATTTGACTAATGCCTACTTATACCAAGAAGAGGAGAATTTGCTGTCATTACTAGCTACAAATATTTATTATATAAAGATATGTCAAGGGTAAAGAGAAGTGCCTTGGAGTGCTGCCCCTAGTGTAGTTCCCACAGGGAAGAGGAACAAGAATTTACACCCACACTGAATAACTGTAGAGACCTCTCACTTTCCTGCCCCGGGTGAAGTCGATCTCCAGCCTCCCACAGATTAGCTGAGAAGGGGTTGCTCCTCTAAGAAATCTGAGATGCTTTACTACAAGAAGCCAGGCAGGAGCAAAAAGACATTGGAAGTGGCAGATACTTAGCACCTTGGACAATCAGGCCAGAAGGGTTCTCTTAATCTTCCCAGAGGTGGATTAAGTGGGAAAGAGCCATGAATAGTTCAAAGCTTTTAGAGGAACGGGTGTACTTTGTCACTTTCTCAATTCTGTGCTCTCTCTCACCTTGCATTTCTGACATCTTTTCTAAGTAAAACAGTAAGAGAAAGAGCCTGCCCTGTAGCTGATCTCTCTAGTTTAATTAAAAGCTTTATTTCAGCTTTGTACAGACTGTATGTGCCTAAGGAGAGCAATTTCAACAAAGAAGAATAGTCTGCCATCCCACCAATCATCTCCAGGTCAACAGCAGAGGTATGGTCTAGTGGAGGAACAAGGACAATTGAGATTATTTTCCAGCTCCAGTCACTCCCATCTTCTGTTTCAACATCATATTTGTTTCACTTCTTCCTTCTCCCTTTCTTTAGAGGATAAAATCTTTTGCTCTGTACTTTTTTTGGCACTTTCTCTATAAATAAACACTTCCCTCATCATTGCTGATGAGGGCTTCCCTTAGCTTGAAGAAGTTGCAGTGATTAAGTAGAATTACTCCTCCAAATTCTTCCAAATGGCTTGCAGCGGATACAGTCTTTGGTGACTACAGCTGCATGTGAGTCCTACTCACCATAATTCTATTGTGCAAAGGTGCCTTTTATTATTTTGTGTCTCTGAAGGTTTAAAACTAAATTAACAAGGAGAAAAAAAAAAAATTCAGTTGACCTAGCATCCTAAATTCCAGTCAATCCTAATAGAATGTAATGGACATGAGATACGCCCCATGTGGATTTTATGTGTTAAGAATATCTGCAATATTTGCAACAATAACATAAAAAATGCCAAAGACAATTCCACGTTTCAGCCTGTCACCTTCAATCCTTTGCTCCACTGCAGCTCCATTTTTTCCTGGGCCATGCCAAAGCTCTCATTTTGCCATTCATGAAGCAGGATGCCAATTCCATGGGCTGTGTTTCTGCTCAGGTTTGATATTTTCTCTATCATAAGCATTCAACATTTACAACTAGCTTGGAATGGTAAGCTCAGTATAAAACAATGACTTTTTTTGTCCCAAACCTGTTTACTTTCTTGGTTTCCAAAGTGAAAATTTGGCCTTAATCACACAGAGTAGTTTGAATAGCATTTGTCTTCAGATTGATCTTCTACTATGCAAAAAATAATTGGAAAAAGTCTTTTGTAATACATAAAAGATTTTGTAACCGGTTCAAGTAAATTAAAAATAAGTAAGTTTTGATGGACTAAAAATCAATAATATGTTAGCTATGTGTATGTCTCTTTTGTAATCCATTAAAAAGCCATCTAGACATGGTCCTGAGCTGAGGGCTTAGACCAGATGACCTCCAAAGGTCCCTTTCAACATCAACCATCCTGTGATTCTGTGATTATGACTTGTCCCTAGAGACATTAAAGGCTGCTTCTCAATTTAGCTAGATTAAACAGGCATGGATGGAGGACACCAACGTTCAGCACTCTGGTCTGAATGACAGAATTAATTCAGAATGTCTAACTGTAGGTTTCCTCTCTTACCACTAAGCTACTGATTACTATGGAAGTGTCAACTGGTGGGTGTTTGGGTGGAGGAGAATTCCAGGACTTCAGACACCAAATTAGGAATATTTTCCAACACTTTGAAAACAGCTAGCTTGTTTTTGACACATCAGCATTTTCTGATTAAAGATTTATTCAATATTTTCTAATTACTTCTAAAGCTACGCAGCTGGGACTTAGGGGATAATCATACTAGGAGATTGTTACAAAGATCATCAGTATTAATTACTGTTCTAAAATGTAAATGTATACAATTACAGTTCAAAACTAAGACAAGCAGGACATTTTCTACCACTACAAGATATTTATTTAAGGCACCAAACAGGTTACTTTTGAAAGGTGTTTGAAAGGATGTTCTTGCTAATAACAAGTTCTGCAGTGATCCAGAACAAAGAAAAATATTGTCTAAGAAGAACAAATAAAAAAAGTCTCTGACGAAGAACAGGTTTTAGGGCAGCTGCAAAATCACTAAGGACAGGGATAGGCACACATTACAAAATTAAACAATCAATAGTAATTTTTTAGAATAATTTTGGAGTACCCTTTTCTGATTTCTGACTTCACTAGTGATTTTGCCTGGTAAAAAAAATCCAACCAAACAAACAGCAAATAAGGACTGAAGAATCTCAATCACTTGCTGCTAAAACAGAAGAGCTGCAAAGATGCCATGAGTTTCATCTTGGCAATGTCTTCTTCAATGCAACTGCTGTGGCTGAAATCCCAAAGTGCAACAGAAGCCCTGTTGTCAGGCTCCATTTTGCCACTTGAGCTGTGATAACCTGTTTCAGTTCCACATCCTAGACAGTTGTATTTGTTTCAGTTTCAATATCTCCAGGTGAACAAATCTCTATTTTTTTTCCTACTTGTCTCTTTTTTGTCCATAGCACTTTTCATCCAGGAATTGGAACACAATTCTCTCATCGTACAGGTTTCTTCAGGGCCATGAGGAATGCAACTCCCATTGTTTTTTTCTCCCTAATGAAGTGTCAATAACATTTTGTGAGATGGATGTGAGGAAAATAGTGAGGAAACTATTGAAATCTCCCATCAGTCTCTGATCTGCATTGCTGGCATAATCAGAGGGTCATGGTTACAAGTTCACTATCTCCCTCCTTACAACACTCTTGGACCCAATATCCCTATTTTCTGGAGGAAAGGTTTATTAAACAGGGAATCTGCTCCCCCTCAGCCAAACCCCTAAAAGTCAGCTGGGGAACAGGAAAGGAGGGTGGCAAGATCAATGGACTTGCACTGTTCCAAGGGAAGTCCATGTGGGGACACTGATTCTGTGAACACACAGAAGCTGATGTAGTCAGTGACAAATGAAGGCTGGTAATAACAATTATAATTGCATTCAGTACTATTTTGCTCAGGTGCAATAACTTTTATCTTCCTAAAACAATTGCAAATGATTCTAGTTAATTAAGTGATTAAAAAAGAGCTGGGAGTAAAATGAATCCATGTGCAGCGTGTGGTTTGTTCGGGGTGTTGCCTGAAATCACAGACAGGTTCAGTTCAAGACAAGTCATACTGAAAAGTCATTCTGACTCCTCACAGTGTTTGAGGTAATAGAAACTACTTTGGAAATGGAAATAAACATTGTTTCTTCTCTCTTTGCAACATAATTAGTTACTCTCAGCACATAATCAGTCTAAAGGCTTGTTTGAATTCATAAAGATGTGTCTTTGCTCTGCATCAGGAAAGATTTGTTACTCCAAAACATTCTCTGTTGCTCCTCACCTCATGAAAGGAAAAAGTGCATAGAGCAGCCTTCTCCCTGCCTTCTTTCTCTCTCTACAGCAAATTATTTTACATAAACCTGCAAACAAATGTTCTGTCTCTTTTCTCTCCTCTCCTTTCCTCCATTTGCTTTCAGGTTGGACTGTATTTGGCACCTAAAGCACACAAAAAGCCCTAGGACGGGTGAGGAAACACACACGGCTGTGGGGCTGCTTCAGAAAAAGTCCTGGGTCCACTCTCATCAATGGTGCAGACTCCATCCACCACATGTGATCCAAAAGAAATTAACTTTGGGAGTGGAAGTGCAGCAGTTGTGTCAAAATGGTGCTGCAGTGGTGCTAGGGAGCCCTACTCACTGGGGCAAGGGATTTTATCTCATGGTTATGTTGCTTCTCTGACATGAACTACTATCTCTTCTTGGGTTCCAACAAGGCTGCCCCTACAGGAAATTTGCGGTGTAATATGTGTAGGTATGCAAATGTCCTCAGTGGTCATAATTCTGATTACTGCAAATATATGTGTGTGTGTATGTATAATATTTATAAGTTTTCACACACCTCTATGTACACTTATTTTAATGGCCAGTCTTCGCGAGCGAAGATTTGGGAAAGGTCATTAACCCTTCGAGCCTGCGCAGTGGATTTTTTAGGTGAGACACAGCGTGCGCTGAACTGAGCCCACCCTTTAATCCTGAGGTTCATCTGCCGGGGCCAAGCAAACTTGGACAGTGGCAGTGAGGGTCTCAGAACGTAGGTTTGTTTAGAGTGACCTTCTCTTAGATGGATTGCCTCACAGGGCTAACGAGCTCCATCTGCCCGGGGGGCTGGGAATCGAACCAGGGTCGCAGCGGTGAGAGTCCTGCACCCTAACCACTAGACCACCAGAGGCCCCTATGTACACTTATATGTATATACATATGTATATACTCACACATTCACACACATGCATACTCACATCCTCCCTGTCAGCTGCAGTGGCACAAGTAAACCAACTCTCTCAGTGAGACAGTTTAACCATACATATCATGAACAGAGGCATTTGCCTGATCAAGTGGAACAAGGAACAAAGGTAAATTTGCCAATTCAAGAACATCTTACTGCACTTAGTATATTAGATAGGCATTTTGTTTCACCATCTCTTCTATAATGCAGCTAAGTCTCTTATCGATTTGTACTTGGAAGTGTCAGAGTTCATTTAAATAATGATATAGAAGGGGAAAAAAACTTTTAAGAGATGGAGTTTAAAAGCATTTACAAGATGGAATCAGGGAGGGGAGGTCAGTCAATAGGATCTTCTACAGGGAACAGTAATTCCTGTTCAAATGACACCTCCCATAACTGTGAAAGAGAACACTTTACAGAGGGAAAGCTCTTCTACAGTGCAGAAAATCAGTTTTTAAAATTGAATCTAGAAAGTTAAGTGGTTTGGTTTGGGAAAGTTCTTTGGTAATGTTTGAGGTTTTCCTGACCTTTACTTGCCTAAGGGAAACTTTAACTGAAATAAACACCAACTGTGCGTGTGTGTATCACCATATATTATGAAATAAAAGCTTCCTTTTATTCTTTCATTTGTGCTTCTGGATTAAACATTTATGAAAAAATATACTACTTGATCTGAGGTGTGATTTGTGTCTTGTTTCATGAAAGAGACAGCAGCTCAATTCATGCTCCATAAAGCTGCCAGATTCGTTAATCGAATCAGCAAATATAAAATCCTGGTACGTGCCAGCAGATATTTTTTAGTAGCACAAGAACTTGAATGATAAATCCAAAAGAAATCCTCCTGTCATGCAGATTGAGCAGATATTACAAACAAGTTCCACAAAAGTGTGAAGACCTGTTACTCCTAGGAGAAGCAGTGGAATCCTCAGTGCTCAACTCATGCCAGATGGGATCAGCAAAACACTGGGAAGTGCTGTAGGATAGGAACAAGTGTGCACAGGCCAGGGAATAGACTGGTGAACTAAGTAGTCTTTGACAATTTTTCTTTGATGAGATACCAACAAAAATCTACTGGAGATCGCATGATAGATTTAGAACAAAAAGATAATATAAAAGAAATTATAGTGAAGAAAAATATTACAACAGGTTCCCTAAATACTGCCTATCTTTTTGGCTTACAGATGAAAATTGAACGTAAGAAGTTAAAGTCTTCCTTTGGATAAGAAGTATCTTTGGGAAAGATGTTTTATAAAAAAGAAAAAATAATTCAGATTTTATCTTTGACTTGAGGTATATGCCTTTGTTGCATTTAATGACAATTGAAATCTAAAGAAAGAGTTTTGTCACTTAACATTGAGTAATTCTGCAGGCTATGTGTTAAAGTTTCAATATTTCATACTTCTGGTTGTGTATCATATCACTTAAATTCTATGAAGATG
Source organism: Lepidothrix coronata (assembly GCF_001604755.1). NCBI lineage: Eukaryota > Metazoa > Chordata > Aves > Passeriformes > Pipridae > Lepidothrix > Lepidothrix coronata. The sequence continues at coordinate 1,193,326 of NW_016690405.1, forward strand.
AATGTTTTTTGTGTTTCACTCATTGCTTGGTGAAGGAATAAGAAGAGTGAGGTTTACATACAAGTGCTTGATGAAAATAGGATTATACACATGAAAAAGAATTACTCAGATGCAGAAATGTTCATGATGACTACTGGCACTATATTTTTTTGAAATTATGACTGATGTAACAGGTACCAAATGCGACAGGCAGAATCTCAGCTGGAGAAACCATGTTTCCAATAGAAGATCTTAGGAATAGGGTAGGGTATAGGAATATAAGTATGATAGTGGAAACAAGGGGAAGAGTGTCCTACTGTGTTTCTACCATGAAAATCACTATTAACATGCTTAGGTGGGAGTGGGAATGCTGCCTTTGCCCCACGTCAACCTCTGCTCCTACAGTCTAGCCTGCCTCCTGCTACTGCCTCAAAAGCCCTTAATCCTTTCCAAAGCACTCTAGACCAGCACATCTTGCCCACCAGAAACTACCTAGATGACCTGAGCTACTTCATACCCTCACAGCGTCAGACCACCCCTCACACACGATGCTGCCCTCTTCCCAAAATCCCTCACACAGAATCACCATCTGGGGAGCCCCCTCTATACCTGCTGGTCTGCATCAGACTTTAGTGCAACACATAATGTCATGGGTGGGTGGCTGTTCTTGGGTATTTTATAACAACACACACACACATATGCAGATACCATCTGGGTAATACGGGATCTGTGTTAGCTCTACTCTCACTGAAGCTGTGAGGCTGCAGAGCTGTCTCTGTTTCAGTACGCTCAGTGTCATGGCTTTTAATATTCTGTTTTTCTTTTGAAAACTTTCAGTCATGAAGAATATTAATCTGCATTTTCAGACCATGAGTCCAGTGCAGCGAGATGGAGAGGAGGGGGAGGAGGGAGAGAAGGCTAAGTGTGGAGAGTTAGAGACAGTCAATCATCCTGTAATGTGTGACACAGTCCACTGGAGAGGGAACGATAAGTTACAGCTCTGTGAGCACCTCCAAACCTCTCAGTAAGATTGTGCCTGCTTCCTGATGAACTGGCACAACTACTTGGTACCAAGCTTGAAAACACTCTGTGACCCACTCACAGGACTTTTCTTTTCATAATATAAAAGAATTTTTATATAAATTCAACTGTAAGGATAGGGCTTATATCCTCTCACAGCTGGATCCTTTAGCTTTGGAATTCCCCTGAATCACTAAAAGTGTGTTAAATATTTTCTAGTAATACTTTTCAAAATAAAAGTAAAATGATCTTTAAAGGAGCATTTGGACAGCGGGCTCAGGACCATGGTGTCATTTTTTGAGTGTCCTGTTCAGGGTCAGGAGTTGGACTCAATGACCCTGATGGGTCCCTTCCAAGTCAGCATATTCCATGGTTCTATGAAGTTTGTATGGTGAAACATTTTGGATCAAAACACTTAGCCAAAAATGCCTACTTTTTTCTCTGTTATGAATCTTTGTACTCCAATTCTTTCAATTCTTCACCTTTTGAAATGAAGGAAAATAAGAAAATTAATAAGAAAATATAAATCAGATAATAATGAGTTGGAAAAAAATGGAATTAAATTATGTGGAAGCATTATTTTTAACTTGCTTCATTTCTCCTAGGAAAGTAACACAAAATCTTTCTCCTTTAAAGGGAAAATCACTACAAATAGTAAAATTTTCAACATATTTAGAAAGTTACTTTCCAAAAAAGTAATCACTGATGGAAAAATTATAAGCAATTCTTATTCCACTGAAGTCTGTACCACTTAGCTTGAACCACAACATGAATTTTACAGATTAGACGTAAATTAATTGTGTAAAATAAACATTTCCTTTCATCAGTTGAGAATCTGACACTTTGCACTCATGGAAGCTGTAATAAAGAAGAGTTCCAAAATTATTTACTGTTTTTACCAGGTTTTTATATTGTTCAGTTCATCTGCACAAAAAAAATCAGTGCTAGTCTTCTTAATTAAACTCTTTTTGACTTTTTTTTTTTTTTAATTTATAATAATTCTTATTGCTTACCACCAAACAGTCTCAATTTCTATAACATTATATTTAGTTTGGATAACCAGAGCCAAATACTGGAATTACTGTGTGGTTGTACAATTTTACCTGAAGACTTTGTAGTTTCAGGATTATTTCTATACTGCTCTTTACATTTGCAGATTTCCACGTGCACGCCTGTGTTTTTACTGCCTCAGCCACACTGGACTGAGTTACATTTTGAAAAGAAAATGGTCCTTTCCATTTAGCTAAGAAGCTAGTTAACTTATACTCCACCAAATGTACTGGGGTGTGTCCCATCATTGTCTTGCATGTACTGATATTGAACTAGAGCTGCCTCCATGCTCTGTATGAGATGTAGCCAAGCAGGCAGCTGAGGAGTCTCCCTACCACTGAGTGGGTGCTTTGCCTGAAACTAGTGTTCCCTTGATCTCCAGTCCCTTTTCTAGCCGAAGAGCAGTGCTGCACATCTGTGATCATACCCCAACATTACCCTTTCTCCCTGCTGAAAACCGACTTTCTTTTCTTACTTTGTTTTCTGTATTTAGCTTTTCCTAATCAATCTCTGACAGCACTTTATCTTTCATAACATGACAACTTATGTCCCTTAATAGCTTCTTGTAATGTACTTTTTCAGAAGTTTATGAATAAAATCTGATGAATCACAGATTCAAACTCCTCTCTGAATGTGCAGGGTCCAGCAAACAAAAAGGGAATGAGTAGATGAAAGCAATTTTGAGTTAGGCGATTAAATAAAAAAACGACTAGACTGTTTGCTTACAGAAATCCTCTGCCCATTGCAGGAAAGTCATGGGCTCTGAAACGCTAAATGGAGCCTGAGGATTCTATTTTGGCATTGCATTAATGCACCAAATTGCTGATCTCTTTAAAAACCAACTGAAAAATATCCCACCTAAATGTCTGTTAGTTATCTGTTTTTAAGGTTAAAGACCTAGGTCTATATCTCTGAGGGATGGTGATGGTAAGAGCTTTAAAACAGCGTGGAAACTAAAGAAGGCAGGTGAAGTACAGTCCTCGTGCTGTCTAGGGCTTAGCTCTATGGATATTAGTGGCTGAAAGCCTTTGACAGGAGGAGATTTATAGAAACAAAATGGGAAATAGTTTACTGCTATGGGCAGGCTGTACCTGGCTGCCATGTGATAAACTGTTAATATGTACATCATTGTAGTGTTTAGGGGGGTCCAGTTAGAAGCCAAGTTGTATTTCACTGTGTATTTCACTGTGTACCAAAAATGTTTCTTGAGGAATGTTTCAGCCACCATAGATTTGGAGCCAAACCCATCATTTTTCTTCTTCCCTGGCATGAAATGGGGAGCTGTTTACTCTGCTGGATTCAGATGGAAGCTGAGTGTCACCAGAAACCAGAGTGACAAATTGGGCTGCTTAGGAAACAGTTATCTTCTTTCTTCTTCCCCTTCTCTCACACGTCAGAGAAACTGATATTTTGCTAAATTTCTCAAGCATTTAACAAACCCACAAGGAAGTAAAGCGTATTTTACCATGAGATGCTATCACCATGCTGAAAGTCATAATTCATGGACTTGAAAGTTTAGGTGTCTCTAAAGGAAGCAGTTCAATATTAAGCTATATTTTCCAAACTACTGTTGTTTCCTTATCATGATGGTCTCAGACATTGTCAGCCCTAGGGTCCTACAACTAGAATGTGTGAAGGAAAGGGAAACCCAACACGGAACAATTTGTTCTGGGAATACACTTGTCTTGCTTCTATTTATCCTTCAGGGCAATTTAAAATTTCTCTTTAAGCCTTAAAAATTATATTCATCTTTCTTTCACTGTTCCTTTTCTTTTTAAAGTTGATTCTGTAATGAGATCTTCTAATGCTCCAACTCTCCTCCTAATTTTTTTTCCCTATCTTCCTTAAGTATTTATCAGCTACTAAATGAGAAAAATACAGAGATGGCTCCCAAAATAATGTCTGCAGTGGAGAACCTATAGTAGCTGCAGCTTACATAGGCATACTCAAAGTAGCTTTAAAATTTTCACGTTCAGATTTTCACAGCTGCTTCAGCGGCTGAGACTTATTGAGCAGCTTTTATAACACCTGCAGAGCCCTTTGCTGCTGCTGCAGACTCACCCTTGTCCAGTGCTAAAACCACAATGAATATTCAATTGACACTGTGACTGCATTTCTAGGAGGGGCGATGGTACCTTTGGCTACAGTGTAGACGTAACCAAGAGAGATGATAAATCACTGCAAGCAGCAAAATTGTCTGTAAGTTAAGAATACAGAATGAAGCTGTTCTCACCTGCAAATTTCCATTACAAGGATGAGAGCTTTTCTAAAACATAATATTCTTGAAGGATAAAAAGACGGTGGTTCCCATGGTGATGAGAAAAGGGATACTGGAATGAAAATGTGGAGGTCTCTTGAAATAACTAGCAAACAAATGATCAGTAAAGTTGATGAAATGGTGAGTAAACACAGAACTATGGAAATCAGAAAAAACCTATTGAATCAAAAGAAAGGCACAATATATGGACTGCTCTGAGGGTTAGGAAACCTCATTTTGTAGTTTTGTGGTGGTCATATATATGACTTTTGTGTATGGGAAAGCAATGTTAAATTCTAAATAAAAGATATAAACATTATTTTTATTGCTAGATATGGATGCATATTTACCCTGAATTGTTTTGTTTTTAAAGAAAAAAGTCTAGTTTTACATTATGTTATGCTATTAAAGGCCTCTTTTAACAGGTCTTCAGAAATTGCCAGAATTTTATTGCCTTTTTGAAGGTCGTCAAATATATTGAGTCTGAAATTACATATCCAGGATTTCTAGAGATTCTAGAGATGGTGGTATAAAGTTTAAGATCAATCTTGTGTTCTTGAATGTACTAAAATTTTCAGTATAGCACATCCAGACTAAATGTCTGTAAGCAGATATGTTGTTAACAGAATATTTCTATAACGTATTTCCCACTTTCCCCCAAGAAGTTAGTGCACATTAGAGACTTTATGTACGTGGACTTTCAATGCAGTGCTGCAGCATGGTAGATCACCAGCTAATTTTCAAATTTTCAGACATGTTCAATCACCAGATTTGATGATCAAAAAACAAATTTGAGGCATAATGAACTTGAGGCATAATGAAAAATCATTCTGGGATTTTGCCGAAGAAATAAGGCAAATGAAATATAGATATAAATTTATTTGGTAGAAGAAAAATATGTCCTAAATGAAACGTAAAAATTCCTCCAGTGCGGGTGAGATTGTGACCTGAGAAAGAAAATAACAGGAATCTGGAAGAGAAGAGCAATCTGAGATCATATACCCATATCCTGAGCTGGTAAAAAAGTTCTTGGAATTACCTGGGGTTTGACAACATGAAAGAGATTTGGGAACAAAGCACATCCCTTTTTTGAGTCTCCAACAACCTGGGGAGAGCACTGCAGGGGTTTGGGTTAGCATGGGTGCTGTATTCTGCCTTTTAACAGAAGATGGATCAAACCGTACCCTCTCTAAAATATTATTAGCTTCCCTTCCTTGCCTTATTCCTCCTCTGTGAAAAATCCACTCAGCTTTGTCTCAGACTCCGTCAGCTCCTGATGAATTTAACCAGGCAGCCTAATTCACATCTTCCCACTTGTGTGTTCTCCAGCTTTTAGGATCTCATGCAATTCCAGAGAGAGAGCATTTAGAACTAAATCTGTCAAATGACCTCACACAGGGAATAATCCATTTTATTCAATTACCTTTGCCATGGATTTAGCTTGCAGACTTGATATACAGAATCCTTGTTTTGATGTACTAAACAAGATCAAAGGTGACTGACTATTCCAAATTCCTCTGAAAAGTTAGTTTGAATCATTATGCTTTAGACAACTTCTCTCCTAGGAAGCTTTTCTTTAATGAACCATTATTCACCATAGCACAAGATCTGCTTAACTAAAATAAACCCAAGCCTCTTAGAATTTTACAGCTGCTGCAATTAAATAAACATTGTCAGACCAAACTTTTTTAAAACCATGGAGCAGGATATTTTTTTGTTATACATACATATATATATATATATGTGTGTGTATTAAATTTAGTAGATCAGTTAAGAGCATTCTAAAAAATATTTTAAATCCAGATATAAGTATCTGTTACAATATGCAAAAACTGAATAGGGAACCTAATTCAGTGTTCATTATGACTAAAAGCATTTTTGAGTTCATTGCTTTCTTCAAGCAGAAAGGAAGAAATGGTCTTATGAAATGATAGGGCTTGATCCAGTGGAACAGTATTAAATAGAATTGAAAATTAAAGTGAATTAAAATCTTTAAGCTCTTTGCCTTTCAGCAGGTAATGCTGCAGTTAGAGGTAACTTTAAGAGCACCAGATTTCTTCTGAAAATATCTCTGGGCAAGAACATCTCTTCAGTACTCCAAACATGGTAGCTGTAGGTACTAAAACATTCAAAGTATTGTCATGAAAATATTCATAAGACTAGCACTTGAAAAGACAAGAATCCATCTTCTGTAAGAGAGTCTGATTCCATTATCTGATTTCCTTTAAGAAAATATGTGGGTAAGTTTTCATGCTTATTTATAGCTGCTGCTTTCATTATATCTTGCTTTCTTATGTGCCATTTCATGCATTATGCAGGAGCAAAAATGAAACAAGATCCAGTGAAAATTAGGCTGCAGAACATCCCTGAATTTCACCAACTTAAAACTCCTGTAGTATTTGAATGTGTTCTGTATGTTTTCTGCTGCCTGTGAGAGAGGCAGGGGCTGAGATGGGGGTACCCAGGAGCAGGCTGGGCTTCCCATCTGCTGAGGAGGGGAAAGAGGGCATCAGTGCCCATCCTCTGGGGAGTGCGCTGAAGAGGCAACATCCAGGGGGTTCACACACAGCCAGTGTCTGTGCAGCAATAAATGGAGAGCCATGTCTGAAACATGACCAGTTTTGCATAACAAGGGAACAAAGCACAGTGGTTTTAATTGTCCAGACAGACTTAAAATATTACTTCATCTAGTCTACTGGACAGAATTTCCATTTTCAGGTAGTTGATTTTCCTTTGCTGTGCCATTGATATGGTGCCATTGATAGGATTCCTCCACAGCATTGGATATGATTGACCAATTCTTACATGTCCTTTAGAAGTCTAGGGACACTTTCTTTTTAACATCGTTTTAAAATATACTTTTTTTCTTTGCCTAACTTCCAAGAATTAAAGAAAAAAAAAATTACCCCACCTAATATACATGACTCTTTCTAGTCCTTTTTAATCCAGTCAGAACTCTAAGATAGTTTTATGCTTTTAACATTTGGTTTCACCACTCTTCTGTATCTTCTGTAGGCTGAGAAAGCTCCATAAGGCATTTTATTACAGGTATTAATGTGACATCTGATTAATACAGCCACCATTATAATTAAAAAAACCTTGTTCCAAAAAGATAATTGCATTTCCTTTTCTTTTATTCAATTATATTAGTATATTACCCTTGCATTTTAATTTTCCATTTTAAGGTACTACATTCTGATAAGAAAGTTTTATTTCTTTGCAATTTTCAGTGTTTTTAAAGATTATTATTGGTTACAATAATTAGATAATCAGCAGAAAACACACAGGTCTATATAGAAGAACCTGCTGCTACTGATACTGCTAATTTTTTTTCTCTAATTGCAGACTTTGTCCAAAATCCATGAGAGGAAATGAAGTGCTGAATAAAATGTTAAAAACTAGTCACTTTCTGCTACATGGCAACTGATACTGAGCTGTCCAAGTGCAACAGTCTGAGGAATGGTAACCTTCAGTGTAGATTCTATGAACAGAAGGAATCTAAATAATAATTTGGGTCATTTTCTGTTAAATAGAGGAACATGACCATTAACATTTTAACATAAACAAAGAGACAAAGTTACTGAGAATGAAATCTCATCTTCAGTCTTCCAACCATAGCAGGCAAGAATGATGCTTTAAAAAGGCATATGTGCACACAAGACATTTGGGGAGAATCTTTAACATAAATGATCTCTCATGGAATCACGGGATAATTTAGGTTGGAAAATAACTTTAAGACCATTGAGTCCTACCCTAGCACTGCTAAATTTACCAATAAAACAGTTCCTCACGTGCCACAATTACACTTTTAGGTGCTGAGTACAGGGGGACAGTCACCGCCCTGGTCCTGCTGGCCACATTATTTTTCAAACAGGCCAGGATGCCATTGGCCTTCTTGTGCACCTGGGCACACTGACAGCTCATGTTTAGCCACTGTCAACCAGCAACCCTGGGTCCTTTTCCACTAGGTAATTTTCCAGCCACTCTTCCCTGGACTTGGAGCTTTGACTGGGGTTGTTGTGACCCAAGGACAAGATCTGGCACTTGGCCTTGTTGAACCTCATGCAATTGGCCTTGCCCATTGTTCCAGCCTGTTCAGATCCTTCTTCAAAGCCTTCCTACCCCGCAAAGATCAACACTCCTGCCCAACTTCCTGTCATTTACAAACTATCTGTGGGTGCTCTTGATCCCATTGACCAGATTGTCAAAAAAGATATTAAACAGAACTGGCCCCAACACTGAGTCCTGGAGAACACCACTGGTGACTGGACACAATTGAATGTAAGTCCATTCTCCATCACTCTCTAGACCCAGCCATCCAGTCAGTTTTTTACCCAGAGAATGCTATGGGAAACAGTGTTAAAGGCTTTACTGAAGTCCAGGTAAACAATTTTCACAGCCTTTCCCTCTTCCAGTGAATGGGTTACCTTGTCATAGAAGGAGATCAGGTTGGTCAAGCAGGATCAGCCTTTCCTGAACCCATGTTTGCTTGTCCTAATTCCCTGATTGTCCTGCATATGCTGCATGAGGACACCCAAGATGATCTGCTCCATGACCCTCCGCGGCACTGAGGTCAAGCTGACAGGCCTGTAGTTCCCCGGATCCTCCTTAAAGCCCTTCTTGTAGGTGGACATCACTTTTACTGAGCTCCAGTCAACTGGAACCCTCCTGGTTATCCAGGACTGCTGGTAAGTAACAAAAAGTGGCTCGGTGAGCACTTCCTCCAGCTCCCTCAGTACCCTTACCAACCAAAGGAGAGTTAATGAGAATCTTAGTCCTCCTAAGGAGAATCTTAGAAACATTTTTTATTATCTTTTACAGCAGTAGCCAGATTAATTTCTAGTTGGGCTTTGGACTTTCTGATTTTTTACAGCATAACATCAGAACATCCTTGTAGTCCTCCTGAGTTGCCTTGCCCTTATTCCCATGTGATCATGCTCAGGTGCACCATAATTTCTAACACATCGATAACCCTTGTGTCTTTTCAGTCTCATGGATCTTTGTTCCCTACCTCCACTGAGATGGCAGACTGAAGGACTTCACTAGCACACCATCCTTCAAACACTGGTGTGTTGTCTCCAGGCTTATCTCTAGTGATTTTGGTTTGATCCCTTTTCCCCTTCAAGTCTAGTTTAAACGTCTTTCCCTGAGCCCTGGTAATGCCTGTGCAAAGATCTTTTCCTCTCTTTGAGACAGGTGTAACCCATCCAACAAGCAACCTGCACTCAAATCTCACTCTCAAGAAACTTCTGACTGTGGCAAATCTTTAAAAGCCAGAGACCTTACGAGATCTAGTCTGGGCAGAATCAACAATGTCAAGATTTATTTAAATTAGCACAATAAGTAGGTGATTGATAAAATTGAAGTTGTAAGTATCATATGCAAGTTAGATATTTTTTCTTTTTACAACTTGAAGATTTTTCCTTTTCCTTCCTGCCCACACAATTGTTGTTAAAATCCTTCCACAGGACTTTCTGGAAAAACATCAAATTGATATTTTGGAGACACTATGGTCTCTGCATGTGCACAGAACAAGGATCGGCATAAAAACAAAAGTGCAAATATCAATGTACTGCCCCAGAAATGAAGTGTCAGTCTGACTCTGAACATTTATAAATCAAAGAAGTATAAGATTACTATCCACTTGGCGCTTTCCCCTCCAGGGTACCCAAAAGCATGCCAATTAGTGCCAGTTGTGCTGACAGCTATTCATTAAGTCTATCAGGAAACTGCTCTGAGATTTAGGGGTCTCATTAATTCCTCTAAAAGCATCAGAGCAGGTGCTTTACTCATAGTGGGAAATCCTAATGCTTCCTTTCAAGACAGCTCCTATGTGCTTCATTGTGGTCAATAATAATGAGGGTTATAAATGGCAGAATGCACTGCTTTCTGTGCTCTTGCCTGCTGAAGTGAAGCAACCTGCACTTATTGGCAGTTCTGGCCCTGGCAGTGAGTCTTCTCTGTCCACACGTCACAGTCACAAGAGAGTCTCACCACGTACTTCCTGCTCCTGAGCGTGTGATGCAATCTGTAGTTGTCAGGCATAAGTTCAGAACATACAGGCAAGCAAAAAAAAATGACAGCAAGAAAATTTCCACTCTCAAGGATTTTTCTGCATGTCGGGAAAAAACAGATGGGATTCTCCTCCCTTCCTTCTCCCCAGATAGGCGCCCTCAGCACCAGTCGGCTGACCCTGTAGAACCTCTTCTTTCATGAGACAGCATTTATCAGAGCAGACCTCAACTATTTTGTGTCCTTGGTTCACTTGGATACATTCTCCCTAGCAACAGAAATTACTATGGATTATTTTCCTCTTTAGTTTATAGCATGAAGGATGAAAGTTTAACGCTTGATTCCTTCCTGACTGACACAGTATGGATGTCATTATTATCCACATAAAGCTCAAAGTTTCTTGCATGTCAAATTTTTTAGCTTCAAGTCCCAATGATTGCTTTTTCCTTTGGAAAGAAGGAAACTCTGAACATTGTATCCAATTTTTACTCAATATCTTTCCACTTACACTGTTTTATGAATCATGTATATTTTCAATGGCATCTGCTATTTTATGTATCTCTATCATTCTATATGCCTTGTATGTATTTCTATCATATAGCCTTTGTCTCATAAGCACATTAAAATGCTTGACCATTGAAGTCTATCACAAATAATTAAATTTTATAAATAATTTTTATCTCTTTTCTCTTAATGACTTCTTTTTCTGAGCTATAGCTGAAGACAGAATGGCAGAACAGAAAATACTATTGGCACTAGGAAAGCAACAATAACCAATATAACCTAAGAGTCTCCATCTAAGCTCATCTCTAGTTTTCTTTTTTTTTCTTCATGTTTGCAGAACATTGGAGTTAAGACTTGAGATACAGAAAACAGTTTGCCTCTGCTAATAGTGTATAGATGGGTGATATTTTTTCCTCGTTTTTTCTTCCTTCCTTTCAACAAAGGCATTTCAATTTGCTTTTATTCATTCAAATCCCAAAAAGTGTACATTAAAGAAAATGATTCCCATATTGTGGTTTTCAATTTTCATTTTTCAAATCTTTCCAAATGGAATTGGCATGTTTGTTATTAATAACTCTAATTTTACGGTCTCTCCGTTTGCATATCACCATGATCTTACATAGCTTTACTGAAATTTGTGTCTGTATACAAATATACACATATGGATTATGTGAAATCAAGAACTACATAATAAAAGTGATTTTTTTTTTCCTGAAAGCATTAAATATAAATATCTACCATGATATGTTAGTTTCAAAAGTAATTGTGTATCTCTTGAGGATTCACTGTAAAATTCCCGTTGACACTAATGGGAGCAGAGTCAGTTCCATAAACAAAACACTTCTGAAAACTTAGTGAAGACTCCATGTTGTACAAACGTTTTCAGGAACCTAAGAAGGAACCCAGGGCTTTTATTTTCTCCATCTATAATTGGTTAATTCATTAGGTTGTATTAACTCTGGTATTTGATCTTTTTTTTGGTGTTTATGACAGATTTTTCTGTCACTTTTCCTCAGCACTGGAAAAATAGACAAATTGAGACAACATTTTACTGTTCAGGCAAGTGTAATTGACACCTCTTTTTGTCTGGAATTTAATAAAGCTTTGAGTTGAGCTACTTCACTCCTTCTTTCTTTTCTTTGCTATTTTGTAATTGTTTATGCCCTTATTTCTTTCAAGGGATTCAGAAGGGGACTTTGAAAACTAAGAAACTAAGAATTTTGAAAGAAATAGAAGGACTATATAAGCACTAAACCCTTGTATTATTATTACTAAGGGTGATCACTTTGCTGTCACAGGTCTAAACAAGCCTCAGGGGGACTTGATGCCAGGGAGGGCTCAGACAATCCTGGGTGTTTTCCTTCTCCAGGGACCTCTGCTTTAACTCTTTATTACTTCTGAATCAGATTGTCCCCACAGGCTGCAAATAACCTTGCTCATCATGTAGTCCCAGGGTGATGTCTTTATGTCTAAGGCCAGTTAGGGTCTGGTACTCTCTTTGTAAGCCTTCTGGTCTCCCTCCTCAAGAGTGTTACGGGAGTGTGAAGTCAGGGACAATTACTTGCAAAATTCATCCATTGCTTCCTTGTTTTTCAGCTCATATTGGGTTTATCTGCCCAGTAGGACCTGAGTGAATGTGGTCCAGGGCCCGCTTCCCTGAGTGGTGCTCTTGAGTGGGCTTTTCCACACAGCAAATACTTGTGAGGGTTTGGAATGGGACTGTGTCCATCTTTATCCAGCTGAGGGTACCTTCTATCCATTTCTTGCCAGCATTTATTCAATTGTGTCTGTGTACTCAGGTGACATCTTGTATATGCAAAAGAATTTTTAATTCTCAGAGGAAAACTGTGTTCTTACTGAGAAATGTAAAAGCAGCAACTAGCCCTGAGACTTACAATATTTTCTTATAATCCTGATCTTTTCCACTGTCAGTGAATTTAAGTTGATCAATTTATCTGTGAAATGCTTCCTTATGCCATAAAGTACTACAAGGGAGAATGGACGTTTTTCAAAAAACACATGGGTACTGCTGCCAAAATGTCTCTTACTTAAATAGGATTAGAGCCACATTTAATGATGAAAGTGCTTAAATGTGATGAAAGGGCTTCTATAGTAGCACTGCCTTTCTGATTAACACTTCCCAAAAAATGAACCAAAAGTAATGAATTATATTTAACAGCTCCAAAATTATGACAGAAAATAAGATTTACAGTGCTTTAAATCTTTCTTCTTCCAAAAGAATGAAATGCTTTGCCTAAAATACTAAAAGCAATAATTTCTTAAGTTCAGTTGATAGTGGTCATGAGAGATGAGGTTTCCAATCTTTTAGGAACCAAAGCCCTGGGTCAGGTGTCTTGTCCTAATGGCCCCTGCCACAAAGGGCAAAAGGATGAGCAGAGTAGCATATATGTTAACCAAGGCAGCTAATAAAAGAAAAGTAGGCACCTCATTCTGTCTGTGGTTCTTCCTTTCGAGTCTGATTGGAGGTTATGAGCTTATGTTGGTCCTGTTTTATAATCTACTGATGGAGACATGGGTAACTTTTGAAGTAGAGAAAGAAGAAGTGGAGATGGGCAGAGGAATGAGGATTTTAGAAGCTTACACCACCATGGTCCAACTCACTCAAGCAGGTATCCTCTGCTTTCCTGTGTGCGTGTGCCTGACTTAGTCACATAAGAACAGCTAAAATCTTGGCCCCTTCATGGCCTACGGGAGTTTATGCACTGATTTTAATGGAAACGGGTTTTTAGTCAGAACTAGGGTACTTTTTCCACAAATACTTTTACTAGGTCGGAATATAGTTTACCTTAGAAAGTGTGGAATGCAGTAATACAAATTCACTTCAAAAGCTTTTTTTCCATTCAGTTTCCATCATCCTATGAATACTTTGGTTTCATTAAGAGACTAAGAAACTACATGTGTTATGTGCCCTATTTGGAGAGACTCTGCCTTACTAAGTATTACAAGTTAAATGATGCAACATTTTGTTTAACAATCATGAAAATAATTAGAAAATAGGTAGTGTATATGTTTAAATATATAGCCACAGTGCTAGACCCAGCTTATATGAGAAAGTAGTAAAATGGAATTTATATTCTCAATTTTATAGGGAAACATTGTCACATTTCTAAAAAAATGTAACTAAATGAAGCATTTCAATTTATATTAAAAAAAAATAAAAATTTTCTGTAGAGGAAGTAATAGGTCCAATTTTCCAACTAGCACTACTTCAGAAAACATCATTTATGAAGACCATTAGTTAGACCTCATTTACCAGCACAGAATTCACTTCAAACTGATTATAGTAGCAACTTATCTGTCATGCTCTTTTGAAATACAAAGAACAAGAAAAATTGAATCAATGTAGTAATTATATTAAAATATCTTCATTTTTAATAATTGGTTTTATATGTTAACAAGAGAGAACCATGTCACCAATGAAGTAATTACTTGTTTCTATCTGATCACCATTTTTGTAAGAAACAAAGTGAAACTTGTGAACTAATGATTTTAAAATTCTCTTTTTACCAAGCCTTACTTTCTATATTCTGTAGACCAAAACTGATGTTTTCAGTGAAATAATTAACATAAATGCTCCTCTTTTCTGCATGTATTCATGTAATGTGTATTGAAGAGAGGAAACAACAAACAAGTCAATGAATGGATTACTGTAGAAATTGAAATCGTTCTATTCTTTCTTGCTTGGATGACCTTGGATGCTGTTCAAGAGAAGTGTCCCCCTGAGATGGAGTGGCTACAGTTTTATAGGTTGTCACTGGTTTTAAGCTGAAGTTAAAGCCATGCAGGTTATGGGAAGAAAAAAATTTCAGGATGACTGTGCGGGGTAGGATTGAAGTTGGTGCTTACATTCAGTGTTTTGTTGAACTATGTGGTTCTCTTCTGCAGTGAACACGAGTCTAGCTGTGGCTAAAGGTGGTGCTGAATTTTATTGCATTTACAGCTGCACAAACATTTTTGCGGCTGAATGCTGTGCATGTAAATATCAGAACAAGGTGAGCCCTCTTTGGCTTCTGAAGATGTGTAAACTGTGTCTCAGAAACATGGGAGGACTTTCAGAATTCAGTAACAAGTCTGTGTTCTGGAATGCTGCTGGCTTGAGTTCTACTTCCACGCTTAATAACATAGACTGCCCCAAAACCACTTCTTTCTTCAAGAATGTAAGGCATTACAGATACAATAGGAAATTATTCAGCTCCTTTATTTTGGAACTGTCCCCGAAAACTAACTCAAATTCAGTCCTAAGTCAAGATTTAACTCTATGAATACATACGTGTGTATATATACATACATTCTACACACATATATATATTTACATATACACACTTCAAAACACACCCACTCACACCCCACAGTGATTGCTATTACCCTGGAATGACAACGAAGTATTCAACTTACTGACAGTTGCCCTCTCCCAGCCAGGACCAGCAATGAATCTAACTCACTCTTTAGTCCCTGCTCCCCTAAAATGAATTCCTAATGCTGAATTTACTGCCACAGCCTTGTGACTCCCATGTTCCTCCCTTAAACATTGTCACTAATCCTCATTTTAGTATTAGAATTTAGAATATTACCCATGTAGGCACTTCTGATTCCAAGCCTGACTGCAATTTACACTAAAGCCAAATTATCATCACAGCAGAGTAGCTGATGGTAATACATCTTTACAAACTCTTACTTTTGTCCTGTGGTACTTGAGCAAGAAACTTAGCATTTCAGGTTCTGCTGAGTCCTAACTACGAATCTAACAGCAACATCAACATGAAACTTGGTTGATTCCAGAGGTGCAGTAAATCCTACCTCCTGTCAGAACTGTGCCACAACTTTTTGCACTTTCCAATAACAGGCTTCATATGATCTTTCATTCCTTGCACTTCCTAACAGGAGATTGAGGTATCTTACCTTTGACCTCAGCCAAAACCATAATGCAACTTTAAACATAACTAGTTTACAAATTTCCGTGAGTTATTATCATATCCTTGAAAATTAGAACTGATTTTAAATTATTTGCTTCTGCTGATGCCCCTGATCCTAGTATTAGCTGATTGAGAGGATATAGAAATTAATGTACCTGATCAGCTGCTGCTTTCAGCTTGAGAACTGATCCATGTTAGGCCAATATCATAGCCTTGTTGCACCAATACAAGCTAGAACCATAAATCATAATCTCAGTCCTTGCTGACATCCAGGCTCTTAACTCTATAAATTTAGAAGACTACAGATAGAAACCTAACTCCCTAATTGTAATCCGTCTCTGAATGCTAGGTACTACCCTTTGCTATTCCAAACTCTAGCAGCCTTCCCTTGTTCAGGACCCTCTTTGAGTTTTAACTACACCATTAAAGCTCAGCCCAACCCTACAAGCCTTGTACCTTGCTTCTATCAAAAAGCAAAAACTTTTTCCTTTGCCCTTAGACCAGAGATTACCATATTCATTGTTATTAAATGTAAACCTTTGTCTGAGCGTAGCAACAATCTTAGCAATTCAGTCTTTCCTGCCCTGAATCCTGAACTGAAGCTTAGCCACATCTTCCTCATCCAGAAATTATTAGAGATGTATTAAGATTTTGTGTAAGTTTTTATCACCTTAGCCACAAGGATATAACATTATTTAAGCAATAAAACTATTTATTTAGACATTACTGACTCAAACTCTAACTCTAATATGCTTTGCTGACAAGTGAACCCATCTTGATCCAGACAACAATATGATACTTATTTCTTCCCACCAGAACATTCTCACCAGCTGTGCATGACCCAGTTTATTCATTATTCTTCTTTTGCCTGGTTTGTATTCAAGACACTAACTGCAATATTTAAAGCAGCCCCATGACCTAAAACCTTCTAAAATATAACCCAGCTTAGTCTTCACCCAGAAACAATTGCACAGCTTAAACCAGCAGTTGTTTTTCATATATATGAATGCTCTTCCTTCCTGCATTGGCAAGTAGATGACCACAGAGTGAGAACAAACAATGTCTTATAGTTGGGACTGGCAAGCTTTGAGTTAGACATTGATTTTGCTTTGCAATTTATGACAGCAGGGAAGGAATTAAGTTTAATATATGAAGGCCCTAAACTTCAAGCTAACCAGCTAACCATATCTTAACCAGTGATGGCTCAGAAGACGAACAGGTATAAACATACCATTATGTCTAAATTGGAAAACTGTGTAGATGATTGGTTTTGACTGTGTAAAAAAGAAAAGCTCTAAGGTTTTTTTTGTTTGGGGTTTTTTTGTTGAATTGGGTTGGGGGTTGGTTTTTGGTGGTGATGGGTGAATGGGTGGGTGGGTTGAATTTGGGGTTTGGGGTTTTGGGGTTTTGGGGTTTTGGTTGGTTGGGGTTTTTTGTGGGTTTTATTTGTGGGTTTGGGGGTTGTTTGTTTGTTTTTTGTTTGGTTGGGGGTTTTTTGTGGAGTCATTATGGTTAGGTTGGTTTTCTTATATTTTTAGAGATATTTATATAAATTACCAGACAAAGCAATTTAAGTGGAATACTAATGCGGAAAATTTTATCTAAGCAGCAGTACTGTAGCTTGCTAAAGAGTAAGAATAATACTTCTATATATAAAACATCAGCAGAGTCTGACATTTGTTTGACTTTTGCAGGAAGCTGGAGGAATGGTTCATTAAGGTCTGGGATTATTTGTGAGGCTGTAATTTGACAATCCAAACACTACTGTTGATTCATTAAATAAACCTGACTACTACTTCTATTAAATATGCTTGGCTCCTGCCTTTAGGAGTGCTGTCTGGGTCTCTTTTGAAACGGAAAGACTGGAAACACATATTTCTGATCTGATAACCTGCTTGATTTTACAATGTCAGTACAACTGTCTCCAGGCTATCTATGGCCTGTGGCCAACGTGAAGTCTGAGGGCTGATAGAGAACTGGAGATAGTGATGATAGGATATTGACACTAGGATTTCATCAGGCAGAATTTGTGTTAGAATTTGTGCTTAAGGCTGGTGGTCATGACTGCTGCCCCTCATGAGGGTAGAAGCTGGTTTTGCCCCTGGAGACTGTAGGAGCAGGGGGAAGGCACTGGTGTTATAAGCATATAAATGTTACTCTGTGGATTTGTTATGATATAGAAACACTTGGCTTTTTAAATTGCTTCTAGTCTTAGCCTTAATGAAATTACAGTGCCACCACTCATCAATTCCTAACAGTGCCTTAAAACATTCACTTGTGAAAAACTCCTACCTCAGCCTCAAAGGAGTAAGTAATAAATCTACCAGTGCCTTCTTGCTCTCCTGCCCTCTAACTCTAGCCTTAATCTATGCTTGACAGTATACACCAGAATCTGTCACTAGCTCAAGAATTAACATTAAGCTGCACATGTTGGTACTGTGACTGACATTCCTGAAAATGCCTGACTACTTTTTGTCAGACCAGGAGCTGGTAGGAGATCCCTGCTACTGCTGTTAGAGCAGCAGTAAAATTTAGAACAGTGGAGCCAGCTGTATATTTTGGTCCTCCTAAGATCAATAAAGGTTGTTGCTGACACGGGCAAATACCTTATGTGGAATTTAGGAGGAGAACGAATTAGAGTGGTTTTCATTATGGCTGGGCTTAGGTGTGGAACAATCCCATGCTTCTGCCTGCAAGTGCTGCATGTCTGACTGTGATGAGCAGTCCTGGAGCAGGGAAGGTTAATCATGGGGTCTTTGAGGACTTCCAGATCATCCCTGGAAGGGGAAGGAAGCCTGGCTTGGATCCTGCAAGATGCAGGAGAGGGATTATTTTAATCCAGAGTTAGAACTGAGGACAGCAGAGGCTGAATAACTAACTCCTGGATTAATTCTGCCAGGTTCAGTATATAATTGATTATGAAACTATAAGAGGGATGAGTGCTTTACTGTGTTAAGGCTATGTTTAGACCTGTGGTGGGGTTTGTGGCAGCTGAAGTAGGAGAATTAATGTCAAGTGTGAATTCTGCATGGCACACAGAGTTGGGCTTTCAGATATATTTTGTCCTGGTCTTGGTTAGATGAAGCTAATAAACTACAAGATAAAATGTAGGTTTAGCATGAGGCTTTAGGAAGAAAAAATACTGTATTTTACTGGGCTAAGTAGGAGTTAACGCTGACAGAGGGTTGCTGGTTCACTTTGTTAAAGACAGTATTATATTTGAGTCAGATTTCATGTCAGTCTTTAGGAAAACAGGCTGAACTTAAGTAGGGGTTAACTTTATTGCTTGACTATATGAGAATAAGCTAGCATCAGATAAAAACCACGATTTTGTCTTTCGATCCAGATAACTGTAACCAGAAGAGGGGTGTGACTGGAAAGTAACAAATAAAGTGAGATATATGTTTGTGATTATTGCTTGGGTTAATCAAGGTCATTACAGTACATTGTTTTTATACTAATGTCAGAATTTGGTTTGGGTAGGATTAGC
This sequence comes from Lepidothrix coronata, assembly GCF_001604755.1. Lineage (NCBI taxonomy): Eukaryota > Metazoa > Chordata > Aves > Passeriformes > Pipridae > Lepidothrix > Lepidothrix coronata. Next base: position 1,212,572 of record NW_016690405.1, read on the forward strand.
ATCAAGTCTGACCACTGTGGTTCACTGACAGATCCTACAAAGCCTACAGGGTTAAGATGAAGGTCAGTGCCAGCAGTGGCATTTGGCTTTTGATTGATATCAGGACTCAGGAAGGTCATTGCACTTGTGTGTTAATAGTTCTCTTATGGCAGGCACCTGAAAGAGCAGAGCTGGGTTTATTGATTGAATTTGCAAGATTACCAGGGCTAGGGTGATATCTTAAATAGGTCATACTTAGTGCAGAGACTAACAAGAATTGCTGCTCTTCTGTGTTAAATTTGTGATAAGAATTTGCTGTGTCAAGGACTAAAGAGCTGAGGCCAGCAGGCTGGAGAGGAATCAATCTGAGAAGGAAGGCTTGTTGTTTGTTCTGAATGTAATTATCCCTGGACTGTGACATACCTGATAGGAAAACTATGTAGATGAATCTCAACCAAAAAAAAAAAAAAAAAAGAAAGGGGTGGGATAGTCCAGGTAATGAAAAATTCTCATAATACCAATACCTTGAAACTCATTACATAACCTTACTTACTTGTAGTAAATTAAAAAGTTTACTACAATTTATAAAGCTCAGACTACCAGGAATCCCCTTCACTTAGAAGCTGGAAATATTGCATAGCTGAAATAAATATAGCAAGAACAGATTTATCCTGCTCAGGTACAGCATTGGATTCTTAACTAATAAGCCTTCTGAAATTTAGAGCACTGGACAGCTCTGCCTGACACAGACTTATTCTGCACCTGAGATGCATCAGGACTTATTTCAGATATAGCTGAGATTGCCCTGAAGTATCTTTTTGTTGTAAACCTAAAACTTATGGAGCAGAACTCTGGGAAAACCAAAACAAACAAAGTAACTAAACCTCACTAAAAAATTAAAGAAACCCAACCAAACCACAAAAATCCCATGATACGAAAGGCAAGAACATATTTGCAAGCTAAGAATATGCTACTTTGCAACCATAGTGTGATTATTCTAACTATAATACTACATGTGTGGTATTCAGAGTTGCCTTCTACATATATGGATTTGGAAGAGGATTTCTTTCCTATTTTTTTGATTTTTTTGCAGGTAAACAACAACAAGAATAAAATATTTTCATAATTCCATTACTGGAAATATGAATGAAATATGAATTTCTACCTTTGTTTCAAAAGGAACTTTCAGTTTAAAAAATGGAAGAAATATTGCTAAAATCTTAGAAATTTTAAGTTTATCTTTGACATAAATATTTAATATGCAGTCATATAGCAGTTGAAAGAATCTGAATTAATCTGTGGACTTATATAAAACAAACGCTTTGAAAAATGGTTTTAAGCATTTACTTTAAAGGGAAGTAAACTGAATTAAAATGAACTACTTGTTCATTTTCCCCATGAAAAAAAGAAATTACTTATATTCAGAAATAATGTGATGTCATTTTGGGAGGGGTGTACTGCCTTTTACATAGACTGACTAGCTGAAGACTTATTTCAAAACCAGAGAAATACAACTGGCCGGATTCTTTGCCTTTGTTTCTGTGATGAGTGAGAACATGCATTTGTATAGAAGCAGCACAGAAAACTTTCACTCCTACCCATAGAAACACTGGGTAATCACATGTTTAACAATCCAGGCAATCCTGGTGGGATAATAAAATTTAGTGTGGTGCCCAAGGCACCAGTAGTTACACTGATTTTACCTTTTCACTTTCTCACTGGCACCTACAGTGTTGCAAGGAAGTTAGTAGAGCAATGAAGGCCAAGAAATGCCCTGAGGTTTATAATACTGTACAAGATGCTGCTACCTGATGGTCCACAAGTGTCTCAGAAGACCCTATTCTTCACTGACTCTGGTCTCATCCGAATATGAGACAGCAGCTGATGTGAGTGTTTCCAAGCAGCTCATTCAGATTATGAAAGTGCATTGATAAAGTTGTTTACTTAATGAAGGACAAGGCTGGGAAGGAAGAAAAGCTGATAGTCAATGGTGAACAGCATTGACCAAACCTCAGAAATCTGTTCAAATACCGATTGATATCAAATACGTGCAAACCGAGTAAAGGAAAAAGAAGAAATAATTAGGACTTGAAAACAAAAGCTAGCACTGCCAGAAAGATTTTTTAGGGAATATTCTCATCTGCCACAAAAACTTTCAGTACACTCTGAGAATGGGAATTTTCATACTGAACTATGGTTACCTGATTAGTCAACATATACTACAAGTTATGATCCCTTTTCAACTAGAGGAATAGGCATACTCAGAATGTGATAAATTCTTCCTGTTTTAGCTATTGAATTAACTTTGGATGGATTACTCTCTGGAGACACCTTAGCCTACTGAGTTTGTTGAAAGTAATAATAGGATACAGAAACAGTGTGTATATTTTTATCTGGAATCACCTGGTTGGAATTGAACTATAATGTTTCAGTTGCAAGCACTGCAACATTAACATGGCAACAAGTTCAAAGAGGTCATAATCCTGTCCTGGACATTTGGATTTTTTAAAATTAAAAAAAATAAATCTGAGCAACAGGTCATATTTTCTTGATCTTTAATGTGGAGACCCAGCTAGATCTTCCTCAGCATACTTCATTCTTCTCTCACATTATTAGGGCATTCATCATCCTGCAAGTGCATGCAAGTACTTTTGAAAATACCATGTGAGGGTTCATGGGGTCTGCTGTCTGTAAAATCATTTCATCTGACATTTTTATAAAACCTTCATCAAAAGTGCTCCCAGGAGCCTGCACCCCTTTAGATGAGGTCAGTATGTTCCTGTTCCTGTCTAGTAAACCTACTCATCTTCCTGAATATGAAATGATTTTCTAAAAAATGTCAGTTGTAAAACAACCTTAGCTGGGGTAATGCAGCCTGTGGTAAGGATGGCTGTTCTCCTAACAAATTTGTGTAATCTTGTTCACTTAAGTGAAAAGTAACATGTGCGTGTATCTTCTTTAATCCTGAGCTTTCAAAAATATCAGTCCAACAGAGGGTAAGCAATGCCCTGGGAAACTAATTTTATAAACAGACATTTGCATTTCATTACATGTATATTAACATAGAATGATTGACATCAGTGTTTTCCAGGACTCATGTTTTCAGGCATTTACATTCATAACAACTTTATTTTGTAAGCATGAAGAAGGAAAAGAAGGGATTTCTTTTCTCCAGAAGGGACTCTGTTCTCCAGTCAGGTGTAACAATGTGAGCAGACCTGGAGAGTAAACCAGGCAGTGCTGAGCACTCTGCGTCCATGACACACACATTCCAAGCAGGGCGAGGACAAGGAGATTTCAACCAAGTCTTGTCTGGTTTCACTGCTTGACCTCCTACTTGCATGGGGGACACAGGCAGTGAATATCTAGAGAGTTCACTGAAGTTCAGTATTATCCAAAGGGATTTCAGATCCAGTGCACTGAACCAACTCTATAGTGAGCACCAAAGCATGACAAGCAGGGAGCATTGGAGGCATATTTTGAAAGATATACTCCTGGCCCAAGTAAAACAGTAATGCAATGCTCAATGAGAACAGGCCTCAGGAAAGTACTAATGAGAATAAAGCAAATGTTGTTTTCACCTGCTTTGAGTTTTGAAGATGCAAGAGTCAATTTACCTCTCACCATCACCAGCTGGCAACTGAGATGAAGCAAACAGATTCCTTCCCTGTTTGTTATAAGCATTGAATTGTCTTAAATTCTGGTCACTGGGATTATCATAGGAAATTTTGAGACTTAGACTAACAGTGCTAATTGCAGGCATAATAAAAAATTATATCCAAATGTGGAAATAAATTCCATATTAGGCAAACAGCTGTAAAAATAGTTCCTTTCCTATTAAACATATTGCTGATGCAGAGTCAGGTTATTCTCTTCTTTCGCTATCAGCAGAAGTGCTAGGGGAAGCAAGGCACTTTGGGACAATATTACCAGGCACCCAAGGAAAATTTTTTCCTTTGTGAACTATTGAAAAGTTAATGCTACTTATTCTATCCGTTCTTACAAATTTTGATGAAATCGTAAAACTGGTAGCAATTGAAGAAATGTGTAATATAAGGAGCAGAATGTCATTCAAGTTGAATATATAGTATCTGATCTGAGAAAAAAAAAGAGAAACTGAATTAAAAATAACTTAAAACATAATAAATAGACACCATGGAAGATGTCAATGTGAAAAGGCCTTTGACTTATAACAAATTTAATTGAATTTCAAAATGTTCCTTTTCAGCCAAATGCTGAGGAAGCTCTGCTATGTATTCACAATTTCCTGGATGTCCTAGAACTGATTGATGACAAGCATGTTATCACAAAAGATGGTTATATATGAAATGAAAAGAGAAATATTTTCTCAGCATGAAAACTGTGAGTATATTTAGCAAGAGATCTGTTTTTAATACAGTGCCATTGCACTTTCTTAATAGGTAAGACATTGTGATCTATCACTTGGGCCTGAACACAAATAGATTTTGAAATGCTAGTATTCAGCAGATTAGTTCAAAATTACACTGGGGATATGAATTTAAATGCTTTCATTATAGTTCATAGTAACATATTATGATGTAATCAATACACAGAAGCAAAGGTTTACTGTTTGTGATAGTTGATGTTGTTTAATTCTTAGAAAAAATAACTTTGATAAAATGAAGAGTAAAAAGAAGAAATCTAGTTTGTGGGTAAAGTAAGTTTCATTTTTATAAAACTGCAAACTGTTAACAGAGTGAAAGATAAGAAAATGCCACTTCAATCTCTATAAGTATATAATTTCAACTTGGAGGGCATTTTTAAAATACTGCAATAACAAAAAAAAAAAGATGGAAAGAAAATTTGTGTTAGTCAAAGCACAAACCAGGTTTTTAATGAGGTGTAACAAATTCTCATAAAAGCTGCTGGGAGGTGGTTTGAAATGTTCAGTTTTGGTTAGTTAAAAATTTACAGCTCTCAAGGATATTTACTTTAAAGGATTTCATGTGACTTGTAAGTCATGTAACCAGACATAGTCCATCAAGAAATTTGAAGTATTGGGATTTTTATCAGTTAATATTGCAGACAGAATTGTGGAGTTTATCATCAACACCCTGATGGGTGTTTTTTCCCCCCTCTTTGGGAAGACAAGCTGAACAGACCATAACCTCAAATGAAGAAACAAATAGTAGTATTGTTTTTCAACTACTGAATCATACTTGCTAATCCTTCTGTGTAAAATCCCATTTTCTCTTCCACAACCTACTGCATTCACCTGTTATTTGTTTCGAGCTATCAAAATAAATAGAATGTGATAACTTACTGGTACTGGATTGTAAATACTGTAAATATAGGGTAGAAGTACTATTTTTATTTTTAAAAAGGTAAGTCAATAAAACCGAACTTCTTATGTTCCAGAGTGTCCAGAAAAACAAGTAAGCCAACAGTTTTTAATCTCTAATGCAGAAGCAAAATGTAAGGTGCCATTGTGGTTAGTGATCTTCTGATAGATACTGCACCCATGCTTTTCAGGAACTAATCGATGTAAGTCTTTCTGTTATTTTAGATTTAAAATTTGGAGGAATAAAATCAGAGTGAACATAATCAAACATTGAAAACCACAGGAACCTGATTTATTTTCTTTTCAACAGATACAGCGACATGTCTTTACGACAATTGCACTGTTGGAATGTTCCAAGTCAGGTTCCTGCTAAGAAAAAAATGATCAGTGCCATGGTACTGGGGTATGTTCTCAGTATCATGTGTTTCATCAAGCTGCTGTGCATGTCCTCTGTAATGTGAATGGTCATATATAACAAATTCCACTGGAAGGTGCTTCCCAGGTGGGGTAGGCTCCAGAAGTGGACATGTGGCACAGCCCAGGCCATGACTGCCAGTCTTGCTGAGACGCACATGAGGATTTTAGACACTAGCTATACCTACAGTGAATGCAAATCAAAGCTGAAGAGACAGTGGAAAAGAGGAGAGGAGGGGAGGGGAAAGCCTCACTGTCACTGCTCAGCTTCCCAGCAACTGCCCATATCAGGGAGTGTCAGAAACAGGTCTTGTGCCTCTCCAAAACCCTTAGGCAGATATGCGCTGCCTTGGCATACAGGGAGAGGCCTTCCTAGGGGCCACAAGGCAATCTGTACAGACTTCTGTGCTTTCATACTTGGATGTTTCCACTCTAATGCAAAAGGATGAGGGCAATGGGTTAAACACATCCTTCCTGTAACTTCTCTCAAGCGAAAGCAAATCCTTAGCCAAGGATTTGAAATGAAAAAGTTTTATCCTTTTTTGGTTCAAATTCCTCAAAAAATTTGGAGAAGTGTTTTTACTCAAATATTAAAGAAAGACTGGTCCTGGAGAGAAAAATCCAGAGGATGGGTAATGAAGGGGGCAAAAAAAAAAAGTTTGGTGTGGAGCTGGGGTTTACATTCTCTGCAACATGTATTTGTGCCTCAGCTTATTTTTAGCCACTTTTTCTGTTCTTAATGTAAATATTCTGCTATTCCTGGTAAACCCAGAAATGTTGTCTTTGTCTCAGCTTTGTCCCTATCATTTTGAGTTCTTGGGGGCAAGTTCTCTCTTTGAGTGCCCCGTAGCACATAAGTGGGAAGCTACTGTCATTGAAGATGAATTATATTTTATTCTAAAAAAAGTTACCTATATTTAATCCAGTTATGTCCATGATATACTAAGATACATATATTAATCACCTATATGTACAGGCTGGCTTACAAAGTGATTAAAGAAAATACTGATGTATGCCCACTGTTGCTGGGTATGTTCCCAAAAAGACCAGTCACACTGGATCATTCATTCATGAAATGCAGCCTGAGTTCAGCTGAGTTCCAGCTGCTGACAGGCCTGATATTACTGCAGCCAGTACTGGGGGTTTCTAGGAAAGGCTGTGACAGCCTTCTGTGTCAGGTGCCATCACTGCAAGGGCATTTGGAATTTTCACAGAGTGCCAAGAAAATCCATTTGATAAGCATATGCTGGAAAATATCCCAAGGCACACAATATGCTGGAGGTTTTCTTAAGGAGCTACTAGTATGGATTATTCTAAAATGTGGCCCAAGAGCATATTTGAAGATATAGAAATACTGTAAAGCCAACAGGTATCCTCTCTGCAAGATAATTCACAGCTTTTCCAAAATATGACCACAAAAACAGTAATAACAATCAAATCCCCCTCCACATCACCACCACAGACCAGAGAGTGCTCTATTTGAAAACCTGTGGTACTCCATTTTACCTAATCCACTAGCAATGCCACATATGGAAACCATAGGCAAGGCATGATAAAAATTTAGACCCTGATATGTGCATGTTTCACTTGAACTATATTCCCTGTTAGGCTGCATGTTAGTTCGAACTTTGAATGGCTGCATAAGCAGTAAGGTGATTAAGAATCAGATCCACTGCATTTTATACTTAGAATAATTTTTGTTGTTATATATAGCACAGCAGGTGCATCTGAGAAAGAGGTACTCTGTTAAAACTGTCTGCAATTTCTATACAGCTCTTTTACAAATTGAGAGTAATTAAGTCAGTAAAAAGTATCAGTTTCCAAAACTTGGCAGTGGGTAGGGCTTTATACTGAAGATGAGTTTCCATTCCAGATCCTTTGAGTGCTTCTTTTAGTGGCCTGTAATGAGACTGCTCACAGACCCCATTCTATTTCTCCCAAGCTGTGATCATCATGTTTTAATCTGGATGGTGATGTGGTTTTGTGATAATAGCCTATCATGATGTTTATTGCTTTTCTGAATTTAGGTTCTCATCAAAGGGGTGTCACAACGTTTCAGTGAATATATGTCACCTTCCTGGAAAGGATTGTGTCTAGAGTATTATAATGACTAAAGGAGATGTGAATGCCTTCTCTGTTTCCACTCTCTGGATGCAAACTAAATGACAACTGCAAAGAGTTTAGTTTGTTGCTGGTTTTTAAAGGAATGCGTGCACATAAATAGGTCATATCTAATACCCCATGTCACTTAAGGCACTAATTTTTAGAGATGTTATATTAGTAATATTTAAATTCACTCTGGATTTAGTTCCATTTTCTACATTACTCAACCGAAGTTTGGATTATTTTTTGAAAACAGATATAAACACTGACGGAAAATGATTAAACTATTTGTCTAGGGTAACTATGTTGTGGAATTTTAGCAGGTTCAGATTTTAAATAGCTAAAAGGACCTCAATTACTCTTAAAATCTTGTAATTATACATTTAAAATTCTACTAATATTTAAGTTTCAAATTATAAAAACAATTAACTTTTCTTAATTTAAAAAAATTTATTAAAGTATTATATTTTAAAATACAATCTTCTAAACTCTAAGATCATGAAGTTTGCTGTTCAGATAAGTGAGACTACTGAAAATGGTCACAAGTGTGTTATAGTGGCAATTTCTGGGAAATTAATTTGAGACATTCTACTGAAGATGCTCCAGAAACACCACGTACTGCTCATTCATGTGATCACAAGAATGATCACAGAAAGAACTAATGACATTGTTTATACTGCTTGTGAAGGTAAGGATTTAAGTCATGCTTTATGGTAGCCAGAATCACTCTCCCTTTGTTACCAAAATGGATTTTTTCTTATCAGCAAGCAGATGATATTGGGAGGTATGGAACAAGGAGGGGGAAATAAGGGACAGATCGGTGTTAAATGAAAAATCATCCATCTGAAAAATGAACGGACACAATTCTCAACAATAGTGTCCTATGGGTTACCTTCAAAGTACTCAGACTGTTGTGAAATTTTGCTCTGACCATCCTAATTGGCAGACTCCAATGGCAATCTTCCCCAGAAGATGTGTTGATATTCCTTGTAGCTGGAGCAAGAACTATTGGACAGAAGAGGAAATGTGGATGTTGAGGATGAATGTGAATGTGCATCATGAAGACTAATGAAAAAAAATCATTTAAATATGTGTATGCATAAATTATTTGATTTAGTTTTGCTGCAGACTTAATCTAACAAGAAATTATGTGTTCATACATAGTGTTACTTAAAGCTACTTTGGAAATCTTTATAATATTGAGACACTTACAAAGCTACCATTTCATGCTTAAGATGCTTTAGGTTGATGCTGCATTTCCTCAAATCGGGAAATCGGGGTTTCTTTTTTTTTTTTTTTTTTTTTTTTGTTGGTTTGGGGTTTTTTGTTGTTTGTTTGTGGTTTTGTTTGTTTATTTGTTTTGGTTTTGGTTGGTTGGTTGGTTGGTTGGTTTGTTTTGTTTTTTCGGGGTGTTTTTGGTTGAACACCTGCCTGCCTATGGAAAGCAGCGAATTAATTCTTTGCTTTGCTTTGTTTGTGTGTGGCTTTTGCTTTACCCATTAAACTGTCTCTATCTCAACCCATGAGTTTTCTTGCTTTTACTCTTTTGGTTCTCTCCTCCGTTTCCCCAGGGGCATGTAAATGAGTGACTTGCCACTGGGATTAAACCATGACAGTGCTGCACTAAACTACTTGTTTGCAAGATAGGTCATGTATTCTGCACCCAGTAGGTGCCAGAGAGCTCCAGCTGAAGAAAATCTACCTGGTGTAAACATTACTGGAACCATTGTGCCTTACTCAAGCTGGATATTTGTCAGATTTGAGCTTGCTTGATAACACAGTTTTACCCAAGTGTGTTTACAAGACTGTGTACAAAACAAATACAAAACCTGACATGAGAAATTTGAGTCTAAACACAGACTTTACTCAATTTTAAGTTCTCTATTTGTGGGACTAGTACAATACAGTACTAGTACAATACAGGCTAGTATCAATACAGTACTATGCAAGAAAATAAGAAGATAAATATAGTAAAAATAAGGGGTTTTCTGAAGACAATATGTCAGTAGTAAGAATTTTTGTCCTGTTCTTACAGTCCATACCACTGCCTTTTTTAGTGCTTCTGCCATCCGTATCATGGAAGGCTTTAATAAATTATAATTACTGTGTTTTCTCCATGTATCTGAACCCAATAACAGTAAAAGCCCATTAAAATATGTATCTAATTACAAATTATTATATAGTCATCTTCACACACTTTAATATATCAGTTCTTTTGTTTGTTTGCATTATTATTTCTGTCATATAGTTATAATAAATTATCTGTTCTTTTTGAGTATACTTTTTGCCCTTTAATCCTTCAGGAAATCCAGAAAGGAAAGAAAACAATAGCATTAAAACTAACCCATTTAATTCTATCCAAAGAAAAAGGCTAGCAAGAGATTCTGAGGCATTAAAGGCAAAAGGAAGGTATATCAGACAGGAAGAAAATAGGAGATTTTTTTTAATGGATGTGAATAATTCTTAAATGTAGGTAGTCTCAATACAGTTTTCCTTTTAATGCCTAAACAACTACAGAATTTTTCTCAACTTTATGGCCAGTAAATTAATGAGAAAACACAATTGTCAAGTTTTTATGAAAACCTTCTACCTTTTCACAACAACAAATAAGTTAAATCGAAGAAAGCACAATAAGGTAGTATAAGGAAAAGAGAAGGACTCTGAGGATTTTCTAACCTTTAATCAAGGCTGTCAGAAATCCCTTCTGTTTAAAACAGATTCTCAGACATGCTTCTTAATAGTCAAAAAATCCTACCTCTGGGATTTTCTGGATACTCATCTCCCACTGAAATCTTTGCCTGATTAAGTATCTTTTCTCCCATATTAATCTCCTATTATGCCCATTCAGGCATGGATTTACAAGGAAGTCACGAGGGAGTTCTGAAAATTCTGCAATAATCTGGTGTCAAATCATTAAGGAAATCGTGCCTAGGTTTCTTTCTTCATCTCCAAATAGAAACAAGTTGGGGAAAAAAAACATTAGCAGTGTTTATTATTATGTCTTACAGAAATAAAATTTGATGTTACTACTTAATTGCTTTGGAAAAGTGCGTGTTTTCCTATGAAACAATATGTGACTGGAACAAAGAACATTGCAAAAAAAAATCCATCTATAAAACAAAATAAAGGCTACATTCACTGAAGAAAACAATATATTCTGAGATCCAATGCCTTTGGCTGTCTCATGTTGCTTGGGAAAAAAATAATAGTTAATTTGCTGTAGAGTATGAAGCTGCAAACTTTAAGCAAAGTGGGAATGGAATGAAGGGAGGAGGTATATGAATTTGGACATCCTCTTCATAAACAAGCTCCTTACCCACAGGCTACAAAGTCATTCCTCCTATGCTTTCTTTGGACTACTGAATATTTAATTACTGTATATGAAGTAGAACAGTTTCAATGGAAGGAATTAATCCTGTCTCAAAAATTCTTACCTGATAATGCTAAAGTCAGTCCCATTGCCCTAGGCAGAAACAGAGGAGGAAGAGAGAGAAACCATTACAGTCTTTGCACAAGTCTGAGTTTGAGAAGTTTTCACTGACTCTCAGCTCAGGGGCTGAATTTCTGCTGTGGAACAGACAACCTGTGTTGACCTGAGGGAAATGTCTATCTCTGAGAGAAAGGTACACTTTATTATATATGTTTGTGCCCAACGTTTTGTATCCTCTGGCATAAATGCTCATTACTTTGTGTGCTATTTTCTGTGATTCACCTTCTTAAACATGAGGTTTTATTCCTGTACAGTGCAAAGAACATAAACCCTTAGGAAGGGCTGTGAATGTTGCCAGGTAACAGTGTACCATAAAGTTGGGCGTTGCATTGTCTGTCTGCACTCTGAGATTAACTTCTCTTGAGCTGTATCAAATTCCTCCATGAGAACACAATGTACACCTGTGTTTTGAGAGGTGGCAGTGATGCTGGCACTGAAATACCCAGCGATGGGCAGAGCATGCTAAAAAAATTATACTTCTGTTTTTCCTTCTCCGTCCAACTTGAGGTACCAAAATCAGTCTTTTCCGACCTCCTTCTTCATTCTTTGTTCTGCAGTTTGAATCATACCCCTGTGTGTATTTTTGCAACCATGCTTATTTCCTCATTCCCTTGGTGACAGCTGTATAGTCACATTACCTTCATTTAATGTCAGTTGTGGCACCTAGGTGACCTGAGGGCATCAGTAAATTGGATCATTGCCTCAGATTGCACTCACTGTTATTTTGGTTATTTCTAGTGAGAAACCTCTACTTGAACACAGCTGTAGCTGGCTCTGCAGGTCTGGTAACAGCAGAAACAATAAAATCTTATTCTTTTTTTACTGCAATTAACAGAAATGATCCTGTTTTTCAGGAAAAAAGAAACATTTTTAATTTAGGTACTTTGCAGATCCACCTCCCTGTTCTCTGCTCCAGGACATTTCAAGAATTAGATTTAAGTTGACAGAAGATAAGAAGATTTAAAATAATGCCTGACACTTCATGCATAATCCTCACTGTGGTGCCATCTTCTTGCCCTCTTTACATTTAGTTCAATAGAGTGGCAGGTGGCAAGGACATGTTAGGTGCCTTCACCTTAGATTTCCGAATTCTTTTGGAGTGCTGTGGTCATTTATATATCGTTGGTACACTTCACAACTAGAAAAGTGCTTCCTCTTGTTTGAAAATACAATAAACACAGGCATAATGAACAAAAAAAAAAAAAAAGAATTAAAACTGTGGTGTGGAGTTAAGCTAAGAAGGAAACTAGATAACTGAAAGATGATTCACACAGGTGAAGCAAACCAAGTTAAAGTTGAATGATTTGTGCACAGATTTTACAAGGAAAGTACTGAAGAATTAAAATTCAGTTAAAAGTCCCCTAGTTGGTATTTCTTTGGCTATAGTTATTTGCTTGATATAAAACCTAGATAACCAGAGTAGGCACATGTTGTGCTTTCTAGAGAACAACAATCATCTTTCAATATAATGCTGACTGTATAACCACTGAACCACTGTAAATTGGCACTATTTTCTTTGGCAAATACATGCAATGACAACTTAGAAGACAGAACAGGAAAGCTTCCCATGAACTCATTGCAGATCACACTAATTGAGAATAGTGGGTGTACCTGGCAAGGTTTTGGTAGCAGAGGAGCTGCAGGGGTGACTTATGTGAGAAGATGCAGAAGCTGCCCCCAGGTCTGAGAGAACCAACACCAGTCAGGTCCCAGATGGACCCACGGTTGGCCAAGGCTGAACCCATCAGCAATGGGGGTATCACCTCCAGGATAAAATATTTAAGATGGGTAAAAACTTCTATGCAATGATAGCTGGGAGAGGAGACAGAAAATGTGAGAGCAACAGCCCTGCAGACACCAAAGTCAATGAAGCAGGAGCAGGAGCTCCAGGCACCGGATCTGAGATTCCCCTGCAGCCTGTGTTGAAGACCATGGAGAGGCAGCTGTGCTCCTGCAGTCCATGGAGGTCCATGGTGGCACAGATATCCACCTGCAGCCTGTGGAGGACCCCATGAAAATGGATGTGCCCTGAAGGAAGTTGTGACCATGTGAGAGTCCACGCTGGATCAGGTCTGCTTGCAGGACCTGTGGCCCCACAGGAGATCCACACTGGAGCAGTTCCTGTAAAACTCCAGCCTGTGGGAAGGGTTCACATTGCAGAAGTTTTTGGAGGACTGTCTCCTGTGGAAGAGGCCCTGCAATGGAGCAGAGGAAAACTGGGAAGAGAAAGAAGCAGCAGAGACGAAGGAGTATAGACAGACCACAATTCCCATTCCCTGTCCCCCCAGGCTACTCACAGAGAGGAGGTAGAGAAGTAGGGAATGAAGTGGAGCCTGTGAAGAAGGGAGAGATAAGGAAGGGTGTGTTTAGATTTGTTCTAATTTCTCATTATTCTACTCTGATTTAATCATTAATAAATTAAATCGGTTTCCTCAACTTCAATCTGTTTTGCCCATGACAGTAACTAGGGATTGATCTTCCCTTGTCCTTGTCTCAACATACACGCCTTCCATTACATTTTCTCTCCTTGTCCTGTTCAGGAGAGGAAGTGAAAGATCAGTTTGGTGGACACTTGACAGTCAGACAAGGCCAATTCACCATATGACAGAGAGAAAATCCAAGATTCTACTGGAATAGTTCCACAATAAATAAATAAATAAATAAATAAATAAATAAATAAATAAATAAATAAATAAATAAATTAATAAAATTGCCACAGCAGCATGCAGTGAGATATGTGAAATAAGAAAATTATTTATCAATCCAGAAAATTCAGTTAAAATCAAAAGAAAATATCTTCATTGATCTATCCTTAAAACTTATCTTGAAAGCTGCTAGTATTAGTAACAGCTGCACAAGATAACATCTCAGTAGTTCCACTACAAAGAAGTGCCTCAGGGGAAAACAAAACAAAGTGATAGTTTCAATATTTTTAAAAAATTATTAGTGTGTTAATCCAGATCAGGAACTTTCTTAAGATACTCAAAATTCTTTTTGACCAATTCAAATAGTATTACCAGAAATACATGGTATTTTTAGGTAATGGGAGACAAGGAGGCCTAAATCATGTAATTTTTGTATTGGAAAAGCTTGTTCAATAGGACAAAAAACCCAGAAACCAAACCAATAAAACCCAACCAAAAAATTCCTCTACTGACCGGTGTTTTAAATACAAAGTGAAAGATTTACTAACATGCACTATCTTTTCCTCATACTTTTTCCCCCCTTGTATTCCAGTGCTAAGAATATATTTTTGTTTCAACCTGTGAATTAGCTGAGTCTCATTTTTAGATGACACACAATAAATCTCATGCTTTGCTTTCTACTTTTTTGTTTTGCTTACAGTTGGATGTTCTCTGAAATCCATGAAAGGCACTTTTCAAATATTACTTGTGTTGTTTTTTGCTTTCAGTTAATCCATAACCTGTCACGGTCTGATATTTCATATTAGAAGAGGCTGCAGCCTTTGAGAACCGTTTGTGCTGATTCATGTTCTAGCTCTGTTTTCTCCAGAAAAAAGCTTGAAGATTATAGTTAAATTAGGTCAGTAGTTGGACTGAAAATGCAGAAGAAAGTACTGAAAACACCTTTTTTATTTATTCAGTCCTGATTAAGTCTACTGGTACAGAAATGATGAGAAAATAAGAATCAGAATTCAGAATACCTTTTAATGAAAGTTTTGTGTGCAAGTAGTAAGTGATATTTTTTCTTTCTCCACTGGTAAATTAAACAAATAAACAAAACAAAACTGCAACAAAAATTAAAAAAAACCCAAACCACCGAAACAAACAAAAAAATAATCTTGGGCATTTTTTTCTAGAACAGATGGTAAAATTATGCCAAAATATTTTTTTCAGAGTGGTTAAGCTTTAAGATATACTCAAAAATATGTCAAACTTATGATAAGATTGTGAGAATTAACAGCTTTCTGCCCTTTTTTGCAATGAATGTGCAGGAAGAGCTGGGGAACACAGTGACTCATCTACATGAGTTAATTAAACATTGCCTGTGGTGCTCTATTATCTCACTTTCATGCTGTTAAAAGGGTCTCTGGCATGATTTTACTCTGGGCCACCAAGGGCTCTTCTAGTCAGTGCCTAAGCAAGTCTGCATGACCGTTCCTAATAGGCAATTTGGATAAAATACCTCTTTTGGATGCCAAAAGAGTTTAATTTTATCAATGTACCAGTTGGCCCCAGGGCCAAAGAATGGGCCCAGTCACCATTTCATTTGCTACTTTCAAGGTGACCAAAGTGAGGAAGACTTGTGAAAACATATTTGGAAAATGTGTAGAGAAAAGCAGTACAGTCATAGGGAGAATTTCTTCCTCATAAAGAATAAACAAATACCTCACTAAGAAAAGGAAAAAAGAGATATATATTCACAAAGTGGGAAGTCTATGGTCCGACAATATCAACAATGGCAAAAGTCAAGCTGATTTAGAACTTGTAAATTAACTTATACCATAAAAATAGTCATATAAATAATCAATAACAAAAAAATATGTCCTGTCTTCCTCCTCACCCATGCTACATAATATGGATAGAGTAAAGATTAAAGGCAGTGTTGTCAGGAATCCGAATGTAAATTAAAACTTTGTCTTTTTTCTGCTATAGTTAATGAAAGTTACTAGCCAACCAGCCCAAAAAAATAGGAAAAACAGTAGGCAAACCAAATTATTAAATCCAAGATTGAAGTAAAATTCAATTTGGAGATATCTCAATTTCGAGAACTGTTAATAGATTTATCCAGATTTCAGTAAAACATTTAATATGGTTCTGCATGGGAAATTATTAGTCAATACAGATAAATTGATAAAATAATAGATAAAGAAGATTATGTTGGACTATGTTGAAAAGCAGATCTTTTAGTCAGGAGAGGCTGGTAATGGAGCTCTTAGATCAGTATTGAGGACAGTCTTAGCATCCTGCCTTTGCTCTTAGCTGTGCTAAGGAAGAGTTCTGATTCACAACTTTGGGATTCACTATCAATAAGCATGTCTAAGAATAACACACATAAACAACAGAGGACCTTAAGACTTAAATAAAGGCTAGAATTTGATGTGAGGTTATAACAACTGCATCTAAAAAACACCCACCAAAACTAACCCCAAACCCTTATGTATAGAGCGTGCAGTTTATCATTAGGCAATTCTGAGTCATTGTTCTAGACATTTGTAAAAAAAGATTATTTTAGCCAGGAAAATCACATCTGAAATAGAGATAGATGTATCAGTGACATTTTATAAAGCATTGGTGGAAGATTTCTTGTAGATCATCAAGATGATACCACACCAGCACCATCACGGAGATACCTTATAGATGCTGAGAGGGAAGAGTATAATGGGAAGACAAGATTAATTTGTCTTGCTTATCTTAATAAGAAAACAGGCTGTCAAGAACATGGATGCTACGTAATACCTATTACTTTGTGAGTGATGAGAATTATTTTTTGCATGGAAACAAAATTGTCACAGAAACAATATATTTAGGGTAAATGTTTAATGACTGTTGAACAGTAGAAAGTGATGGTCTGGAACAATATGTCTAAGAGAGGAATAATAAAAACTTATTTGAATTTAAGCTTAAGAAAAGTGTCACATTGGGTACTTAGGGTACTCATCTTAAGGACTGGACTTGACAGCCAGTAGTGTTTGTCCTAGTACAATATTTATAGGACTGTCCTTTATTTCTGCTCCATGGCACCTTCTAAGAGCTATCTGAAACAGGTACCAAGCCTTTTTTGGATGTGTCTGGGCTTCTTTTATGGCATGTCTTTTTTTTATAACTAATAGAGGAGATTTACACTTCTACTCCACAGCTTCACAGCTTATTTTTCTACAGTGGCCACATCCTACAAAGTATTTTAAGACAAAAGGGTTCTCAAGAGAGAAAATATTTCCCCAGAAATAATTTCACAACTGAAGAAAGGGTAGGGAAATTACTTCCCAACGACTGTAAATTCATTCATAGTTCTGGAAAGAGGGTGAAAGTGTCTCCCTCATATGGTTAAGTGTCCTACAAATAGGAGTCAGGAGGAAAATCAAATTATTTCTTGTTGTTTCTGAGTGAATATTTTTTTCGTCATGAATAATATAAGGATGAACAGTTACATAAATTCCTGATCTGTAACCATAATCTCTTCAGGAACAGAGCTCTCTCTTCCCACATTGAAATAAAAGATTTGTAACACTATCACTTGTGCTCCAGATTCTGCTGATGTACAAAGTATATTAGACATCAAATCTTAAAAATTGTCTGCTTAAAGTTAATCCAGCTTCAGACTACAATAGTTTTTGCAAAGTGGTCCATACAAGTTTGAAGGCCAGACCTCACTTCTCAGTTAGACAGCACAAGCTCTGAAGGGAACCTCCAGCAACTGGCTAGAGAAAACAGAAATCAAGGATGGAATATCCCTCTGTTGTTTTATGTCTGATGTCACTTTTGAAATATATCCTTCATGGTGTTTAAGTATTTGTTTAAAAGAATTTAAACTTCTCCCATTTTTAATTAAAAGTTATAAAATGTGCTATTTACCCAGGAGATTAGATCAGAGCCATTCCATCCTATTTACAACAAAGAGAGCCTGTAATAAGTCCTTGAAACTCCTTCTAATCTCTTATATAAATATTTATTTAAACAGTTTAAAAATGCTAATTATTTACCAGAGAGACTGAGACAACTTCTACAAAGTTACTATGGATGAAAACATAGTTTTTGAGGTTTTTTGAAAGTATCATGTGCTTAATAGCTTGGAACAGTTCCTTTAGAATATGCTCAAATCTTTTGGCAAATGCTACCATTTTATTGTATTTAATTTACCTGTAATCTCAGGAGAATTTTTTTCCAGGCATCTATCGGTTACATTGTTAATTAACTATTTGCTTAGAAGTGAATGTTCCATTATTACCATCATTAGAATAAATCCTACTCTTACATTTCTATTAGTACAGTTTTAAACTCTCTCTCATACCACTTGTGTTTGCATCACAAGGTTTCGGTAGCAGGGGAACTACAACAGTAAATTTTCTGATAAGCTGCCAGAAGCTTCCCCGTGTCTGACAGAGCCAATGCCAGCCAGCAACAAGACAGACCTGCCACTGGCCAAGCCTGAGCCCATCAGTGATGGTGGCAGTGCCACTGGGATAGCATAGTTTAGAAGGAAAAAATCCCAAATGTGCAACAAACAACAGCAGCCAGAAAAGAGAGGAGTGAGAATAATTGAATAACAGACCTACAGGCGCCAGTGTCCATGAAGAAGTGGGAGGGCATGCTCCAGGTGTCGGAGCAGACATTCCTCTGCAGCCTGTCATGAAGACCATGGTGAGGCAGCTGAGCCTCTGCAGTCCATGACGGAGAAGGTATCCACCTGCAGCCCATGAAGGACCCCATGCCAGACCAGGTAGATTCCCAGAGGAGGCTGTGACCCCATGGGAAACCCGTGCTGCAGCAGGTTCCTGGAAGGATCTGTGGTCCCAGAAGGGACTCATGCTGGAGCAACCTGTTCCTGAAGGACTGCACCCCATGGAAGGGATCCATGCTGAAGAGGTTTATTTAGGGCTGTAGCCTGTGGAAAGGACTCAGAGAAGTTCATGGAGGACTGTATCCTGTGGAGGGGACCTACATAGGAGCAGGGGAAGAGTGTGAGGAGTCCTCCCCCCAAAGAGGAAAGAGCAGCAGAGACAACGTGTGATGAAATGACCACAGCCCCCATTTCCTGTCCCCCTGCAGGTGAAGAGGAGGAAGAAAAATGAGTAAAGTTGCAGCCAGGAAGGGGAAAAGGGTGGGGGGAAAATGTTTTAAGATTTGGATTTATTTCTCATTATCTGATTCTGATTTTGGTTGGTAATAAATTAAATTAATTTCCTCAGGTCAAGCCTGTTTTGCCCATGACTGTAACTGGTGAGTGTGCTCTCCCCGTCCTTATCTCAACCCATGAGCCTTTTGTTATATCTTCTGTCACCTGTTCAGCTGAGGAGGGGAGTGACAATGTGGCTTTGGTGGGCACGTGTTGTCCAGTCAAGGTCAAACCACCACGCCACCAGATATACAGCTTTCTATACCCAAACAAATTTATACACTTTAACTTTACAACCATTTTCCATAACAAAAATGCCTCTTAGATGTATTAAAACAAGCAGGATAACAAAAGCAAAAGGTAACTTTCCAGAAGACAGCAATGTAGTGTGTTGATAGAACACAAAATTCTTTATTGTTATAAAAATAATTATAATTATTTACAGGTAGGTGAGTTTTGCAAGTTAGCTTGGAGAAGCCACCAGTTGCAGTAGGAAGTGTAAAGGTGACTGAGCTAGCACTGCCTGGAAATGTTCAAATGTTGTGGCTCATCATTGCCTGTTGATCTCACCTGTTTGGGGCCAGAAACTGGGATCAAGCAAGGCCTGGAGAAGATAGCAAGGCATTTATCATAAAGGATGAAATGTGAACCAGCATAGGAGGAATAGTCCTTTTTCTTGCATTCTCTTTCATAGTATATTCGTTCTTTAATGTTTTTGTTTTCTTTCCATTCTTTCCAGTACATGTGGTGCTACTATGGAATGCAAGATGATGATCACTGGAGAACAAAAATCTTGTGGATGCTGTTGGCAGTGTACCCAGTGCTGCTGACAGAAAAGCCACAGTATATTCCCACTTCAAATATTTGGGCTGTGCTGCTTCTGGCAGCTGTCTCCACCAAGCCAATACAAAATCTGATAACAGTCAACACCTAATTTCTCAAGACAGAAACGAAAGTGCTATATAAAGTAATCATAAGGGGCACAGGCTTTGTCCTAGCTTTACCTTGCTCAGTGCATATTTCCCTGCAATATGAGTATGGAGAATATATTAAATTGGGTAAGATTCATCAGTGTTCTTAGAAGAATAGCCTATTTGATTTTGTGGCATGCATATTGATTTAAAAGAATGAACCCACTCTGAATGCAACTGGAAAGTAAAACACATTAAAAATCTCTGACTAATTTTCTGGAGCCTATTTTTCAATCTCTAGACAATGCATTTGGACATCACTTCTATGTTACTGTTTCATCTCTGTTCAAATTACTCCCAGTACTGTAGTTCCTCTTCTGCAGAAAAATATGGTTACTGTTCATTTCACTCTGACATTTGTTTTCACTGAGATTTGAAAGTAACCTGTGTGCAATCCATGAGTCTATTCCAGGTGAGGATGTGTTTCCCATGCCTTTTGGAGAGATTTTGAAAACTTAAACTGCAATTACAGATCTATATTGCATTGTAATGTCTCTTCTCATTGTCAGCATCATCTTTAGTAGGGTATGACTATCGGAATGTCTTTTATGTTTCTTTTCAGGCTGTTTAACAGAAGACCTTTTTAAAGTTGTCCAGATGAAATAAAACAGCTATTTACTTACAAACAGCAGTTTTATTTGCACTTCAGTGGATACTATAAATACCTGAGCATTTAATTTTCAGTTATGTATGTATTACTTCAAATGACTTTCTGATCTCCCTGATGCAGTAGTTGACATGTAGGTTCACAGTGTGTAAAGAGTTGCATTTCACAGGTCTGTTCATGAACCTATGTTTCAATCACAGATACCACTCTGAATTCCTCACAAGTCAAACCTAGTACTTAAAGATGCTTATTTTTTCAATAATTAACAAATTCAATAATCTATGCAAAATAGAGTAAATCTGAGGAAAAAAACCCTCCCAAATAAAAAACCCTCATGTAATGAAAAACACAAGGGGGAAATAAGTACTCATAAAGACAGGGAAAATTAAATCTAATCAATCAAAGCAATTGATTAAAAGAGTAACTCTACATGGTACAGGTCAGTAGAATGCAAGAAAGCTGTCCAGATGTACTCTAAATATTTTAATCAGCATTGGTGCTTGTTGGTGCTTTTTCTCTGTCTTTTTGTTTGTTTGTCTCTGTTTTTCGCTCTCTCTATTTTTTTTTTTTGGAACCAAGATTCCAGTGCTCTTCAAGCAATCTTCTTGTTTACTTACTTTTTCCTGTAATTGTCTCTCTTCAAGCATGCAGCCCTATGTGGCTTCCCAGTCTGTTCACACATGCATGATTTTGGGAAGGAATACCAGTAATTAATAATACTTCTGCATTTGTACTTGTCTCAGTCATGTGTCTAAGAATTGCAAGGGAAGCAGAGTAATGCAAATAGAGCATTGTGTTCTTCAATTTTTTTTTTATTAATGTCTGTTAAATAGCAATATTTAAAAAATGTAACTAAATATACATAAATATTTTTTGAATTTACAGTGGATACCATATTTCTGTGCATGTCACATGCTGGTAGTTGAGTAATCATGACTCTTATGATGTCTAACTGAATGCTAAATGCATTTCCTGCCACCATACCAGGCCAATGAACTGTGTTGATATTGGTGAAACCATGATCATTTATTCATATGATCTTACTGATATTTTGTACAGCAAAGATAAAAATCTTATGAGAAGTAGATGAAGCAGATAGCTTCCAAGATCAAAAAGGCGACTGTCTGTAGAAACATTATTTTGTAATATAGTTCACCTTGACTCCAGGCTCCAGACTGCAAGTGCAAAATACAGTGGTTATATTAAAAATACATTTAAATATGAGTTGCTGCAGGTAAACCGATTCAGTTGTCATGTCTTAAAAGTCTCGTGATACTTATGAGCTACAGAGACACATGGTGGTCTACGGCCTGGGTTTCTGGAGCTAGAAGATCACCAGCCTTTTTGACAACTTAAGCTCTTGCTATGGCATAAAATCAACCTTTGTAAGAGTTGCTGTGCACTGACGCCTGTCTCTTATTGCAAGGTCCAAAATTTTTGTGTCCCAGAGGTTCAAATTTGGAGCAACTCCCCTGGTATCTGAGGGGATACACAACTTTAAAAAATTATGGAAGAGTGTAAACAAGTTCTGTTTCTCGAGTGTTTAAAAACTTGAGAAGGTGAGGGTCTTGACAGGGAAGCCAAAAAGAAGCTGATTTCAGTTCACATGACTGGTATAACGTGAGTATAAACCCATTGTCTTGGATAATGACATTCCTGATTTATATCGCTGCAGTTTAGAAGAGAACCACAGAGTTTACAGTCCGTTCAGAAAACCAAGGATGGAATTTGTCCTGACCCAGGCATGATGTCATATTCAGCAAACTTAAAAAGGAAAAGAGTTCGTCCAGGTTTTAAGTAATGCCTTCTTTGACATTTCCTTGCTAGTTTTCATTTATGCAATGGCAACATTGCTGTGATATGAGCTACTTCTGTTCCACTAGTTCCTGTATCAGTCAGGGTCTTCCATGCTGCTCACACACACCACACACACACACTACCAAAAATTATTCCCTGCTATGTTACTCTATTCCCCTGTCACCCTATGGTTCCAGTGGAGCTAAACTGTCGTAAAACTTGAGCAATGCTGTAATAAATCAAACATGTGTGTGCCACTCCCATACACACACACACAGAACCTTTCCCTCGGAGAGTTATGAGACTGCACTATTTGGTTCACTATGAGTATATCCATAATCCATTGTGTTTTTAAGAAAAAAGAATACACATAAAAAAATACATATATCCTAAAGTAAATATCCTTAAGAAATAAAACAGCAGAACAAGAAGAAACAATAAGAAAGAAAATATTAATGCAGGGATATTTACTGTTAAGAGTATTCTTAAGCAAAAAGTCAGGTTCTCAGCTGGTGTAAACTGGAGCAGCTCCATTGCCTCCAGTGGAGCTGTGCCAGCTTATCCAGCGCTCAGTATGCTCTGGCTCAGTATGTCCTCCTCAAATCACTGAACTGGAATCTTCAAAGCCTTCCCTATCACACTGTTAAATTTGTATTGCTACTAGCAACAATTTCTTCTAAAAAAAGTTTGCATACGCAAATTATTCACATTGCTTTATTTTTTCTTTGTCAGTTCACAAAAAAAGTATTTCAAGTTGTCATAACCTTGCATTTAGCCAGTGAAAGAGTAATCTTGAAAGGAGAACATTGTTTTACAAACTGGACACATACCCTGTTTATTTTTCTCTAAAATTTGCACACTATAAAGCAAGTAGGGTTTTTTGTTTTGTTTTAAAACCTTCTTCATATATTATTATACAAAAATATTCATATGCAAGTAATAAAGATTTTTTTTAAACATCCAACCTTTTTTAAACCTAAAGCAAAGTCACACCAAAAGGTTTTTTTTGTTTGTTTGGTTTTGTGGTTGTTTGTTTTTTTTTTAATCTAGACAAAGTACATCTTGTGCTTTAACAAACCTACAGCATCATGTGCTCTTTACAAGGATTCTACTGAATATGCTCATGTGTCATTATTCATTAAATAATCTAAAACTTGCCTACTTTTGTGGGTTTTATTTCCCTTAATCCTCTTTTTTTCCCTCTGTGTGTTATTTGTGTCTGTTTATATGTGTGGAAAAGTTAAGGCAAGTGCAATCAAAGTTACAAAAATCAATATTTCTATTGCTAACATGTGCAGCATTCATATTTAATGAGTGATGTATTTTTTCCTGTAAGAATAAAAATTGATGAAAATACAAAATTTTTTAATATGTTATTACAATAAGTTGTTCATTTCTTTCTGTACCAGGCTTGGTGAATTTTCCAAAAGTTAGGATAACATAAAACATGTTCTTTTTAAAGTAACATACACTGAAACTAGGTAATATTTTGATCACGACCCTCTTGCTTCTCAGTATAAGCATAGTATTACTACAAAAATGCAGTTCCTTTCAGCTATGACCCATTTAATTTTTTAAAAAATAAATATAAGTTAATCTCTTTAGGTAAAATATTTAATATACAGTAGGCATAAATATAGATTGATGTATTTCTACTTAATTTTAGTGCTTCTATTTTAACTGATTTTGAACAAAGTATACAAAGAGACATATTGTCCAGTTTATAGTCACATCTGTAGCCTTAAGGAAAACCTTGACAAGAATGCATATGTTAATCTATGGTTTATATGGCAATAGTAATGGACACCTGGAAAAGGCAGTGATGCTGAATTTTCAATTAAATTGTAGAATAGACAAAAATTTATGTTCAGAAATTCTGGGCCTGATTCTGCTCCTTTTTTTGCACCAGTTATACACAACGTTAATTCTGCTGATTTCAGTAGAAATATTTTTTACTTTTACAAAGTATTAAGCAAATTAAGACGAAAGGTCCCAAAGCCTAGCATGGCACTTCCTTTTTTCATTCTGTCAATGCAAAATGATTAAAAGATAGTAAGTATACATTTATATATTCATTTTATGCGAATGTATTCAGTAGGAGCTACAGAGTTCCTATTTCTACTGTGGTGGTTCTCAGGATTACGGAAGGCCAGCTGAGAGCTTTATTAACAAAGTGCTTAATCAAGATGCTTATCCAGCTATTAACTTTAAACACTGTGTTTCCAAGAAGGGACTCTTACTGCTTGAGTTGTGTTGTGCACTCTGCTTAAGGACAGTCAGCTTCTCCTGACATGGTTAAAGTAACAGAATAAAATTAAAAGAAATTAAATCCGCTAGACAAATTCTAGCAGGTAAAGAAGATGCCACAACTGACATTAGAATCAAACAATTTTCCACAGACTTTTGTTTCTTTATTTGTATTACTTTTGCAGCTTTTTTTGTGAAAGAGAAGGCGGTGACATTTTTCTTCTAGAATTGCAACTAGACACATATTCTTTCTTTTAAAGATCTTTTTGGTCTTTTTGTTTTCTTGTCATCTGAAGAAAGTGCAGTATGCTGATAAAAATATTTACTTATTAAATGGTACATATGCTTAAGCTTATATATTATGAATAGCAACACAACATTGGTAGCTGCACACAATTAATAGTGCGTTGTTCTTGCAAAATTAATGTGCCACTCAAAATTGCTATGAGTCATAGCAGTGGATATCTAGATGCAATGTTGGAAGGATAATTTAACTCCATTTTACTGTACGAGCTAAGATTATATTTTGTCTTTTAGCAACCTTGACTCACTAACTCTGTTGGCTGCTTTACCACTGCCCAGCACTGGGCAGCTGCTGACTTGAACTTTATTAGCTGCTGAACAGATATAAAATAAAGACCATTAAAAATCTGCAAACATTTATGATGAAGATATTAGATTAAACTATTTATGATTTTGCTGACTAATATAATAATAAAAACCCTTAGTTAATATTTTTATGGAGCATGTAAAATAAGTTACAGACGATGACTCTCTAGAGCAGAACAGGAAGAGTTACAGGAAAAAGGGGCAGATATCTGTGTTCTAGTCAGCTATTTAAAACAATCAGTGATGATTTCCTACATTTACATAGATTCACCGTTATTTTAAAATATTTTATTTTATTTTATTTTATTTTATTTTATTATTTGAGTCTTTGGAGAACCTTAAAAAGCCAACAGATAGCAATCAGAAGGCTGAAATGAGAAGGGGACCTCAGGTTTTTCAAAGAAGGCTCATTGCTCAGTGAGAATGTGACATCAGACTCACTGTGCCTGAGACTGCATTTGTAATGACACCCGAAAGCACCATCTTCCCTTACAAAAGCTCTTTGCTGGATTGCCTGTGAAGTGGAGAACTGACTGAACTGGGAGCTAAGGAGATCCAGCTGCTCTGTGCACAGGTAGGAGATTTCAGCCTAGTTTATGACTACTTTACTCCTGTTCTCTATAATTCCACTCCATTCTTTCTAATATGGCTATACCACCACTAAACTAATGTAGTGCAATGGTATCTCAGTCCTGATGTCTCCTTATGAAATAAAGAAAATTAAAATAAAGCAAAGCAAAGCACAACAAACAAGAACACAATTCAAGGAGCTACAAGTAATGAAAATATTCTTGAAAATTATAAGCATGTGCATGTCAGTCTGACTCCAACCGCTTATGCTCTAGATTGCTGTTTGAGGGGATCTTGAAAGTAGTATAGCAGGTAAGGTGCCCAAGGTGACTAAACAGGGAATTTTCTTCAACATTCCCTAAAGAACAACTTGGCAAGTGTCATTTCAAGCAGATAGAGTCTTTGCCAATGCTCACTCTTCAAACTCCTAACAATAATAACAATTTAAAAAAAAAGTGTAGGAATGGTATTTGCTATATGGCCCTGACAGCTGTTCACAATCTCTTTTGTTTAGAAGAGTGAAAAGGGAAGCGGAGAAAATACGAGGTGAACTGTGCTGACACTAATTATTATTTACAGACAGGAATTCTGGCAGATATTCACATAGATTCAGGTAGGCTCTATGACCTAGAAAAACATGTTTCCTACCTCTAACAAATGGCTTCAGTTAGCAAACAGGTGGTGAAGGAGGTACCTGGTAAATTTGGTTATCTAGTGACCTACAGCCAAAAGACATCTGTAATCTCCCGTGACAGCAGGATTAAATGAGAGCTAGTTGAGTACACCTACCTGGTCATGACACGACCAGCAAACATCTTGTCTATACTTCTCCCATCCTGTGTCACTCACCCTCTGTCATCCCTAGCTCTGTACCTGTGTCATAGTGCCCCTAGCAATGGACTGGTTACAAGTTTGTCATCTTCTTAAAGCATATGGGAAATGCCATCCTATGAATAAACCCAGATTTTTGGGACTTTCTTGACTTTTTATGAGAGTGCTACATATTTTATTTTGTTTTATGGTTCTATGATTAAATGATTACAAGTAAAATACATATGTATAGGAATAAAATTGCATAAAGTGCTTTCTGTGGTATAACTAAGATTTGAGAGTGCTTATTGCAACAATTTTTTCCTGGATATGTGCACATTTTTGAAGATTCATGCATTTTGCTGAGGTAGGCATAGGTTAGTGATCTCAGAGAAGGAGCCTGATGTCATTGAACTATTTTGCTAAGATAGATGGAGAGACAGTTGTGTCACTGTTCTCCTCACTGCTTTGTATTTACATAATTGTTCCATTTGAAGTTGCCTGGGTCTTAAGAAGATAAATGTACAATGTTCTAATGTGATGCTGAAGGTAAACATATAACACTAATTGTTTACATTTTCTACTGAAATGTTCCTAAGAACTCAATTAGGGCTGCAGTGAGCTGTTCACCAGAGGGTATTAACTCTGGAAAACAACTTCTTCTATGTCTGCAAATTCATTGCCACCTGAGTTTTAAACTTACAATGAAGAGTGGGATTTCCTAAACAAATCTCTCTGTGATTTACCTGTCATGCAAAGAACGGAGAGAAAATTTTAAGAAGTCTCTTCCATAACTTCCTACAAAACAGCAGGAGAAAACAATCTTTCCCGAAAAAGAAATTTCTAAACCCAGGTTTAAATAGTTTTAGTAATTGCATTGCTAATTTTCTTTTCTTTATTTATTTTGGTTTTTCAAGTGTGTGTGCAGACTCTGCAGCTTAATGACGTATTTTGAGCTAATAACTGACATTGTCAAGACTTTCTTTTTACCTCAAAGAGGATCAGAATAGTATGAGGATGTTGCTCCATATGAGCACTCTAAGTGGATTTGAAAAAAATGGTGTGCTGAGAACAAAAAACACCCCAAAACTTTTTACAAATCAAAGCTTTGCTCTTGTAAGTCTCTTCTTAGAAGAGAAGACATCTAGTCACCCTAAACATCTTTGCAAGGAGTTTTCATGTGTAGCCCATCCTGAGGGCTCACAGCAAGCTTTGTGTGCTTTTACTTCTAATGCAGCCTGCCAGGTAGATAGATAGGATAGGATAGGATAGGATAGGATAGGATAGGATGGAAATTTCTGTGAGAGTGCTCAGGTGTGGTGTTAGCTGACTGAGATGGGAATTTCCTGTTAGTGGATTGCACGCTAACCCAGCAAACTGACCTCTTTCTCTGCTCAATGGTGCCTTTTACTTTGCACATGGAACAAATGGAAAACAGTTTCAGAGCTGTTTCCGCTCTTCCAGCCGCTTTGCAATAGAGTATCCTCGACATCTATTAGCTCTCAAGTTTGCTGTCAACATCAAGACTTACTACCCACCTTCCCTGTGTGCTGCCTATAGCATGTAGGGCAGTGGTGCTATTTGAGTCTATGGCTCCTTCTGCATCCACCTGACATAAGAGTAACTAAACACGAGGCCAAAGGGGCCTGCGCTCTCCTTCTCTGTGCACAGGCACACATGTTCTCCCCACTGTGGAGCTTCTCAGTCACAGCAATGCAGTGGAGCCCCTCCCTCTGGCTTGCACTTCTTTATCTGTCACTGAATGTGTTTGAGAGTATGGGCTTGATAAGAACTAATTTTTCCTGAATGATTTTGTGTTTTTAAGAAGAGCTAATATTTGATAAAGAGAGAAAGAGAAGGTTAAAAAGCTCATAATTTTGGGGTTTTTTTGAATAATTTGTGTGTTCCTTTTGTCATATCTTGATGGTTAAGAGACGTCTTTATAAAAATGTCAATAAAATCCTCATCAAATTCGTAGCTCTCAAATTTTACTTCAAATTGTTTTTCTAATGCTAGTGACTCAGCAATGTTTGTAGTTCTCATAAGATCAGTACTAGATAATCTATTTTATTTAACATTTAGATTGTAGACAATCATGTTGCTTTTAATCCCCCCAAATAAAAATATTTTAAATTGACTATTAAATGTTTCTGAAATTATGTTATTTAAGGTATTGGATATTTACTGTAAGAATGGTAATAAGCTTTTGAAATGAGGCTGTTTGTAATTACAAGCTGAATACTTCCCTTTAAGAGCCCTCAACAAAAATGTACTAATTTTTTTGTAATCTGAACAGCTCCAGAATTTCTATGTTTTACAAAGAAGGTATCAGACCTGCCTTTGTAACTTTTTCTTTGACTGCTTCATGACCCTGTGGACTCTAGGCCTTCTACCTGCAGAACTTATTAATCCAGAACAAAGATTTAACTTTGTCTTAAACAAACAATAGGCATAGGAAAACTCTTAACAGCTGAAACATTTCTATCAATTTTGCTCCCCAGGGCAACGGCTCTGAGTTTTGAAACATCAAGTCAAGGGTATGTGGAGAAGTGTGATGCTGCCAACACATCTTCTTGGAGGATATAGCCAGAGCCAATGGAAAATAGCCCAGCAAAATTACATCAAAAACAACAGCTCAGTGTCCATACTAAATTAAATGAATTTGAAATTAAAAGACACAATGGTGTTCTTTAGTCTCCACTCAGTGGGCTATTTAGGAGGTCAGGAGATGTGTTTATATGAATAAATAATGCAAGGGAACTTCCAGCATTCATTATACAAGGAGACTCGTTGTTATGAGATTGCTTACATTTTTTCTATTGCCAGCAACATTAATCTATTTCTCAGCTGAGAACTGGGTTAAAAAAAGTGTTCTAATAACAGCAAATCAGATAACGGGTGGGTGTTAAGGAATATAGTTACTCTAGATAATAACCTAAGTCTGTTACGGAGATTTTTTTAGCACTGGCAGATTTCTACCATCCTCTTTATCACAATAGAAGACAAACAAAAATCTCTCTGTGCTAAACTATCAACAAGTAAAAAAATCATTCAGAAGCATACTAGATGTACAGGGACATATTTGTGTTGCTGGTCTATCTGGATGGCCTCCAAAAAAGCCAGTTGCTTGATGTAGGTCAGCCAGAGTACAGAGCTTTGCATGACAAAAGAAACCACAATACAGTCAAAAAGCAGGTGGGTATTTTTTTTGCTCTTTATTCTCCATTGGCCTCTTTTTATTTTTGAACTTACTTTACTGCTGTGATTTTTTTTTCTTCTTTGGATTTTAATTAAACTTTCCTTAGGCTTGCTAGCTTGACATTTTCTTCTTCTTTTTTTTCTCTCTAATTTTTTTTTTTAATTTAAAAATGAAGAAATCCTGTTTACCAGGCCAGTTTTCCCCAAATCCCACTGCTTTATCTATAATTTAAGTGTGTCATTAATGCTCAATATCCAAATAAAAATTCGTGAATTTTTATCAGTTGGGTATAACAAGCTTTCCAATTATTTTGAAGCTGATTAT
This sequence comes from Lepidothrix coronata, assembly GCF_001604755.1. Classification (NCBI taxonomy): domain Eukaryota; kingdom Metazoa; phylum Chordata; class Aves; order Passeriformes; family Pipridae; genus Lepidothrix; species Lepidothrix coronata. Next base: position 1,242,791 of record NW_016690405.1, read on the forward strand.
CACCCATTATGTAACACACACATGGTTTTCACAGCTGTGCAGTAATAGAAAAATCTTAGTTTGCATCTAAGCCTAACAGTATTTAGCTCTGAACCAGATCATATTGAAAGTGTTTGATGTTGGCTGCCAGGTGAGAACTGGGTCCCTACTAAAATTCAGAAGACATTTGCTGCTGCTTTCCTTGCAGCCAAAATTTCAGCTCGTCACAACTGCAAATATGAATTCCTTTTCTCTTTGCTTTTCCAATTTACCTCTCCCACAGAAATCAATCTTGCACTCATTCAACTTTATTAGATTTACTCTCAAATCATGCTGCAGCAACTGAGAACAGAATCAGACCCAGCAACACACTTTGCCTTCAAAATAATTAGCTGCATACTATACAGTCTCCCATTTCTGTCCAGCTATAAATGCTGTCTGGAGAGCCTATATACTGAATTTACACAAGTTGTGCAACAAAGTCCTTTAGTTTTATAACAAAGACTACCCTGATTAGAGAGAGTCTTATAAAGATGGAGCACCACACTTGGATAATTCACGTGCATAGAAACCACATACAGACCCAAAGTTACTGACCAGGCAGAGTAAGTTTTTCTGATCATCACACTGTGCAGTTTTTAAAATAAAGTGCTATTTGCTTATGGCTAAACCTTATATGTGGCTATTGCATGCACAGTTCAGGCTGCATTGTCAGAAACTGGAATACTTTCACATAAAATGATGGAGCCTAAGCACTAGGGCAATGACAGTTTTTGTTGGTTTAGTTTTTGGGTTTTTTGTCCATTTTATTTTGCGTTCCAATAGAATTTTTGTCCAAGAAAGAGCACGTGAGCACACAACAGTTTCCTTCCCTGTTCCCCACATCAAGCTGTTCACAGAAGAGGAATACTAAGGAGGAATTTTTTTAAAGCCATAGACAGCTTCTCCTTTTATTTCAGATTTTGTTTTGTGGTTTGTTTCTTTTTTTGTTTGTTTGTTTGTTTTACTTATATTTGATATTATGACAAAGCACTATAAGAAAAACTCTTTTTAAGTAGTATGAATATCAAATAGTATCTGTCAATCCCTGAATCATGCTTTTCAAAGTGCTTAAATCTACACTAAAAATAGAACAACATAAAAGTACTTCCAGTGTGGCTAAGAAAACACCTAGCAATTGTCTAAAAGTAACTGTGGTCAGATAATTAAATCCTACATTTATTCCACCACCCAATATTTACCCCAGGGCATAGAAAGGCGAGGGAAAGGGGAAAACAATAATGCATTGTTTTCAGAGGATATTGGGGTATTTGGCAACCAGATGAATGAAGGAAAATCCCATCAGTGCCTGACAGGTGTCTGTAAGAGCAAATAAATAATAGTTTTCTTACACTATGAAAATAATCAAATATGCAAAAGTCTCTTAAAATTTTATCTGACTTGGCAGCTTCTTTTCCATTTTGTGGATGTTTGGCACATGTCCAGAGAGAGACACCATAATAAAGAACAAATTGTAGAAAAGGGCTTGAGCAAAATCATGGAGAAATAAATATTTCTAGCAAATAAAAATCAGTGCACATCTCAAAGGTCTATTAGCTTCTCATGCAGATACTGAGATTTCTTGACTTTCACAACAGGAGCATAGTCATTTCCTCCCACACTGTCAGTTCTGGATTACTCCCACAAACATCCCCCAAACTGCAGTTGCCCCGCTTACTTCTCATTAAGAAGACCAAAATATTATAAGCTATACTTTTCTTGTTGTGACAATCAGGATGAACAAACCCCACACATTCATTATATTGGCCAATATCATTCAACTGCCATAAAAATACCTAAAGCTAATTAATTACATAAATAGACCATAAGGCCTGTTTGCCAGGACACCAGTTACATTTCTGCCTGGGTAAATCAAACCCATGACTACATGACAGTGTGCTGCAGCCAGCAACTCTACTTCTGCTTCTGCTAGGAGGGACTAGCAGAGAGCTTAGCCTGAATATGTTGGAGAGCTGCACCACTCTTCTCTCTTTCTAAAACCAGAAAGAACTTTTCCATTATTTAAAACATAAATATGAGCAAGGTGCTTATTTAATTGGTCTTAAAGATGTCCGGATGTAAACACAGTGGTGGTTTGTTTTTTCTTCCCTGTCAACCATGGTACATGCATTATTTGCAACTCCTCAAAGATAGAATCATACATAAAAATAAAACTAATTTATTTATTCATTAAAGTGAATAAATTGTTTTTAATACTTCCAGGTCTGATTTAAATATTAATTTTGTATAAATAAAGTTTATTCTGAAAACAATTATATTTCTGGTATCATGTCATTTTTTCTGCCTGAGTTCTTACTGAAATCATGTTGAAATTAATAAAGTTTTATTTATCGTTACAAGCTAAAACCAAATGAAAGAAGAGTTCTTAATCCTGAATATAGCATTTTAAAGCAAATACAATTTTTTTGAACATTAAAATACAAGGGGACTCTGTAATCCACAGCAAAATAATGTTTTGCTCTTACTTTTTTTGAAAATAACACTTTCTATAATACAAAATGACAAACCGTCTACAACACTGTCTTTTTATTCCCCTTTGGTTTGGAAGTCATCACTGTACATACCAGCAGGACTCTCTGCACTTCAGTGTCTATTGCCTCACTTGTCTTACTTGCCTGACATTTGCAAATGACGTCATTTGCAGGATTTAGAAAGGGGGAAAAGAAAAAAAATAAATGCTTGAAAAATAAAATCCACAACCACTTTGATACTTTTCCAGGATGTGTTAAAAATAGGGTTTGCTTTTATATTTATAAAAGGAATACAATCAAGTCATTCATAAAATAATAATTAAAAAACAAACCCAAGAAAACAAAAAACAAACTGGCTCTAGTTTCTACACACTCTGTAGTGACTACTGTGAAGCAACCCATACAGATTGGGTATATTCCGTGGTTTGGCAGGTATCTACCAAGTTACATGTTAGATGATCAGACTGTAGTGTTACCCCAAATTGGGGTCTTTGTAAGGGCAGGGAAGGAGCAGTGCACATTACGGGAGTAGAAATGAAACTGGAGCTCTCAGTGAGGGATGGGGTCCTTCTAAAAACAAATACTCTCCAAAAGAAGTGAGCTGCAGCAGGCATGACCTTCAGGAATCAGGCTAGGCAGGCCAACAAAATGGATGGTGCTTCTGATATCAACATAGCTTTGTCCAAGCATTCCCAAGAGAGGTTAAAAACAAACAAACAAAAAAACTAAAACTATACTAATGAAGCAAAAAAGTTTCCTATCTATACAGCAGTCTCTTCTTTTAAAAAAATGTAAATATACAAATTCTAATGACATATAAAACAAAGTCGAAAATGTGAATGGTAAGAGACATGGGTAAAACAGGAAGACTGATGCTACAAAGAAATTGCAAAAACATATGTACAAGACCCTGTTTTTCCTCGTATGTTATCGATTGTAATGCATGTTTAACAGCAGCAGTCGAGGATGTAGTTCCAGGCACCAGACTGCAGACTCTGCTCCTATTCAAGGGGGTTGACGGCCCCTTGCATCTCGGTCACCAGATGACACTGGATATACTGGTCTCCCGTGGCAGGAGGGGCAGTATGGCACTGTTTGTGTGAGCCTCTTCTGGGTTCTGCTCCCTGTTAGTTTTTGTCTGTGGCCGCTGCCCGTTTATAAGTGTCATAGGGATGTTGCAGTAGGTGTGCTGGTTACCTATTGAGGTAAGCGGCAGGGTGCCGGCAGGAGGTACATCGTATTCATAGCTTCGATAATAGTGTTTCTGGCGCATCTGTGAGTGATATGTGTTATGAAAGGTGGAGCGCAGGTCTGGATGGGCAGTGGCAAGAGCGGTAGAGGTGGCAGCAGCCATGGAAATCGCGGAGACTGTCTGCAGTTCCCCAAAGGGCCCCTGCTCACTGACATCTAAAACCTGCTCATTTGTGATGGGTTCAATCCTCTTAAAAGGCATTTCGTACTGTAAACGTTTCCAGAACTTGGAATTCAACTTGTTGCACTTTGGTCCGTGCCATTTAATGACAGTGAGGAGCTTGATGGTATGTTTTAGGGCCTCGACCTCCTGGTAGTTCATAACTCCTCGTAGTTCACTGCATTCAATCAGTATCACTTTGATTTCTCCCGTGACTAACATATTTCGAAGCCTTGTTTCCAGTTCAAAGATGCTCCAACCTCTTCTTACCACATAACTTGGAGTCATGACGATGATCAGTCGCTTGCTTTGGTCTACACATCTTGCCACATCTTCAATGTAGGCTACAAAACAAAACAACTGCTCAAAAACCAATCTAAGAAAACAGTCTGCTCTCACAGACTTACTAAAACAACAGAGGCAAATCCCTGCTCCCAGAAGTTCTCACTGAAAAACATCACTTGCAAATGTGCCAGGCTGGCTTGGAAGAACATGGTCCTGGGCAACCTGCTCTATAAGGCCCTGCTTGAGCAGGGAGGTTGAACAAGGTGACCTCCAGAGGCCCCTTCCAACCTAAAGCATTCTTTGATCCTGAGAAACATCTACTCCCACTTGTGCTATGGATTGTGTATCATTATCTGTATTGAAACATTTGTGTCCATCATGATTTTTTATTTTAAAAAGGCAAAGTCACCCAGATAGACTGCAGAGCAGCATCTATGTGCTTTAGGAGCTCAGTCTCAAACTCAAATGATACTCTGTGGGGTATGGTAGGCCCAGATTCTGCTTTTCCTTCCATGACCCCACCACATACAACAACAGTGTTGTCTCCTGCAAATTAGTATCTAGTTTGCTGTAGGTTTAAAAAATATCCACGAGACTGTTCCTCTTATTTTGGAAATATACATTAAGTATGTTGGCTTATCTTTGCCACTCTCTAAGACAAGGGAAAAAAGACGGCATTCTGAAGGAGTAGGTATAGAAAAGAGACTCAAACAATCGCTGCAATCACTGCATTGGCTGTTCAGAAAACACACAAGAATTAGGATATGACTTACTTCCTGTGGGAATCAAATCTCTGTCTGGGATGAACAACTTGTATCCATAATGCTTTTCAAGCATATCTGGCAGGATCTCAAGAGCAAATCTTTCTTCTTCTCCAGTTTCTTGATTCCACTGATCAGGATCCACTTTGGTATAAGATAGATATGCATCATAGTCTTTGTTGTCTAAGGAAAGAGACAAATTAAGTTAGTTTATTCATTATTTTTGCAGCTTTCCCAGATATTTCCCCAGGTGTTATTTCTGGGAAAGTTTTCCCAGAATAGGAAACTGTTTAGATAAAGAGGTAAGCTTTCACCCCATGTCCAGATATGAATCCATTCAGCTTTCTTGTTTCCTCCTGTAGAAGTAGTCCTTATTTACACAGATGCAAGGAAGGAGGGGTCCATATCCATACACAGAAGTCAGTTTGTGCACAAACATTTGTGTAAGAATCTGGATGAAGGAAATCCACTCAGCTGCAGAGTGACAGCTCATGAACACAAAAGTCACTGAAAAGAATTTGCATTCTTCTCTAGCTTTAAAGAGGGAAAGAAAATCATGGAGATACCTAAGATAATGTGCAATTGTCTCTGCTGCATAGTAAAAACATTTAAATCTTGCCAGACTTTTAGTATAAATTTAGGACCTGAAGCTGTGGTGTTCTAAGTGTATGTGTAACTTGCCTTGTAAAACTCTTTGGCTCTCCAGGTCTGAAATTATTGCCAAGCTTAAATCTTTGCAGCATCAACTCCAGATAATGCAGTTTAAGTCTCTTGAATTCTGTGCACTTACATTTGCAAATTTAATGTTGCATTAATGTACACTTCATAGTGTGTTACTTCACTTCAATATGAGGAATAACCATGCCTGTTTTTCAAATGTGCTTGGTGTGCCTAATTGAAAGCCTGAATCAAAAGAGTTGCCATTAATTTTCATTAGGAGGTCAATAATGCCAAGTGCTCTGGAACTAATTCAGTGGAATAAGAGGTCACGTTTTGACTTTTGTTGTGAAGAAAGCAGAGAAAAATCAATGACAAGAGTAATGAAATGTTAACATCCTTCGAACTCTCTTGACAACATTATGCACAGACTACCAAGAATATCAATTGCTTTTAAAAGAGATCTGATTAAATACTCTAAACACTGTGTGTCATAAGTAATGTTATATTCAGTAAATGTTGACTTCAGTTATTTATTGAACCACTCCTTTCTTCATTTTACACCTTTTTGTAGTCTGGTAGCATTATTTAGAAAAGCCAACTGTAGGTGAGTGCAAAAAGTCTAAAAATGGAATTAATGAAACAGTGCTAATCTTGAACCGTCCCCTCTCCCTTCTGAGCAACCATGTGTACTACGCCCATTAATCTTTGCAGATGACAAAACAAACTTGGTTGTACTGTTATAACTTTCAAACTTCCTGCACATCTTTTGTGTGATGTTGGACTTTTATATCCACAGAAAAAAACCCTAAAACAAATAAAAACAACAACAACAACAACAACAACATCAAAAACAGAAAAATAAGAAAAAGAGGAGAATTGCCTTCTATGATTCACACTTTCCATTGTTTTATTTTGGAATATTTGTGAAAACACGTTCTTTACTGGCAGACAAATGTCTTGTGCCTTTGACCATACCTTAAAATAACATTGATTGGATCAAGCATGAGAGATTACACAGCAGGTTTTTATTTCTACGTTAGAATAATGTTAACCCAGCAACAGAGTTAACACACAGTGAGATCAACAAATAAGTGGGGAAATTGCAAAAACACCACAAAATGATGCTGCTGCAACATCATTTTCTATTGTCACCTCAACAACGGTCATAACCATAGTACATGCTGGAAAGAAGTTGCTCTGTTGAAAGTCTTTGAGTAAAGATGAGAATGTTTAATTTTTCAAAGGGATAAATAATAAGAAATAATGCAGAATTCAAACTGTTTTAAAAGCTCAGAGTGTTTTCTGTTTAAATGGTTTCCACGTTATGACTGGGAGGGAAAAATATTTGTGCTATGCACTAATGCACTTATTTGAAGTACACAGTTTTCATATCAAGGAGGTTCTAGCATTTCCACTAACTACAGTTGCATTATCCTGTATCATAGGGATAGCTTTTCTCCCTAGATTTATTGGTATTTGAAGGGCAAAGAATGGTGAGGATCTAGGGTATGTCTACTCAGATGGGTTCAGACAACCATGAATTTATTCAAACCCCAATCCAGCAGGATGTGTAGTCTTGTTCAGGAAACTGTTAGATGCATTATTACAATGGTTTCCATGAGCTCTTATACTCTCCATCTGTTTTTTTAAACTTTCTTTGATGAAAAGTAAAACATTCAATTTACAGCAGAACTACCTTATGTGGTAGTTTTGTTATCTGATAGGCTGACATACTGGCAGAAGCAGACAATTTGCAAAATGTAAAATGTATGGGATACACAGAGGATGTTCACATATATTAGCCTGTTTTTGGCTGATTAAAATTATTCGTCACACATTGCCAACTCTGTGAAATATTTTAAGGACTACAGCAGGGTCTTCTTAGCTCAATGGTCCCAGCTACTCCTCTTTGTAATGGGAGGGACTGACGCTTACATTCTAAAGAACATTTCTGATCTTAATTTGTGTTTTTCAGTGTGCTGTCCCAATGGACTGAAAAGTAGAAATAGGAGTCTGCAGACATCCAGGTCTCACTGCTGGTTATAATCTGGGAGCTGGAATTCACATCTTGCCAATCTTCCTGGCCATGTCACATGAAAGCAGGAGGCTTTGACTTTACTCTCAAACCCTTTGCTCTTCAGCTGCTTTCCTTCTCAAGCAATGCATCCAGGTGGCCCCAGACTCCCAACAAGCAAGCAGCCCATCACAACTTCATGTTTTCTTGAACATTAACTCAAACAAGTACTTTACCCATGAAAATATGTCAACATATCTGCCTTTTCCAAGAAAAAAACATGTCACCAGAAAACTTCTAATCTGATCCAAATCACATATCAAGGCATAAAGGACTTGATATTATTACTCATACTATTATGTAGAGTGATATTTACAGATTTGCCTCTGCGATATGTTCAGATACTGGTTGGATCTAATATTCAGTGTCAGAATTACAGTACAAAAATCCAAATTCAAAACAAGGCTGGTGATAAACTAAGATTTTCTTTAAAATGACAATCTCCTTATTTCTGTTCATCAGCAAACAATTAAGTCTTCTATCCAAGAATCCTTGGAATGAAAATGTGATTGACTGTTGCTTGCACTTGTGCTTTAGATATAGATGATACTATTTCAAAGATGTTTTTGTTAGGCTTATGTGCATCTGCAATAAACTGAAATATAGTTACTCACTTTTTCTTTCAACACTTATTAAGAAAAATACATTTTAATAACCAAAGGCAGGGAAATTGATCATTTAATCTGAAACTTGCTTTCTTTCTCATGAAGATTGAAAGAAATTACCTATTATCTGAATATATTTTTTTATCTGAAATGACTTAGCCATTTCAGGGTTGTTTTTTTCAGAAACATATCAAAGTAAGTTAATCTTGGACTGCTTCCAGGTATGCTGCAGAGCTGATTTATGTAATGGCTATTCTTTAATTTAGTGAACACAGCTCAATATAACATACCATATCATGCAACAGTAATACTTTGAAACATTTTGGTGTATTAAGTTTTCTCTTCCCGTTCTTTGTTAACTTGACAAGTAATTCTCTTCAGTTAGATGGTTTGTAGCTGCTTTCTTAGGCCTACAGGTAGTAACCAGCTAGGACAGAGCAATTCAACTCAACAGCTACCATTTCTGTGAGGTTTTGTTTTACCCATTAATTGAAAATATTGAAATAAATCCCAAAGTACACCTTGCATGACCAAATTCAACCAGACTCTATGTAAAAAAGTCCTGTGTTATTGTACTGCAGACAACCATGACAGTACATGGAAGCTCTGGATTAGTTCATCACAATAAGGTAATATACAACCTGTGCTCAAGCTGTGATGCATTCAGTCTACAAATGTTTCAGTCAGCCCAAAAATACTGGTACTGCAAGAGCTGGGGCAAAACAGACTGTGAGGTACAAACTTTGCCATATAATTTTACCCATTCTATGGAATTAAAAGCAAGGACTCAGTAATGATTACGGAGCTGCACTCAGCCACAGGTCTGAAAAAATTGTTTGGATAGATCTTAGGGGTAAACACCGAGGGTCAAATCTCAGCTTCATTAGTAACACACAGAACCATTACTTCATTTCATGGACAAGGATTTTAGCCAAAGCACTTGTTTCATCATTGCAACATGCATTCTTCAATGCTGTCCGTTGCTTTTGGTACTCATCCAAATGCAGAATACATTATCATACTCCCTGTAACTTTCTATAGAGTTAATCCAGCAGAAGTGATATAAATTTTTAGGGGAAGAAGTTGCAAATGCTGCTCATTATTCCAAGGATGCGCTCAGCAGCAGTGACTTAAAGGCTCAATGTAAGCATAAAACAAAACCTGGACTCTGTATGCATCTACTTTCTCACATGCAAATAGGATCTTTGGGTAAGTAAATTGCTATCAGACATCTAAGAACTCATCTGTATGCATGCTCTCTTAACAGCTACACAAGAAGAAATTATATACTGGTGCCTACAGAAAGATAGATAAAACTTCCTCTTCTACAGGGACCACCAAACAGATTCAACTTTGAATTTGCATTATAGATGTACATGTTTTCTAATGATTTCCATGTTGCACTGGCAAGAAGCCAGCAGTCTGGGCCTTTGAGGGTTTATTAAACCTTAAACATTGCAGATATTTCTGCTAATGGGACACAGAAAAATTATATATATACATAAAAAATGAAAAATAATAAAAAACACTTCCTAGAGTCAGTTTTTTTCTTACCAGCCATGTTCAAGCTGACGACAAATTCTGACTTTTAGCTGGCATGATACACTTTAGCACAAGACACATTAATAGAGCAAAACAAAGAGAAATCACACAACATCATATTTCATAGTGAATAATATTTCAATGAAGCTCTAAGACCCAGATGGCGGGGTCAGCCCATGTCTCTGTGCATCCTGAAATCCTCCAGAGCACTTAGCAGTGCCTTCAGAAACATTCAGTGCAGTGAATGCAGCTGACCCTGTATGGGCTGCTCCGCAGCTTAACGTACCCAGCAACATGTTTGGCAGATCTTCCATTTCCAGGTCAAGAGGGAACTGGAGAGGTGATTCCTCTCCTCCAACAGAGAGCATTCCAGCCTCGTACATACTTGGATACTCAGCACAGGAGTTCAGGAGCAATGGGCTGATTTAACTCAGAGTTTCAGGATTTCAAGGGGAAATGACAGACTGGATTCTTCCAAGTGCTGCAGGGAGCTGGAGCCAAACTGATGCAGGAAGCTTTTGTCTTTAAAAAACCACCCTGTGTTCAGGAAAGGCTGCAAAGTATCTTTAAAAATTCCCCAGAGACTGTATTTGCTTCAAAGTTATGGTATTTCTTAATCTGTATTTGTTTTGTTATTTGTGGGGCCACATTTAAGATACATGTTGTCATAGTGTTCACCCTTAGTATAATGAAAAAATATACTTTAAATGCTTGGTTGAGTAAAATGCCCAAATCTTAGGTCTTTAAAAATACTTATGCTTTTCCTCACACTATTTACTGTTGCTTATGAAGCTCACTGTAACATTTTCTATTATTTATAAATGTCAAGCCCTTTAATGCTAGTAAAAACTAAAAACTATCCACACAACTTTTTTCCATGGCAAAGTATTTGTTAAGTGCAGCATTCTCTGTGATAGTTCATATCATTGTGTAGAGTGAGCAATGTTGAATTAGAGAGAAATTTTGTAAATGCAACACTGGGGAAGAGCTTAAAGGAATGTAATCACTTCTAAAGAGGATCTGGAGTCTTCTCAGCACATCATAGACCAGGAAAAAATACAAAGTTCATTGTCCTAATTGGCAGGTTTATAAAACTATTAAGTCAATTGTTTCTTTTTTCCTTTTTTTTTAATTTTTTTTTTAAACTCCATGAAACCATATTGAATTTTGGAAGCCTAAAGAACTTGAAAAAATAAAATAAATGCCAATTTCAAAGTTGATTCTATATGAACATTTATGAAAATCCCAAGATATTAATGCTGCATTGAATGTTTCTTGAAAATTAGGAGTGATTCCTGGTAGATAAAAATCCAGCCAAAAAGTAATAGAGTGATATGATTTCAAGTCCAAAATAAATTCTCTCTGTAAGTTATATTTTCCCTGGTTTTCTAAAATTACAGCTAAAAAATGTCATTGATAGGTACATAAGATAGAATATTATATATTTAAACTGAATAACTTATTATTAAAGGATATTTTATCTTATATTTAGTCTGATTTTGTGTTCCTAACTAAATGAAGAGTACATTTCAAATGTTTCTCAATATTCTCATTAACATGAAAGCTTAAGTTTATCACTGCGATTGAAGACACTGTAGATTCAATATAAAAACCTGATGAAACATTAATATCAGAAGTTGCTCCTGACAGATATGAAAACTCAGAAGTCCTTATAAGGGTTTCAGAATATTAAAAAATAATGAATTTAAATTATTCTCTTGGTTACTATGATTTGTTTTCAAGTCAAACACCAAACTAAGAAAAAAAGTATTATTAGTAGATATTGAAAGACTGAATGACAACTACACAGCTGGAAATTTAGCATAGCATAGTAGTTATCTCTGAAAGACTGAAAGAAATTAGCTACTGTATTAAAAAGCAGAAAGAAACACAAAAAAGAGTGTAATGTAAACTCTGAAAATGAAAAGATATAGTTTTTTTCTATATTAAAGAAATTTCTTAATAAAAGCTGTCAAGACACAATGCGCTTATCATGGTCCTAATTCAATAAAACAAACAATATAAAGCATCATCATCATCATGGCTGGGCTTCGCGAACGAAGATTTGGGAAGGCTCTATCCAAGTTTGTTACAGGCACGCTGGTGGTTTATGAGGCCAATACGAGATAGACATGTCCAATTGCAAAAGGCACAGCAGAAAGACTCCTTAGGTGGTGTATTCAGCAGGACACGGTTCTTTCTGCGTTGCCTTTTCTCCTCGAGAGTGATCCTGCGTGCGTTCTCAAAGGAAACGGCAGTGTTATAGATGGTGTGTCTCCAGGCCTCCCAATATGAGGCCAGAGTAGACCAGTTAAGATGATCAATATGGCCAAGGTTGAGATGTTGTTTCAGGGAGTCCTTGTATCTTCTCTTCAGGGCTCCTCTCATGCGGCAGCCAGTGGCAAGTTCACCATAAAGCAAGATCTTAGGGAGGCGGTGATCCTTCATCCTGGAGACGTGCCCTGCCCATTGCAGCTGCGTTCTCAGTAACATGGCCTCAATACTTGTGACAGCCGCTTGTTCTAGAACAGATGTATTGGTCACATAATCTGACCAGTGGATGTTTAGGATCTTACGGAGGCAGCGCTGATGGAAGCGTTCTAGGAGACGCAGGTGGTGGCGGTAGATGACCCATGATTCGGAACCATATAAGAGAGTAGACAGCACAATGGCTCTGTAAACACTGATCTTGGTGCTTTTCTTTGAGTGTTTATTATGCCATACTCTTTTGTGGAGTTTTCCAAAAGCACTATATGCCTTTGCTAACATGTTGCCTATTTAAAGCAACAACCTGTATAAATTACATGCTTAATTTTAGATATATTTCTTAGATCTGTTATCTTAGCAACAGCACTTGTTTCTTAGGCCTGTGTAAAGGATTTTGAAAACCGGAGCTAAGACAGCCTTGATCAACAGCAAAAAGTTAAGTAAAGCACTACAAATATAAACAAAATCAAGGGAGAAATAGCTGGGAAACAGGCTTTCAATCTATGATTCTTGAAATCAGATGCCAGTATGCTGTGTTCATCTCACCTGCCTCAGAAATCTGCAACATGATTTGTCCTTCAATAAAAAAAAATCTTCAAAGCTTAGAAAGCTGGTTGAGCAACAGGAGGTATCTCAGTCTTCACCAATTCATATATGGTAGTCTTTTTTTTTTTCTACTTTAAATCCAAACTTTCTAACCTGTAACGATCTCTTAGTTTGGAATCTAAAGATGTTCTTGGTGATATTTTATTTTATTTTTTAAGATATATGTGTATTACAGATATAGTTCAGATACTATGAAATAGGAAGAGAGAAAAAAGCAGGAATTTTCCTTTGAATTAGCATGTCTCATGCACAGAATCTAGAAAACGCCATATTCAGTGGAGACATAAATTGAGTTTTTATTGTTTGAATGGCATTTCAGATATAAATAAATGGCATAAACAAGAAGAGAAGCAGTTTTCCAGCAATAAAATTGTAATTAAATAACAGGAAAATCCATTTTTTTAACCAGTAATATTTAGAAAGAAGAAAGCTCCATTTTTCTCAGGTGATTTTAATAGAATTTTAAATTGATATTCATAGAGCAGGATTTCTTATCACCACAATTTTCCAATAGCCAATAAGAATACATAAGCAAGTGGTGAGGTTGCTATTGCAAACTTATTTTGTGGGTCCCCAGGGAAGATTCTGTAATTGCAAAGTCACTAACTTCAGCAGTAATTTCACTCTTGCTATACCTGCATAGCATAATTATTAACACAACTGCTTTGACGGTGCTTAAACCAATTGTAAAAGTTATATTTGGAAGTTAACAACTTATTCATACAGAAACCTTAAGAATCTCCAAGCATTACCATTCCTTGCTGCTTAAGAGCCTCACTGGGATGAAACCCAGGAAGCCACTGAGAAGTATATGTTGCCTGCTCTTGTCCTGGGCAGTTAATAAGATATTATGTGGGCAATCCCATAGGTTTTATCCATGAACCTTGATAGTCTTTTGCAGCTAAATGATAGCAAGGACAAAAATCGTGATTACTTAAGGACTCCCAGGTGGAACAGAGACATCAAGGAAGAAAGACTTTCATCAATCTCCTAATTTGAGCATTGATTTGCTTCCCCTCAGCAAGAGTAGAAACTCATCTCTCAAGAAAGGGCAGCCATCCCAGCCATGAAATAGTCAGTAAAGATGTCATATACGAAATCCAAACAAGATTTCCTGAACTGAGAGAGCTCAGCAGTGGCACATTTTAATCTCATGAGGAGTGCTTAGTTTTATTTCAACAATGTGGTGGAAATAAAAAAAAAAAAAACCTACATAAATAAATTAATAAAAGTAGCCACTTTCAGAACTGAAAGTGAAACTCAGAGAAACTTCTCAGGCCTGGGCCTGGTTGCCTTCCCTGCTGGCACCTCAGGTGCACAGAGGCTGTGTCATCCTTAAATTCACCAAGGTTTCCATGGCAAAAAAAGCTGAGAATGAGACTGAGAACACCATGGTGAGCTCCTGACCAACAGGAAAAATAGTTGATGGGGCTTAAAGACACCAAGAATCTTTGTGAAGGTCATCATGTAAGCAGTTAAGCAAAGCTCTCACTTTCTAGTTATCAGCTGCCTACAGCTTTTATTTTTTCTTGAGCCTTAAGCTTGACTTCTAATCAGCATAGCTGTGAGAAAGGATATTTATGTGAATTCCATTACAAAACTATTTGCAACACATTTGGTCAGACTGTGTCTTTAGTTGCTACTTTTTTGCCAGCGTCCTAATCTTTTTTTTTTTTTTCTTTTAGGATGGTGTCATCCTTTCTTATTAACACCTTCATACAAAAACTTCCATCAATTTAAATGATTACTAATGGACCCAGGTAATGGTAGGGGAAGATGCCTGTAAACTGTTTCTATTGATAACTGTGCCATATGCTCTTTCCTCTGAAACTGGAATTTGGAATGTAAACACATGTAGAAGTTCATGATTTTGAGTAATTTTGCCTATCTGACCATGTTCAATGGTTTTCAGCCTGTCATCTGTAGACTTCTGGATTTATCCTTATAACGTAGCTTAAAACTGGCATCCGCATATACCCTGGAACCTGTCAGGTCTTGAAATGGCAAGAAAAAATTGAAGATAGCTATTTTGGTTACTTTGAGCCTCCTGTCCACTCTAAGGCAGCATCAAAACTGGCTCTACTTAGAGAAGTGGTCTGAATCCCCTCCCTCCACCCTCACTGTGCCTGTTGTGATGCCTGGGGACTGATCCTTGCATGATTTGGCGAGCAGAAACAGTATAACAAAGGAGAAAGTTGTCCCAGGTGAAATCACGGGAAAGTTTCCGTTGATTTTAAGGTGCCAAGAAGTCAGCTCATATGTAGACAAAGAGCAGATTGCTATACAGTGGTGATACCTCTTCTGATACAAATAGCCTTTTAAGGTCACCGAGTGCAAGGTGGAAAGAAGTCAGGGCATGCGTTGATAGCAGGTACTTGTAAATAGTTATTTGAATTTTCACTCTTCTCTATTAGTTAAAGTACTACACTTTTTTCAAAAAGTCATTTAAAAACTCGGAACGACAGCAAGAGAAGGTCCTTGGAAGACAAAAATACATAAAAAGCAACTGCTAAAACACTCCACAGAGAATGAATATGGTATAAAAATCCCTTTTGTTGGATCTCATTGTACAGCAAAATAGAAGAAATCATCACTTCTAGAAGTGGCTTTCACTAATAACGTGTTAGTCCCTAAAGTGTACTTTATGGACAAGGCTTTTTAAAATAAGCTTTTAAGTTTAAAGCTGCAAAACTAAAAAGGTTGCCTGACATTTGACAATGATTAGTCCTCTGAAGTTCCCAGTAGTATCTATTTGTGAAAATTTTGTTGTTTTCAGAATAGTACTGGACATTTCTTTGTTTCCATAGCACTTCGGGGTCCCATCTTTACTATGTATGCGGAGAGATATTAAACTGAATTTTTCCTTTTAAACAGATTTTGGAGTTTCTGACCACCAAACAGGTAGTGGTGAGTTATAGCTCTGAAATGCAAGGTCATGCTAAACACCTGCTGTTTTGCCAGGGGTCAGAATGTTTCTCTTGACTGTGTGCTCCAGCTACCAGGGGGAACTGTCAGACGTTCATGGTGAGGTGCCCTGACTAAACCAGCACATTGTGCTGCTCTGCACTAAAGGACACAGCACATGCCCATCACGTAATCCCCTGGTGTGGAGTCAGTTCCCATGTTGTTGGAAAGCACAGGCATGGAGTGAGAGGAGAAGTGATAAAATTATTATATTCCAAATTAGTAGGAAAGGCAGGGAATTAACCATGAAAACAAAAAAGGGGGCTTCAATTCCCATTCCCGGGACAGAGTTGCAGTGTTTGCAGGAGAGAGAAAAAAGCAGAAGGAGAGTCTAGTCCCTAGGATAAGGAAAAAAAAATAGTGAATTCAAAGCTGTAAATTAGAGAAATGAGGAATCAACAGCTGTGATCAATTGCTTAATCTGCAGTACCCCTACAGAAAGTAATAATTTCAGTTGAATTAGCTGTAAGGGTTAAACACTTTGTTTTCAAATACTTCTCACACTTACCCGTGCCTCCCATGGAAATGTGTGTTAGTTAGCCTGAGAAAAACTGATGTGTCTAAGGTTTGGAAAGGAAAGAGAAATTGTGATGAGATTTGACATCCTGAAGGGCTTGTTCTCTGATCAGGAAAGAAATGAAGCATTGAATTTTAAAAGAGATTTTCAATTGAAAATTTTAATTGGACTTCACCTTTAAAGTGTTTCAAATCCTCTCTGGGTACAATACAGTGCACGTAAAAGATGACTGTTATATTTGATGTTTCCTTATCTACAGGCTGTCCTGAAGTATGACAGAACATGGTGTAAATTATGAATAGCATGTGGGCACTCTGCTGCTGCACCACAGGAGATGTGGTTAGAATAAGATTTGAGAGTTCAGCATTTTGTGTCTGTCAATAACAAACTAAGCCAAAGGAAAAGATCTCAGTGTATATCTGCAATTTATTTCTACACAAGCCATGGCTTGGTTTCTTTGGGACATTTTCTCTCTGTCCTCTTTCTTTTGTACAACTGTAAGTGGAAGAGACGGAGTAAAACGTCCAGCAGCAGTCACTTCATTGGCACAATGGGTTTTATCTGTGTTGCTAGTACATTGAACACAGTAGAAGCTCAATGTTTTCATTAGCAACCTGTAAATAGTATTTTTCTTCTTGTATTGCCATGGTTTAGCATCCAATCTATCAGTATTTGCATTGGTCTTCTAAGGAGAATCCGTGCTTGACCTTCTATAATAGTGACCTTTGCTCAAAAGAATAAACTGAATGGATATTGGTTTTCCTTCTTTTGAATCACAGAATAGTACCCTTTAGAGGTCACGGGTTTTTTTTAAAATGTTTAAAATGTATGATTCAAGCATTGTTGTTCCCAGGTGACCAATGTCTGGGATGGGACAAGACAGAGACAAGAGTATAACACCTGGCAGAGTAAGTTTGCAAATGAATTGGAATGATTTGAGATAAAGATAAATGACAGCTATAAAAGTAAGAATTACTGATACTGAGAAAACATTAAATTTCATCTATTTAAACTATTATTATTTTAAGTCACTATTTCTGCATATGACTATTAAATTCACACAATTTATGCAAGTAAGCATGCCCATTTAAACTGGCAGCTGGTTTGTAGAGAGGAGTGGATCTCAGTTTCTGAAAAAAAAAAAAAAGATAAAAAAGAAAGTGTCTGTCAAAATCCTCCATGACTCACAGTCCCTCTGGGCCTCAGTTTCCTTCTCTGTAAAATAAATATAATAACCTGACTTTTTTTTTCCCCACTGAGCTGCTATATTAATGCATCTTTTTGTAAATCCTCTAGAAGGTTACAAAATGTTCTGATGTTCTTGGGCTTGTTGTTTTGAGCATTTTCTATTTTGAATGCTTGTGCATTTTTATATGGAAGGCAGAAATGGGTCATTCCCGAGCGAGTTTATTATGGAATTCTTTTCTTATATAATGACTTGTAATTCTGCTGTTGCTCTTCTCCCTTATCAGTGACAGATTTGGCCATCACTTGTTTATCAGTATATATTTGTTTTTATATTTCACAGTGGCTTCTGCCTACAAGCTGTTACCTGGAACTGTAAAATAACTTTTATTAGTATTTCTGTAGAAACTAAGGTCCTGTCACCAAAGACATAGTGGTAGCACAAAATGTCAGGAACTCTGACCTGAGAAATCAAATCTAATTAACCAGACCCTCCAGCTCAACCCAGTTAGCTGTTCACTGTACAACAGCAATTTTGATTAGTAAGGCTAGAGGTAAATAAGACCTTTTTCTTCAGTGCTTAAAAAGAGAAGAAAAGAAAATGCATGTATATGTTTGACAGAGCTGGTGCACACATTGAGAATTACTTTTGTTAAGTCTGGGTGTCCTTGAATCACAGAACAACTTTAATGACCATTAGCAGCTCTCTCAGTGATTAAGTAAATGAACTCAAGAACAAGAACTGCTGGGTACATTCCCAAACACTCAGTACAGTTTATTGAAATGGATCAGTTTAAACAAGCAGTAAATTGAGATTCACTTCAGCCTCTACCTCTCTGTTGAATACAATTAGGGAGGACACTCCCTAGCTCATGCAGAAATGAAACTGGTTTTCAGTACCGACAGAAAGTAAAAATCTTCAATGCATCAATGTTGGTAGTTTACATTCAGTGTTGGAAATAAGAATTGAAAAGACATGGATGTCTTCTGGAGCTCCGGAGAGCAACATGTACAGCTCAGCAGTTATTGAGCTTATGTGGTGTATGAGGAAAGTGTATTCGAGTAAGTGCCTAATGCAGTGAGAAATAAAAATTGCAGTTGTTACCACATCTTGAACTGAAATGAAATCTGGGCCTTGGTGGAGAGAAATAAAAGACAAGAATTCTTAGAAAGTAGAAAACATACTAAGAAGCTGCCTTACCTCCATCTAGTTCTTCAGCTCCAAAATGGTTCCTGTAGAAGAGCATAATCTCTATCTTGTAACACTTGTAGATAGTCACTAAACAAACAAGCAGCAGCAGAATAGCACCAAGCCCACCAGCAAGCTCAACTGTGTACATCAGCTCTGCAAAGAATTACAAAATGCAGTAACAACCACATTCCAAACCACAGAAAGATTAGCAGCAGACCTCACGCTTCTGTTAAACATTAAAATAAAATAATGAATGATGGGTCATTTATGAATTCATTTCATTATAGGGCCCTTGAAGAAATACATAATAGTATTTTTTTGTTTTTTCTTCTATAAACTGTTTTTTCTCTGAAAATTGCTGGGTATGTATGTGTGTGTATGAATATGTGCATATACACGATACATTTGGTAACTCTTCTTTTTCTCTTTCTGTAGACAGATCACAGTTTGCTTTACACAGATAAATGTTGATGTTTGACTTACAATGGCATTAGATGTGAATATTTCCTTTTTAGGGACTATAATGCAAAAACAGCTTCTCCCTTATTCCACATACAAATAGGATGAATTTTAGTCTATTGGACAAGACCGCACTACGACTTTGATTATTTTTTCCCGAGTAAATATAAAAAAATCAAAACCCAAAAAACTCGAGACATATGAAGACAAATTACCCAAGGAACCCTGCAGCTCTACATCTCAGTTATATGTTCACATCTTTAACACAGTTTCCCAGAGATCTACATTTCATCTTTATTCTCACCTTTCCCCCAGTGGGCTTAGCTTATGTGTAGTCACAGCAAACCATCTCGATTCGTCTGTTCCGACATTCCCACTCAGCCTAACGCACTGGTGTCTTTACTGCAGTCTGCTCACATGATGGATTGGGGTCACCACCATGTAACTCTGTTCCTGAGGTGGGGGACTCCAGTCAAATGTGGTCAAAAACTGCCTACCACCAGTAGTGGAGCCACTTATCAAGGCAAAAGCAATACGCCATCATGGACTTTCGTCTCCCTTAGTTTTAGGTGTTGCACACTCAAGGAAGCTCACAGAGCTACGTGGTTTCCATCTTGTTGATAGTTTTCATTTGCTCAGTGGCTGAAAATTGGCAATGTTAAAAAAGGAGGACGGGAGAAGAAGGAGAGTTATGAACAATTTTTTACTTTGAAATGAGCAATAGGTGGCAAATGTTAAGACTTTCCATACTTTTCCAAATCACTCAGTTTTGAGGAATTAAAAAAATCAAACCTTGGAAATCTAAGATGCAGAGTTTGCTTCATAAAAAAAAAAATCCGTGCTGGAGCAAGACCAGTTCTGTGTTATTTTCACAGTATCCTCTTCCAGTGGGCAGTTTCTGTCTAAGTGAAGCAGGGTAGCCCAGAACTAACCTTTTTTTTTTTTTTTTTTAATGTGTGTGTGGTTGTGCAGATATGATAATCCAGCACAATGCAATTCAATTAGAGAAATAAAAGGTTAGAGGAGAAAGTGACAATTCCATTTATTTTGACAGCGTCTACTGAGAATCACACACTTTTTTTTTTTACTATTTTGAGGCAAATGTAAGAAGATTTCATTACTCTCTAGAAGACACTAAAAATGTAATAAAATAAAATAAAAAGGCATTTATATTCCATGTCATTCTCTCCAAAACTCTGCTGGAAACTCCTTTGTGTTAGATATTTTTAAGACTGACATGGTTATTTCAGACTTCAATACTTTTCTGGTCCAGAGAGGGGAATGTTATTAAAAACACCCATAAAAAATTGTTTGCATAGACAAGTAATACAATATTTTAGAATATAAATGGAAATTACTCTGCACTGACTTACTATACTCTGTTTATCATTTTGTACTACAGGTGATGCAGCTGTTCAATGGTAACTAGAAGAAAGGCTTTAATATATCAGGTTCCTAGGCACAAAATTCTCTATTTATATGCCTGCTGTTTTGACTCATTAAAGGGAAAGAAAAACTTTACAACTGGAAAACAGAAGTTTTTCCTAAACTAATGATTTTGAGATTAGATGAAAAAAAAAAATAACTGCCAGTAGTCATCTGCTGTCTGTCACTGTGCATGAAATCAGACTAATGCACTGCATCACTTTTGCCATCAGTCCTCTTAGTTATCTCTTCCCATATAAAATAAGATTATGCCTATATGCTTCCTTCAGTAAAATTTATGTGAAGCCACAAGAAGCTGTCCTTAATAAGGCAATCAAAGCAAACAACAAAATTCTCTAACTCAGCCTGAAACGTACTAGCAATTACCTTTTCACGTGCTGCTGCTGAGCCCATTGTGATTGCTTCTGAGGACAAGGATGAAGTGGTTCTTTCTTAAACAGATTTTTTTGCAATGTAGGTTTCATGGTCTATTGATCTAACATAGCAAGCTATTTTTTTCCTCTGTGCTGGACAACATCTTTCAGCACATGTTTGTTCCCTGTCTTGGGTGCTGTTTGTCAGGGTTTAGAGGCAGAGAGGGCAGTGGTTAGCCCAGCAGACTGCTGCATCCTTACACCCAGCCCTGCAGATGCCTGAGCCAACCTCCAAAGTGCTGGAAGTGGAACAGCTACATCTCTGCAGCACTGTGGAAGGCAGGCTGGATTGTCCTGAGCACAGTGTCATGCTAAGTTGATTGTTTTCAGGCCTTGAGTTTGTGTTTTTGCAGGATGCTAAACCGTGCCCTAAGGGCCCACTTGCTGGCTCTAATCTGCCACAGGGTTTTTGGGAACAGTGTTACCCCATGATGAGCTGAACTTAAGGTGTGAGAAGCAGAATGCTCAGTCTTGCCTCTGCTGTTGGCCCCTCAGGTGACTGAAGCCATTTCACACTTCTTTGCCTTGGTTTTACCAATGTGAATTGGGGAAGGTGCTCTGGCTTCTTCCTAGGAGAGGTTATTCCTGAAAGGTGCTCTGTGAATGCTAGGGGTGTTGGTGATGTGTATGTCAACAATATCAGCAGTGATGTAGTGACTGTTAAAGCTGAATTAAGTGTACAGCAAGGTTAGAACATATGGTTACCTTCACAATAACATTTTTTTCTGCTGCTTTATTCTGCCTTTTTCATTCTGATTTGAGCACCCAGTTGCTGCAGCAGGAATATACTCCCTTTCAAGTGTGATTTGTTTTTCCTGCTGAAATTCAAGTTTGCTGTAGTGGCTACATACTAAAAAGATTCAATTTCAGCACAATTCCACATCAGAAGGGAGAGACAAAAAATGAAAATTTAGCCTCTATGTTGTGTTGCTCAAATTACAGACCTGGTCCTCCTTAAGTAGGTGAGACTGAACGTAGAAAATAGTAGAGGAAAATTACTTGGCTAACCCTTAGGGGGACAGACATTCTGTTAAAAAACGAGTTGCCAGAAAGTTACATCCAGAAGCACAGCAATCATTTAGTTACAGGCAATTAACAATAGTCCTCCAGTAGCACAGGAGCAGTTCTACTCCAAGGGAAAACACATTGATTACTGCAGTAGTAGTAGATTGTTTTCTGAATAAATAGCTTCAATTTAAAACAAGATTTGTTACAAGCATTTTGACCAATGGCTACATTATTTACCCTTAGCAGGAGGCTTTGCCCAAGGAACCCAGTGAAAAAGACAGCTAATTAAAACAAAGCACGTGTCCTCTCCAAATATCTAGCATGATATAACTGGTAATAAATAAATGCACTCATTTCATACTTTTATAATTATTGGGCACATTTGTAATATATATCTTTGGTCTTCAGCTGGCTCTAATATTTGATAAACTTTCTTTCCCTGGGTCATGCAGGTAATTCACTTACTGTAGCTGGAGTTGTAACAAGAAAGTAAATAAAATTGTTCTGTCAAAGATTCATATCTTTTGACTTATATGACATGCTTCAGGGACTTTACATTATATGATCTGTGATAATTTGAAATTAATTTTATTCATTAATTAGTCCTCACAGCTGAGCTACTAAGAAAAATAATTATATTTCATACATTATTTTTTTTTGGTGATATATAACTCTTCAAGGACATGTGATTTATAGCTGTGCATTCAGTTTCTGAGCCTTTTTCAAAATCCAATTACAGTCTATCTAAGGTTTCAATTTTGCAATCACTTACAGATTGCTCAACTTCATGGACTATAAGTAATCCCTCTGAAGTCAACGGGACTATTAACACAGTTTCAGGTTAGCACATAAATAAATCTTTGCAACTTTGTGGCCTAAACTGATTTCCGTTCTCTGCTTGTCTTTGATGATTTAACTCACAGAGATATGCTTTGGTTAGAGGCAATTTTCAGTTTGTTTAGATATACTTTCATAGACTTCAATTATTAAAGGAAATGCAGAGATAATGAATATAATTTGGAAGGGGAGCAGGGACTGATGTGTTGTTACATACAGCTTTGGTTATGAATGGGTGTGTTTCTTCTAAAGAAGGAAGGTGGCTAACACAGGAATACTCGACTCAGTGTCACTTCAGACATCAGCAGTAAAGACTAGGCAGAATTTAGGTTAGTAACAAAGAAACAAATACAGCTTTAAAATGGAGAAGTATGTGCATTTTTTCCTTTTCTTTTTTTTTTCCCCTCCTTTTTAGTACAGCATTCGTTATGGCATTGCTGTAAAACAAATTACCTTCCCAAAGCTGAGCATATGGAAACACAGTTTTATACACCGTATGCATATCTAATATGTATACTGCATATATATAAAATTTAGTCACTACTTTTTAGGATTTTTGTTTGTTTCAAATTGCCAAACAAAATCTGTTTGTGCTTAGGGTACCTGAATGGCCTTAGGAGTACTGTTGTGAGTAATTACAGATGTATATTGTAGGTCAATAATATTTCTAATAACAGTAGAAACAGACTTGGGCTATTCATTAGCTTGATTATGAAATCATTTCTTAGTACAAAGTATATACCTTCTGCCAGTATAGGCTATGTGTGCCTGTAGATGTCTGCAGAGTTCACTGAAGCTAGCTAAATTTAGTTGTGGTTTTCAATATGGTTTTCAATGCAGTAGTTTCATTTTATTTATTAGAGATATTGAGACCTATTGCATATATGTGTGCAAATGCAAGACAGGGGTCTTGTTAAGCTCTTCGTTAGTATGGCAGGCAGGATATCTGAGCCTTGCTGCTGTTGGATTTCCAGTGTTATTAGAAGAGAGTCGGTAAATTGTTATAATAGAAGTATATTCTTACCGATGACATTTTTATTTCTTCTGAGAAGTGCGGGATACCTGTTCCCAGCAGGAGAATAATTACGCTGATTATCTCCAACAGTATGTTAGCTCAAAAGAGGGTAAGGTTGGAAAAAATATAGTTGAAAGTAAAATGAAGTTTACTACATTTAAATACATAACACTGCATTTTAAAGGCAGTTTATAACATAGGTTGAAGGAAAGAAGTGTCATGGTGTGGAACTGCAGTAATCTCTGGTTAGCCTCCCAGAATTAATAAATTGTGTATGACTTAAAACCTTCCTGATTAAAAGAGCTTCTATTTGCTTATTGCACTACAGAAATCAGAGAGCCCACACAATTACTTTTTTTAGATCTTCTGAAAGAAAGTAATGTAAAAGGCACTTGGAGCTGCTAAAAATGCGGGGAAAAAGTTGACTACTGAGTTCCAAGGATGTAAGATTGTAAAACATACTGTTTACATTTTTTTCTGAGGATAACATTAATGAATAATTTAGCTCTGCATGGGTTATGGGAACAATTTGTGACATTTTATTCTAAAATATTTTTGTCCTTGCCAATCAAGGTTAGAACTGCACTTAGACGTTACGTAAAGAGAACTGTGATAAAAGTGGTACAGAAGTTGTTTTAAAAAGGAATCTGTTAAACAAACCAACTTGTTTGACAGATTGTCAGAAGTAAGATTTGTCAGAGGAAAGTTAGATTTGGGAACGTGCTGAGTAATCTTACTAACCTTTTTACTGGAGTTGTCTTAGTACAATTTTATATGAGATGAGGAAAACCTTACTGATTAAGACAATGGTCTTATGAAGAGTTTCTGTCAGGCAGAGGTCTCTAGTATTCTACTTCCTTGACTGATTTTAGATGAGACTGAGTGTAGAAAGAGCAGTCACTTTTGGTTAGATTTGGGACAGAAGGGAGCTGATATTTGGCTTTTGGTCCTATGTCATGAACCTCTTGAATGAACAAACCTTTGCACTGCTGAGCACAGTGACAAGCCAAAGACTTCTTCAATGGACATAGGTGGATGAAAAATCAATTTCCATCAAGTCCAATCCAATTTCAATTCCAATTCTAAAAGCCGTTGAGGATCTCAGAAAAGCTTTTCCTGGAGTGTAGAATGAGAACTGAAGGCTTTATACACTGGAAGATATACATGTGTAAGGTTTAACTGACCAAGTGGATCAGAGCTCTACAACAGTTTTGCTTCCATTAGATTTGCTGCAATGGTCAAGTAATTAGGACCAAGTAACAGAAGCTGAAATATAAAACTCATTGCTCTCATATTTCACGTGTTGAGTTTCTATGCAGAAATTTCAGTAGCATTGTAAAACCTTGTGGAAAGGGAGAAATAACACCTGCAGTTTCTTTGTAGAGGTTAGAAAAGAACCAATTTCTTCTCTCTTTTAAGTCTTGTCACTCATCACTGTGTGAAATCATGTCCTAGTGATTGAAAATGCTCATGAGATCAAAAACTTAGCACATTCAAGTCTTTAAGTAATAAACCAGATTTACACTATTATGTGAATGACACTGTAATTTAAGGTGCTTATCAGTAATTCAGTATCATTAATAACCAGAGAACTCAGAATTACTTTCTATTCTGAATTTACCATTATATTGTACAGGAAATATTAATATGATGTTTATGCACTAATAAGTGGTGAGTTTAAAGTATGCCTACCTCCTTGTTTCCTCAATACGCATTCCATCTAGGAAATATTAACTTCTATATTTTTCAAACATATATTCTCATGGGCAATTTCAAACAGATTAAATCTCTTTATCTAAACAATATATATCAGTGAAAATATGGGGGGTTTTGTCCTGATAGGAAAAAACCCCTGATTTTAACTATTCTTCATTAACTCATAGTCAACAAAATCCATATATGTCCATTGAGAACACCTTTGAGAGAGGAAAACAAATCAAAAATATAAAAAAAGCCCAGGATAGGAAATCAGATAATACTGTGAAAATGGGAAGAAATAGTAGTAGATTCTTTGAAAAAATGTATAAAAGTATGTTACCTGCTCTTAGTTCTGGTGTCTGTCCCAGGAAAAATACCGATATATTACTAAGCTTTTAAAATAATATCAATACCATTTCAAGAATAATGACAAAATAATATTTGACATTATTTTGCTTTAGAGTTCTGCTTGCAGACACGCAGAGAAGAATTTCCAGAAAATAATCATGTAATTAGATAATATTCTGTATTTACAACACACTCTATGATTAAATGAGACTACGAGGACTGTGATCCAGCATGAAAGACATACTTGTCAATACATAAAATTGCAGAAGAGCATTCTTTTTCCTTATGCATTACATTTTTATCTACTCCATTGATAGACTATGGGCTTTTCTTCTTTAATTGAAAAAAATGGGAAAAAAATAGAATTATAGTATGTGATCCACGTCATCTCATTTTCAATATGTGGTCTGTTATTAATAAATTTGTGCTTAGCTGCTGTCAGTATCACTCTAAAAATTATTTTCTGGAAGGTTCCCCTACCTGGATGAAGATTAGCCTGAACTGCTACAGATGATCAATGGTAGCTATCACCAGTAAATGACAAAATCAGCCTTAGATTATAACAAGTAGATTTTTTTTTTTCTTAGACAAAAGAGAAAAAAAACCTGATTATTGTAAAGGTGAAACGGATTTGGTCAAAAGCTGGAGGAAAGGAATGAGAGTTAAATCTCCTGAGTTCTGATCCCTCTCTTTTTCTGATTATCTATTGGACAAATTTTGTAGGAATGAACAAGAAAAGGAAACAGCATTGTCATTGTCATGCTTAAAGTGCTCTACTGCCTTTAGCTTCGAGTTAAATGCTCCCTATGCACAGCATCTGAGGAAATTTAGGAGTCTAAAAATGGTTAGCTGGCAGCAGAAAAACATAGATCGTAGGTTTTCTCTACTTGCATCAGAAAGCAAAAGAAGCTCAGGAGAAAATGAGGGCTCAGCTCCCCGAGATGCAGAGCACCGGTGTCCACACTAGAGGGAGGTACGAGGCGTCCCAGCCTTCTCCCGGTGCCGGATGTTGAAACGAGGTTCACTTTTCCTGCCCAAGTGGTGTTGGAGTTGGGGGCATTATGTTCTGCTCCCTTCCTGAAATTAATTGATTTCGGGAAAGGAGAGGCTCTGGCTATCCATTCCAGTACCATGTCAGGGAAAGAGCAGAAGCCCCCTCTCCCCGTCTGAATGTGCCAGGCACTGGTTTGTGATAGGGACCACCATTTGTGGTTTCTGTGAGGAGAGTGTGTGTTCCTGCTGGGCTGACGAGTGGGAAGATTAAGGAAGATGCATCCAGGGTTTTGCTAGTGAGTTAGACTCTGGACTTCTTGCCCTTTCAGGGCCTGTTAATTATAGGTATTTCTAAAATCTCCCCCTGGACTTTTAAGTTTACAGAGACTATACTGACCAGGTTGAAGCAGCACTTGCAAGGGTGTTTGAAAGGCTTAAACTTTGTACCTGAATCCCCACTGCAGCGTTTAGCCCTAAATACCTCTTTTCCCAGGAACGCTTTTTGTTCAGTAGCAGAGCTTTCTGCTTTGCTGTCCCTTCTGATCCTGGTGATAATGTTCCACAGAGGAAGTTTAAGAAGGATTATAATTTCTTTTTCAGGTATGCAGTGAACATTCCAGATTCAGCACCTTTGTTGACTTATACTGCTGGAAAAAAAAAGATCACTAACTAGAAAACCAGCCAAAACTAATACTCTGCAAACATCTTAGTGTTCAGGAAGCAAATTTTCCTAATTGTTAGGTCCCAATCGTTCTAAGTCAGCCAAATAATCGGAAATTAATAAACAGCTAACTCATTCCTAGCAGAGACTAAATGTGGATCTAAACAAGGAAACCTAAACCAAAAGGTTGTCATGGTGATATACAGAAGACTAAGCAAGAAGTGTAAAGCTTCTCTTCCTAGGAGACCTCAGAGACTAGCTCAAATTTTTATCTGTCATGCTTAATTTATCATTTCACTGAAACAGTTGTCAACATGCAAAGTGTGTAGAAGGCTTGTATCAGGTACATTTTGTTTTTTGAGGGCACAACAGACTGTGCTTCCAAATCAATTTCAGATTCAGCTTTACTTAAAGAGGAAAAAAATATTTTGGGGAGTTTTTTTGCTGTTTTTATCATTTTACTATTCATAAGGGTAATTAAATATTGAGATTATTTCCTCTGAAGTATGTCATCATGAGGCCACACACTGTGGTGTGTTTGACTTACTGAGTTCTACAAAAAAGGAAACAAGGAAAGCAGACTCTTTCAAAATTCATGCCTACACTGTTAGATTAAAAATCTGGTGGTCATAGAACAGAAAAGAAGCATGTGTTGTCAGTGTTGCAGATACTGCTTGTATGGAAGAGAAAATAAGGACTCATCACGTCAATTAAGTATTGGTTTTAAAGTAATTTAAAGCCTTAAAAAGCCTTTCAAGTAATTAAGCCTTAAAAATTCTTTATTTTTGGTGTCTCATCAACTAATTTATTTATTAAGGACAAGCCAGTGGATTTCAGTGGTGTTTTGGGTTAAGATCTTGCTCCAGGTTCAAATGTCTCTGAACGAGGAATATATGACTACTAACTGGTATATTGTTGAGGTTCAATTACTTAATACATTAGTTTTTTATCTCAGTGAATTCAAGAAAATGTGGCAAATGCCAGGCTAAGCAGAACATCTGGTTATTCATCTTTTAAGAAGCAATGACGAGTTCAGAAAAATGGCTACAAATTAGTTCTATTCAATTAATTGGAGGTACATAATATGTTTAAATTATTTGGTCACACTATCTTGATTTATGGTTTCCTTCTAAACTTAGACAGACTTTGCATGCTACGAAAGTAAATTTAGGGAAGACATCACTGCTCTGATATAAACTGAGATGCCAAAAGTACTTCAGCACCACAATAAGAACCTGGTTTGCTCACCTTTACAAGCAATCTAAAAAAAGCACAGTAATGACACCAAAGTGCACACACTGCTCCTGCTCATTCTTTGCTCTCTTAGGCCAGTGAGATGCTGCTTGAGGGTGGGGAGTGTCAATCCCAGGCACGTGGAGCACCCTCTGAGAGGTAAAGTGGACAAAATGGGTCTGGGAGCCTTGATTTGCAAGAGAGTCTCCATTTCTCTGTAATCATCTCTGTGGGAGATGGCTGTGGCTATTAGACAGGGTGGAATCATGGGATGTGAGTGGTGAGAAGAAACAGGAAGGTTCTCAGAGGTTTCTGTCATGATGTCTCACTTCAGAAATGTTAATGTTAAACAAAAGTGTTAGAAGGAAAATGTCCACAGTTAGGCAATGAAGGAACTCTCCTGGCATGGGGTTTAGGTGGCATTTCTGATAGAAGTGGAATGTATTTTTGTTGATTTTTCAAATAATTGATTTTATTTCTTACAGAAAATTATTTCAGTTGTATTAGCTGTTGTTTCCTACTATTTTTCTCTATTGAGCCTTTATTAAGTTCAAAACTGAGGAATTATTAAATGCATCTTTTATAGAGATATATTTAAAAGGTGTTAGTGTATTTTTTCCAGTGGCATTCATAATTAACAGCATCCTTTCTGGTTTGTTTTTCAAGCTGTACAAATTCCTAGGGGAAAATAATAACTGACTATTGGTTCTTAGGAAACCAAAATTCATGCTTGCATCAGAAAGAAGCTCTGTAAAAAATAAATCTCCCCTACATTTTACCGTTTCATGGAGAAAAGCTGCATATTTACCCCTTTTGTGTAGAAGAATGCTGGCATGTCGGCGCCCATTTCCATTCTCGACGTAACACGAATAATTGCCCAGGTCTGCCTCTTCGACAGAGTCAAGAATCAATGAGATGGAAACCTCCTGCTCCCCAAGATGTTCCTTGAGAACCCTGAGAAAAAAAACCAACCATCACTGCTATTCCACTTGTGTCATAGTGGAGCACTGGATAACCATGACATAATAATGCTGCTTACAACCTACAGCTCTCCGGCTTCAAACTTGGCTATGGTTTGATGCAATCTTAATCAAATTTTGTCATGCCCTTTTCTTCCTCACTTCTAATGAGGAGGATTGGTTCTGTAAATGTTAATGAGAGCTTCAGTTCATTGTCTTCTTTAAGCAGAATGATATGCACACTGATAATATATCATTGCACACTCTGATGGAGACCCTGATCCATGAAGTCTTGGAACGTGAGAAGAGAGAAAAGGGAAAACTGTTGTTTTGGGGTTTAGAGTCACACTAAGAGTCTGGGCCAAACACAGTATTTGTGCTTTTTCTGAGGCTTTTCAATGCGCCACTCAGAAACAACATGTTCATGCCATGGTCTGAGAGATTATTTCTAGAATGCAGTATAAGATTTGATTATGTATTATAAAACAGTAGAAAGAGCTGGTATGCCAGATGCCTCTAGTTCATACAGATGGTAAATAAAAGACTTCCTCTGTAAGACTCCACCTGTCTTCACATTACTATCTCTCCTTCTTAGCAAGACCGTCAGTGGTTTTAGGAACCCAGGAAAGCAAATGACAAATTATTCCAGGCTGCTCCCTCATGTCAGGCTTGACGTAAGAAGTGGAAACCAGCCTTTCTGCTCCTCCCTCCACAAAAAAAAGAAAGTTGTAACAGAGTTCTTTTCACCTTTTTGTTAGTCATCAGAAAGCCAAGTCACTGGCAGAAAGGCTTGGGAAAAGCTTTAGATGCAAAATATCTGATCTGAGTGTCACATACCATTTAGTGTATTGGTCTTGACCTCGAAATACACAGAGGTGAAATGTGTTTCCATTTTACCTATATCTGGCAATGATGACCTTGAGTATCAAGGTGGTCTTCTTGATTTTGTTAAAGGGAATGTTTCTGTTACTTTGGTTATACTGAAGAAGTTCAATGTTAAGCTGAAACTGAGCCTGACTTCATGTCTTTTGTTGACACTGTAAATATCCATGTAAGAAGTGAAGTAAAATAGGCTAATTTTGTTCTCTTATGGACAATCACTATAGATAACACATCCATGATTTCTTAGTTTCCTTTGTAATGCACTGTCTCAGTTTTCTGGGATAGAGTTAGCTTTTTTCTCAGTAGCTGGTACAGCGTATTGTTTTGAATTCAGTATGAGAATAATGTTGAATGCACACCAATGTTTTAGTTCTTGCTGAGCAGTGCTTACCCTAAGTCAAGGACTTTTCACAGTATCACGCTCTGCCAGTGAGCAGATGCACAAAAAGTTTTGGGGGAACATAGCCAGGACAAGTGACCAGAATTGGGAAAAGGGTGATTCCATAAAATAGGATGCCATGCCCAGTATATGAACTGGAAGTAGTTGACCAGGAGCCGTGGATCACTGCCTGGGGAAAGGCTGGGCATTGATCAGTGGGTGGTAAGCAATTATATTGTCTTTCTTGGGTTTTATTCCTCTATCTCTCATTTTCATTACAATTATTATTAGTAATATATGTTTATTATTACAATTAATATTATTGATATTATTATAATCCTTTATTTTGTCTCAATTTTTAAACTGTTCTTATCTCAACCCACAAGCTTTACTTTTATTCTGATTTTTCTCCCCACCCGAGGGGGATAAGAGGGGAGTGAGTGAGCCGCTGTGTGGTGCTTAGTTGCTGTCTAAGGTTAAACCATGACATGCATATTTAGATGTGCCTTTATTTCTGGGTTTATCCATGATAAACTCAGTGATATACACACATACAGAATTATAAATGAAAAAGGAATCCCTTCAGATCAGAGCAGATGCTTCATATTGGATAGGAGTTGGTATGTCATGTCAAGCATGCAATTCTCAACACAAACCCACTTTTTTCCTTAATTTCCAAATGAGGTAGCACTTCCAGGAGCAGTAGAAGTACAAGGCACAAATGCCAGTATTTCAGCAGATATAAGCAGCCCACATAACAGGATGCTTGGCTCTCACAGGCCAGATAACATCCCTGAAAAATCAAGTTTTTTTTTCACGAAGAAAATAAATCAAAATATTCCAAAAGGGAAGTCAGACTTTGGCATTTCTTTAAGGCTCTATGTTTGAAAATGCCTTTTTGAGCTGTTTTTCTTGATGTATTTATTTTTCTTTATTTCATCTTACTAAGTGTCTTAACGGTTGTTATTGTGGACTGTCACAGTTTGAAAAAGCCACTGTAAATTCCAGTTCGTCAACACTACAACACTTTTTGGGCAGCTATTCTGCTCTTGCAACTCTCTAATATGAGATCTGGCTGAGTAGTGCATTTTTCTATTCTCTACTTGTGGAGAAGAAAAGATAAAATATGGCTGTTGCAAAAAGGGATCAGACCCAAAGTGCTCCTGAGTTAGTCTGTGATAAAAAGTATTACATTAAGTATCACAAAAACATAGAGTAAAAAAGAAAAAAAAAAAGCTTTATCTTTTACCTAATGTCACTTTCCCAGACTCGACTATCATCTAAATCTTCAATGAACTTCTCCCCTTTCATCCAGTAGATCAAAGGACTGACATCTCCACTATATCCAAAGAAAGCTCGGCAGGTTAGATTAGCAGAACCACCTGTTACAAAGAATGTAAGAAAATATGTTATTTCAAAATCTGTAAAAAAAAGCTTTCATTTTTGCTTTAATTAATTAAAAAACTATATTAGTAGAAAATTTTCAAAAGTATTTACTTGTCTTGACACTAGGTTCAATACATTTTCTGAAAATAAATACAATAAAAATGAAATTATACATAAGAACAGGATGTTTTTTATTATTCTTTCACTAAGTTTTCTTTTTTGGTAAGGAAATCAAAGATTATGTTTTTCCAAAAGGACCTAGCTTAACCATGATTTAGCTTAACAAAAGTTATGTTTGTTAAGTCTTAACAAAACATTTCCATGTTTCCTCTGAAAAAGATAAAGGTTAGGTAAAATAGACCTGCAATCATATTGTGTTAGTTCAGCTTTGCAATGGTTTCTGCAGAAAGGCTGGTATATTCCTGTAGAGTACCATTCCCAAGGGACATCCAGTAGAAAGATGTGTGCTCACTGCTAAGCTATCTTAGCAGGAAGGTATTAAACACCGACACTTGAAAAAATGCACATGCAAACTCATTCTGTACATTGTGGGACGTGTCTCACGTTAAGAATGGGGATAACCATTAGGCACATGCAGCAAGGAGCAGAAATTCTATATATGTACAGT
Organism: Lepidothrix coronata; assembly: GCF_001604755.1. Lineage (NCBI taxonomy): Eukaryota > Metazoa > Chordata > Aves > Passeriformes > Pipridae > Lepidothrix > Lepidothrix coronata. The sequence continues at coordinate 1,275,935 of NW_016690405.1, forward strand.
GTTACTGATTTAATCATTATAATGAAAATTTAAAAATGTAATATGCCTTCACTTTTGGTTTATTTTTATTGTGCCTTACATTATGTTTACATCACTTGGCTTCGGGGTTCATCCAGAGCACATACAGGGATCGAAACAGTACTTTGCACACATTCTGTGTGTCATTAAGATTGGATAAAACCAGAGGACAGACACATAGTTAAAGATTTCCCATTCAGTGCTGTAAAGATATTTGTCTCAACATGCATCATCTCTTCTAAACTGCTATATGCATTTCTTTAGTGGATAATACACAGCCATTCAAGGAAGTGTTGTGATTTAAGGAGTGTTTTCCACCCCACCCACCCCCCACGAAGAGTATTTTCATGGAGTTTGTATTACGGCTGAGACCAAATTCATATTTTATTTACACTTTCAGTTTTTGATTTTAGGATTTTAAAGCTCACTGTCCATAGCTCCTGGACAAAAAATAAGAATAAAACATTGTTAGCACTACTTCATTCTGTATCGAGATGTCGTAATTCCATCTGGGTTCAATGAATTTCCTTAAAAATACACTCTTTTGGGTCAGGACCTGGTCCTTCTCAAACATATTACATTAATATTTGAACATCTTATTTACTTTTTAGCATGGAAAGAAATGCAGGATGCTACATAACAAGATGAGCAATTATTAAATATGTGTCTTATTTATATGAAATGATTTATGGTTTTCTGTAAAAGCATATGACTCCTCTGTCTCGAACTCTCACATCCACACTATAAAAGGTGCAGAATTAAATGTTTTTGTTCAAGATGGGCAACATCAAGCAAGTACCATCTGTGCTGCTTTCACAAGCTGTTTAAGAACTTGGTTGCTTTTAGTCATTTCACAAAGTTTTGGTTGGAGCCACATGCTTTGTCAGCAGTGCCTACTAAGGAAACAGGAGTCTCCCAGTACTTGAAACCAGGATGGAGAGAAGGATCTCTTTTGTAATCAAAGAGTATGAAATAGAATCTCTGAGTAATGAGAAATTTTTATAATCTCATATAATTTAGAGCAAAGTTACCAAATGTAAGGTGAGTAACTTCAACGAGAGGGCAAAAACTGTCTTTCTAAAGACAACCATAGCTCCTATTTCCACACGTCAGGGAGTAATGATCAGGACACCTTCCTGGAAACTCAACTACTTAATCTCTACACAGCTCAAGAAGTGCCATTTGGAAGCACTGGGGGGAAAGATTTTTACAATCTTGAAGCCATTTGCAGGAAATGAGATGAGCATCGGGACACCGCTTAATCTGCATCAAGTGCATGAAAACCTGTAATAAAACATGATAAATTTTCTTGCCCAGGACATGCAAACCCAGTTTCTTATGGCAGTTTCATTGCAGATATATAGCACCTTTTTTTTTTGTTTGTTTTGCATCAAAATTATGATACTTGAACTAGTGAAAATGAAAATATAAAACCTTAAAGGATTATGAATGTCTTGGCCACTGTGGAATCTGTTCACTCTTGAAATGGGGAAAGGTACCTGCCCATCTAAAGCCAAGGCAGGATCCTGTGATAACTGGATAACCCCTATGACACTATCTACCAGTCTTAAAGGGAAGAGTGCTACCTAATGCATCACTGCCACTTCTTGGTCTTTTTCCAGAGCTTTCCTACCAAGCCAGGACCCGGCTGAAACTTTATAGCTTTTAAGAGCTAGCAAGATCACAGCTAGAGGGACTGTAACTTCTGGCCAATTTATCCATGATTCACTGAGATTAAACACCACAGGTGCTGAACCATCAAAGCTCTCCAGGCTCCTGCATCTAACAGGGACCACCTGAGAGCTAATTTTTGTAACTGAGAGGGCTTCTGAGCCTTTTAGAGGTGAATTTCATGTGCATAGAAATGTTTTTTTTCAAGAAAACATGCTCTGTGAAGGGTAAAAATATGCCAAAAATAAAAAGAGTTTTAAGATTAAGGCTGTTTTCCTTATTTAATTCTTAAAGAAATTCCTCTCGCCCCCAAATAAAATATGTAAACATATTTTTCAACATAGAATCCAAAGCTTCCTTTCAAGTGAAATAGTTACAACTGAGAAATAAATTAGGAAGAACGTGTTGCCACTTAGTAGTACTGTGTTTATTGCAGTTACTCAGTGGAGGCCGTTTGCCTGCCGGGGGTTCAGCTATAAATTACCAGTACTGTTTACCTTGACCAATCTTCACAACAAGCCGGTGGGGAGTTCATTAACAGGACATCAAGAAAGATTCAGTGGAAAGCTAATGACCAACTGTGACCATTAATGTGGAGGTCTGTCACTTCAGAGCTCACAGCTCCTTGCAGAGGGCATGGAGCTCACTTGGTGAAGCAAAGAGGTTCACAGCTGCAGGCATATGTAAATAAAGGCTGACTGAAGGGCAATATTATGAGTGGACAGAGTATTCTAGGAGCACATCTTCATCTCTACTCCAGAGCTGCTGTCATGAGAGTGAGTGAGTGAGTGTGTGCTGGAGGATGGGCTGCATTTTTCCCGAGAAGTGCACCTCTGAAGTGAGCAGAGAGAGGATGCATATTTTGACACAGAACAGCTGCTCTGCACGAGCAATCTGCCTTTTAAGAAGTCTGCAGATTTTTAGAAAACATGCAACACATAATAAACAAAAGAGCTGCTTTGTATCATCTTTAAGCTAATCTATAAAACAACTTGCTGGTCAATTAGTGGAAATCACTCGCAGCTAACCCTATGCAGCTATTTCCCTCCATGTGTTTTCTGTGCTGAGAAAAACTAGAGAAGCAATTTAAAAACCATAAAAGTTTCATGAAGGGATATGTAATGCTTTCTATGCTACTAATTTCGATTTTCCTGTAAATGCTGAATTATTACAGTTTTATAGTCTATCTTTGAAGGATTTTAAATTCATGTTGTAAATTCACTAAATGTTTTCAATTAAATTACTAGGGAAATTCATCTCTCTCTGTCACTTTTGCTATGAGATATTGTAAATTAAAGTTACATCCTGGGTAAATGGCTTTGTTTTGGTTTTGTTTGTTTGGGGTTTTTTTGTTTGTTTGTCATGGGGTTTTTTGTTTGTTTTTTGGGGGTTGATTTTGTTTTTATTTTGTCTGGGGGTTTTTTGTGGTTTTGTTTGTTTTTACTTTTGTTTTGAGGGTTTGTTTGTTTGGTTGGTTTTTGTTTAATGGACCCTGGGAAAGTCCAAAGGCATGAGATTAGAATTATTAAGTGAAACTGGTAGTGTTGCTATTTTTATAACCACCCCCTCAAAAAAAAACAAACAAAAAGTCCAAATACCTTAAAGAAGGCATAAAAAGAAAAATTACACTTTTGACTTCTCAGTATAACTTCTTAAACTTCGAA
>NW_016690406.1:0-117833 GCF_001604755.1 Lepidothrix coronata
TTTTTTTTTTTTAGTTTGTATTCTACCACGTCTTGTTTACAAAATACTTGGTGAGGACTCACATCGACTTCAGTGCCCACAGTTACCTTCAGACTACATTATAGCCAGCCTTAATTGGCGTCTTTTAAAAGGCAGAAATCGCATTACCAAAAACATAAACAAAACTAAAAGAAAACATGAGCATATTGAGACATTGTCTGGCTGCTTTTTTAACATTTAAAATGTGCTTGATTTCCTGTCACAGCTCTTGTTACATCTGCCTACCTCTTGTGACAGTGTTTTAGACTGACTTCCCACAGGAGCTTACAAATCAAGCAGGTTAATGTCTTCATTAAAACTGAATAACAGTTTACTTTGGGAAAAAACATATTAAATATTTCAGGATATTGAACACCAAACTACTATTAAGCTTTAACTAATGCATTTACTTTGCTGACACTTGCTCTCCAATGGGACACGTAGCTGAAGTTAATGTCACTTGAAGTGATGTTTAAGACTTCATGAGAAAGTGTTTCCAACCCCTTCTAGATGATTTTACTCTAATTCTATCACTCTGTACTTGAGAAAAAGTTTTAAATAAGTTATTTCAGCAACGTGCCATCCTTATTTTGGAAATGTAGTGGGTATAAATGTCTCCTTCAGAGTTTTAAATAATCCTTTCTATGTCCTAGATACATGTGGTACACTGCGTAAAGAGAGTGACAGGCTGTTGGCCTCTGGACATATAAAAAATGCCCTTAGCATGCTTTGCCTTTGGGAGGAAAATACAATGATTGTTGCAAACAGAAAAGCTTTGGGTTTCGTCACCCGTGACTGTGAACCTACCTTAAGACATGACTGATTTAGTGGATCAGGAGGACAGAAATGGAGGCACATGGCCAGTAGGTCAAGGTTTCTCAGTTGGCAAGTGGTGGTATTCTGTGTGGGCTGATGTTACTGCAGAACTATGGGCTTGTGTCTTTCTCACTCTGTGCAGAATCCGTTTGCAATGATGCCATGTGGGACACAGGGGCGTCCCATCAGTAATAGGAATGGGGTTTGTTTGGGTTTCTTTTGTTCATGTTGCACTGCAAATTCTGTTGGTGTAATTTGCTTTATCAGCTCTTTTGTTTTTGTTGGGATTTTTTTTGACCTCTTCATTTGGCAATCCTACGGTTTACTTATCTATTATCAGAGCCATGTCAGACTGTGATGCGTCATTCTTTCTGGATCCGACTGCAGCAGCATCCCAGTACATGATGCAATCAAACAACATTCCTCCCCTGGCAGATTTAGACCAATCCTTTTGAAGTTTGCTAATGTACCCAAAATCAAAGCCAGTTTCAGTTCTACGCTGTAAGAATACGGATACTTTGTTGTAACTTTTCCCATCGTTGGTCTGTAATAATCCTGGAACTCTTCTGACATCTCTTTAAACTCTGTGAACAGGTGATCTGTGAGTAAATCTCCCTGAGGAGTCACAAACTTTCTTGAATTATTTACATCTACTGTAGGAATTCTGTCTTGCATTGCATACTGGACTGATTGCATAGATGATACAAACTGAATGATGCAGAAAGAAATGGAGGATGTGCCTAGCACATAAAGATATGTGTTAGTCTTATGAATATATTATATAAAAAATAATTTCTACTGTAATGCTGCTGGCTTTAGCTGCGTTAACTTGGGGGGAAAAAAAATGCCTACAAAACTTAGGGTCTTGGTTACAGCCATAAAGAGATCACTGAGAAAGATGAATGGCTTAGAAAATAATTTATGCAATAGGACAAAAATAAAAAACCTAGTTTAACTAGTAGTGGGTATCTGAAAGACGTCATTGCTCAGTGGTGGTGTTCTGGAATATAATGAGCACTAGCCTCATCTCATTTGGCAAACATGGTAATTCCTGGTAGGACAGTAGATAATTAATGAGTGCACATGGAATATGAATTGGTTTTTATTTTTACTGGTGGTCACAATGCATTTAAGTTCAGTAGAGTAGGAAAAAATAATTATTAGTTTTATTAGAATAATTCTGTGGGGAACTCCACTTTTTGGATAAACAAGTACAGATCAACATTTTCTTGATTTTACTTGTCACGCACATTTATTCAGTATATTGTCATTCGCTCCCTTTAAGTGGTTCCATGTGTCACATTTTGGGGAAATTTACATTTGTCATTTGAAAATAAAAATTGTCTTGCAAGATAAGTAAGATTGATCTGGTTTTGTTACCACAGTGGATGAGTACTTGTACTCTCATGGTGCAAATGAATACTCAGGTTCACGATTTGTTTTCTGAAAGCCTTTGTGGCCATTTGTTAAGGCTTTGCTTTTAGTTCCAGTAAAATGTAACATTTGGGTCAAAGGATGTCTACTTAAATGGAGCAGGTTGGCTTGAAGTGAAGTTACCAAAAAAACCAAGGACCGACACGAAGAGGGTTAGTAATCCCCCGTTTTCGATGAATGGGTCATCTTGGTACCAATATACCCAATCTTGCTGTCCTGCACCTGTTCTGTGGATCCCATTCGCTTGGGCTGATGATCTGGTGCTTTTTACCAAAGCAGTGCTGCACAATAACCTGGAGTTGATATGATAAGAATGCTAACTCCAGATTCCCAATTACAATTAGTGTTATTTGCATGTGTGTATTCTAACAGAACCTGGGGAATTCCAGATGAGATCAGTGCCCCCATCCACCGGTGCTGGGTATTTTACATACTGTAAAACCTCAGGAAGCTTGCAGTTAATAAGGCAAGTTGGGAGAAAGGTGAGGGAAACAAAATGTTAGAATTTCCACTGTTGTGGTTGCAGACCAAGGAACAGAGAAAAAATAGGTGACTTGATCGGGATAATCTAGGGAAAGGAAATAGAGGTTTTCAGAGGCAACTAACTCCCACTAAAGCAAGTATGAGAGTGATGTGCCAACCTGCCATTTGTGCCTTTGAAAATTTCCCCAGGGAGTCTATTGTAGAGCCAAGCATTGAACTCTGATCTTCAGTCCCCCACCAGACAATCGTTCCTTTCTGCTTTAAGTGTTTTTAATTGAAAAATACCATCTGAACAGTGTCTGTAAAGAATTACTTTTCCTCAGAACCTCCAAAAGAAAAGCAAAATGATGTGCTGCAGCAATAAATTAACCAGCGATCAAAATAAAAACCACAGTCTTGTTATGAAAACCAGAACTGGTGGGTAAATACTGTGAATTTATGACACCACTGGAAAAAAAAAATCCACTCTGGTAAATGTAATACTTTTAGAATTAAAGATTTTTGCTTTAATTATTAAACTATTCAGATCTCTTCTAAACAGACGTTACATGCAAAAGCTACAACTTGTTAAAAAAACAAGCAGAAGTTCATCCCTTGCTTTTCTACGGGCGCTATTTATATCTGTGTCGGTGTTTGTTTCAGAGAAGAGAATAAAACTGAAGTCCACATGACCCTATCTTGCTCTCCCCAAATAGCAGTAACACTTTTCCTTTTACATAGAGTTGTATGTATATTAACTCACACATTCTCATCACTTCACGAGGAGGTAGACTCCCTTCCCATTTTGCAGTTTGGGAAACACTGGCAGAACTCAAGGTTATACAAATCTGGAGAAATTGTGAGAGTCAAATTACACTGCTGGAGTGACCCGTGTTCAGGCCACTCCAACACGTCCCCTAATAATATTTTACAAGCCTTAGCCATCTGTGTGTGATGAGATCAGAAGTAAGGAAGTCTGTAGTTGCCAAGAGGATTTTAGCAAGCAGAACTGTACAGCTACAAAGAAATCCTACGGCATCAACAAAGGAAAGAGAAATATTCACTCTGAGCTCTTTTTGATTCTTTTAATTGAAGACCGTTCGTTCTTGTAAAATTTTAAGGGTTTGTTCTTCCTCTTGCGCACCTAATTTTTATTGACCATATTGTAAGCTTTGCATACATTATTAGGAGTCTCCAAAATGGCTAATCCTGCATTTTGCAAAAGCAAGAAGATAATACTTCTGCTGCCTCTCTCTGTGCACTTGTAGGGGTAGCCAACCCCTTCATCCTGGCTGCATCCCAGGGATTTGCCCTCCTTCCCCTCACAAACACCCCACACATATGCTCAGAAGTACCTCAAACAAGAAATCTCCCAAGAATTCTTTATCAAATTCTGATTCATGGAGCTCTTGCCATGCATGGACCTCAGAGTAATTAGATGGGCTCATTACTTATGTCTTCCTGTTTTTGTTTGTTTTAAGATGAACTTCACAAAAACAAATAAATACAAAGGATAGGCCTTTCAGAAGCTCTCACCATCAGTCTTGCTCTTCTCCTTTTGCAAACAATCAGGACTGGACTGGACTGGAGGTGGAATTAAGCCCACACTGGGCATTTTCAACGCTCCCAGTCATAGCCTCTCCCTAGAGATTTTATAATCTTACAAAAGGGACTAATTGATTAATACTGAAGTTGATCAATTAATATGAATCTTAAGTTCTCAAGAACAGCTTTGATTCTGGAACAGAAAGTCCCCTGAGCTGCTGTTTTGGCTACTATGGGTTAAGTTCTATTAGGCTTTCTCCCAGTTTGTTTTATTAGAAAATGGTATTTATTTGACTGCGGTATGCTACCTAAAATTGTTATAATTTGTTTCTTTATTTCCATAAACATTTCTGTGTTTATTTTGGAAGAGTGGTTACTTAAGGAAAAAAAACCCACCAAAGTAAGCTTAAAAATATATTGCCTGTCTCTCATATCTAATTTTCTCTTGTAATCAGTGTATATAATTTTCCTATAGCACCAATCTAAACAAAAAAAATTCAGAACAAAACAAACAAAAAGAAGAGAGGGAATAGAGACATTAGAATCTATTTTCAGGATGGCATATCAGACCACACACACTTATGGGGTAGAATAGATTTGTTATTTTGGGCAGTAATGTGGAACTTATGAGAAGCTTTCTTTTTTTATACAAAGTTAGTTCAGAGTAGATTAAAGTTTATTTCAAACTCAGCATATTTGACCTCAAGCATCATAAGAGTCATGTAGAATTGGCTCATGCTATTAAATTCCTACAGTGAACTCCATAATAATGATTAATTTCTTTCATAAACTCTCTTCATAATTAATACAGGTTTCATTGTGGGCACTGCTATTCTCATATTGATTATCTCTACAATTTAGATTGGACTCGTAAAATGATGTCTTTGTTTACTCTGATGGCCAGACATTTATTTTACTTGGATAACTCTCACCATTTGCAAACTGAACTGGGGATATTGCTGCCATATTCAGACCTGTTTCATGCAAGAGCAGGGATAATTTTTCGGCACCTGAGATTAATAATACTTTGGTGTTCTCTGATGCTTCTCATCTGAGAATCTGAGTTCTTTATGAACAATTAATTAAGCTTTTAATACACCCTTCTGAAATAGGAAAGCATCAGTAGCCTCTTGCACTGATGGATAAACTCATATTTAGAGATGCTGAGTTCAAGTCACCTGCCAAACTGTCTGTATTCAAGTTGAATATAACCCATTTGCTGAATACCAATCTTTCCTTCAGTTCTGAGGAGTTTCTTTCACCTGGCATGATAATTTTTGATGTGGCATAGTTCCTGTTGGTAAAATATGCATTTAAAAAAATTATAATGGCTGAGTATGCTTTAGCTGCTTGAACAAGTTTGGACCTTTCTTGTTGCTTCTTTCTTTTCATAAATAATTTAATTTTATTTCTAGGAGCCTTTCATAAGTTACAGTTAAATCAATAAACTTCTAAGACTAATAAGACTAGTAAAACAAAGAAAAAACAAAAAGTGACTTTCACATTTCAGACAGACTTCAGGAGAAGCATCTTTAAGGAGAGAAGGAGAAAATAATGAATGATGAGATGGAGTTTTGAGTGTATTGAAGGTAAAGAGCCACAAACTAGATTCTCTAACATTATTCTGTACCCTTTATACAATGTTATGCAACAGGTGAACCTTTCTCTTGTGTACATTAACAATGTAAATCCACCTTATTGCAATATTAAAGTAAACCTTTCTCATATAGCTGAGAGGTTTCAAGGAGGGGGGCAGTATATTTTGTTTAGTTCTGTTGCCCAGACTATGAAGGGTCCTGAGTCCCACGAGCTCTCTTTGTTTTGTTAACTTGAGAAGGTGTCTGGGGAAGTTGCAGTGACTGGCAGAAGGTAATGTTTGGAAAGCCTTGGAGACAAACAGGAATTCCATTTTTTGAGCTGAATTCGGCCATCCCGCTGTTACCAAACTTACAAGCAGGGAGGGGGAAATGTGGATGTAAAAAGCAGCACTTATATACATATTAATGCTTGCAGTACAACATCCCCCATGCCTGAGGACACTAAGTGCAACTGAGGACATAGTGAGGTTTACAAGAGTACCTCACATGTTGAGATGCTTTATAGTCCCCCCTGTGAATAGCCTAGCAAAAACCATATGTGAAATATAAATATACTGGGACTTAAAAATGGAGCTGCATTCCAGCCTTTTAAGTTAATTTTGTAACATGCTGCATCTGAGGGCTTGATGTGTGTTGTATCCAATGCTAGCTGAATATTGCAGGGCTTAATAAATGCAGTATGTACTGGAGACACTAGAGGGTCTGATGGAAGACGTGAAAGAAGAAAAAGAAGATGGTGGGAAGAGCACATTTTAGTGAAAGAACAAATCCAGTTTGAACCAACTGTCTGCTTGCTTCCTTCGGTCCGAAGGCAACAATGAACTCCCGTTGTCATGCTGAGTCAGTTGGCAGTGACTCACTTTATCGGTCTCAAAATTGTCCGGTATTTCATCAGAACTGGGTTACACAATGGGTTTTTCCTTTTCCCCCTTTTTTTTTCCCAATACACTTTTATTATTAATAGGCACGTAAATCATCTGACGTTAACATGTTTCCTCATTAACTTCTACTTTTTTAATTATAAGATTAATAATCATACAACTTCCCTAAGAGGGAAATACAGTAATCCCAAATCTGACTTGAAATTCTCAAGCAAAAACTTTCTTAGTTATGTGGTTCTCTCAGTTAAAAATAAGTTAAAGCCTTTTGATACTTTCCACAGGATATTGGCATAGCTAACAGATGCTCACAATTGTTTAGCTGAGGTATGTGTTCTCTATTGGGTGTGGAGAGAAAATTTGTATGTGGAAACAGCAGCCAAGATATCAAAGTTGAATTTTCTCTGCAGCATGACTTTTTTTTTTTTTTTTTTCTGCAAAAGCCTCTTGGAGAAAACACAAACGTAGCATTTTATCCACTGAAACAGGGCATGCAAATGACATGAAGTATTTTATAAGCATATTTATCCCTTGAACACAAGTTACCTAAAATGCAAACTGTAATTAAAAACCAAGAACATCTTCATGGTCTCTGTAGCCTGTGAAAAATTTAGGTCTATGAGGCTTTATATCTAACTCTGCACATTGGTGCACTTCACCAGATTCTTTGATTTTAGCACCTATGCTGTTACACAGTTTCAATGCAAGTGATATGAATAAACTAAAAATGTGTAAAAAGTGATGCTGAGTTGGCTGGACAGCAATGCATCTGTTCTAAAATCCATCATTTCTAAGTTCAGCCATCTTGTCTGCCCTAATTTAACATCTGTATTTTCCACCTGCGTGATTAAATTAATTGTATCCATCAAATCCATTTTTAATTGCATATTTAGGGCAAAATATAGATCTTCAGTTTTTAATCTTAGAAGATTTGAGATATCTAGAATATGTTCAGTACCTGTCCCAACCTTGACGTCCTACCCTGGGTTTAATCCCATCCGTCTGTGTTTCAAATCAGTCCTGGTGGCTATGAAATGGAAAGCTTCCAAGAGTCTTTGAATAATTTTTTAATTCTATTCTTCAGTGGTTCTAGTTCTTTGTTGTTAATTAGATCAAACCACATTTCCACTGAGGCTGTAACGGTAGTGTCATCAGCCTGTAATCTGTCAAGTCCCTCTGAAACCTCCTTCAGCTGCTTTTGTAAATTTAGTACCTCTCTGTAAAGTTCCTTGCAGAGAAAAATGTGTGCTATTTTTTGATCAAAGTCCTTCTTGTTCTCAGTGCAAATTTCAAGACACTTGTTGATGCAAACGCAGAGGTACATGTTCCTGAGAGGAACACCAAGGGTCTCTGAGAACCAGAGGCACTTTTTCACTCAGGTTAACCTTCTTCACTCGATTTAGGCAGCCTGCTGGTGATAGCAGAGTGATTTTTGTCTTTAGGCTCTATAGTACAATTTTGGAAAAGTTTGGCTGTTAGTTTTTCACTCAGTGTGGCTGCAATACAGCACTGAGAAGCAGAAGAAATAGCTTTAAACATTCCTGTTTTGATTTTTGTTTTTGTTGTCTAACCAAAGAGCAAAGACACCTTTCTCATGTATCACTCTTGGTTGTTGGATGGTGTCTTCGGTAACACCACACCAAGATTTGTGATTTTCATTTTGGTACAGAATTAATAGCAGCAAAAAAGGACATATATTTCATTGTCCATAAGCTTGTGGCCATTAGGAGATAATTTGTCATGTTCAGACAGCAAACCTACACTAATGTCACTGTTCAAAGCTGTTACTTTTTCTTTTACTATCTCCCTGTTTCTTCTCTTGGAGATTCTTGTAGTGGACAGCTGAATTTACAAGTCTCTTAAAGAAGTGTTTCAATCATTGCTATCAATTGCTTCTTTTGTATTCTACTGAAGGCAATATCATTAAGAAAAAATAAGGTTGCATCTGTCTTGTTAAGCAGAGCTTTTCTATATAGCATAATCAACTAGTAAGCATATTTCTGGGTCTTCAAGACACAAAGGTGTCTAATGTTGAAGAGCATCTAGGAGGTTTAGAACATATTTAAATCATCATTACAGCTACATTTAATAATGATAATGATAGCAATAAAACATCTCACTTTCAGAATCATCAAACTCATCAGAGTCCTGCTTCAGTAGTTTCACTTAAAAGAAATCTCATCTTGAAGTGTCTGCAAAAATGAATTGTCTGCACTTTTTGAGATGGATATGAATTCATCCCAACTTATTCTTGAACAATTTTTGATAATGCCTACACTATACTGTTAAAGAATTGTCTTGGGGTTTGTATTCCTTAGGTACATGCATACACTTGTTGCATTCTTCAACTTCTCTTGAAGTCAGATAAATGAATATTTTTACGTGTGTTAGCCATTACGCTCCAGTCTTTAACACTGGTATCTTTAATATTAATAGTAGAGCAAGAAGCCTGCGGCCTGGATTTAACAGTTAGAAAACCTAAGTAAGAACACTAGCTTTTGTTAGACCCTTGTTATAGAATACTCAGACTACTTAATAGCAGGTTTTAGATACTAAAAGTATTGTAAGCTCATGTTCAAAACTTGTTTCATTTATTACTTTCTTTTTAGCATCAGATGAAAAATGATTCCATCAACTAGCAGCACCTCTCTCATCAGGCCCTGAAAGCATTGCTTATTCTCCATGTAAGTAGAAAGGCTAAAGTGTACATTTTTGCTGTCTTTTATGAGGGACAGAAATCACTGTACTTTTGTCACTTTCCTGTTGAGTTTTAGAATGTTTAAATTTCTTATTTACCAATAGAAATTTGAGCCTAATTTTTCAAGCATCACCTGTTCCTATTCTTTGTTATTTTCACGTAAACATTTCTAAGTGTCAGATCCTGAAGAGTCAGGACTAATAGAAAAATACCACTGGATTGTTCCTGTATCTGACATTGTAATACAGGTATCATGTCTCATGGACTCTTGGCCAAACTAGATATAAACAACCCCCGCAGCAAAATGTAATAACATCTTCTCTGGGTCTATTGTGAGGGGCTGACATCTTGGGTCAAATGTGTTTCTGCTTTTGAAACTATCCCTAGGTTTGTCTGTCAGGTCTCTATCCCATCAATCACATCTGTGTGAGTTTTGGTTTGGTGTTTAAATGGGAGGGCATGGGGAGCATCTCTCTAAAAGCCAGTGTTCCTCAGATGCTTTCAGTTGCTGAAAAGAGAAAAATATGCTAATTTACCAGTAACATACAATTTGAGCTGCTTTTGTTCATATTTGTCATATTTAGTGGTCCTTTATAGGGTTTTTTGCCTTTTTTGCCTCTGTTTTATTTGTTTGTTGGCTTGTTTTTTGTTTGGTTTGGGGTTTTTTTTTGTTTGGGTTTTTTTTCAATCTCTGTCATGGCTGCAAAGTAGTATACATCTATGTCCCAGGAGTGTTCAAGGCCAGGTTGGGTGAGGCTTTGAACAACTGGGTCTAGTGGAAGGTGTCCCTGCCCGTGGCAGGTGGTTGGAACTAGATGATCTTTAAGGTCCCTTCCAACTCAAACCATTCTATGATTTTATGATTCCCTTCTCTGTCCAGTCTTAGATTTAGTTCTGTTAAAGGAAAACCTAGCTATTAGTTTAATAGTTCAATAGACTAGTTGATCTAGTCTTTAGTGCACATGAGACAACCAAGGACTCAAAGACTAAGTTAACAGGAAGGAGTTGGAGTATGGAGATGTGCTAAGAGGAGCAGGGTTAAGGCTGCAAAGCAACTGTGGTTTTTTATTGTACTGTTTTTTAATTATATGCCACAATCCACAGATCTTCCCAGACGTATACAGATTTCTATGATAAGCCTAAGGGCTGCAGCTATAGGAAATTCTTTTTTAGCCCAAGCAGTATTAACCAGGAATTTGTTTTTAGCAGAAGAAACTTCAGTTCAAAGGCAAATCTGTGATGTTAGAGGTGCTTATGGCTACTCCTAAAACACTGAAGTGCTTTCTGGCCATTTAATTGTGACAATGGAGTAATTCAAGGTACAAGGTTTGACTTGTACCTTGTCCAGCTTTATGGTCTGCCTTTGCCACAGTTTTCAATATGGTTCCTAATCTTTAATTTACATTCTTTTTAGCTGTTAGAAAACAAACTGGAAATATCTTCTTTTACTCTAGTAGGAAGTTTTTTATAATCCTTGAGGAGAATGAGATAACTTTATGCACTTTTCCCTTATTTTATTCCCCATTTTGCCCGTCTTGTTCCTTGATGGCTTTCATTCTTTGATCAATTCCATCAATTTTAATTGGAATTTTTTTCCTGTCTTCTCTTGTGATAAAAAGATATTTTCAAGTAATCTGTTTCTTTGGACCCAGTGGTAAAAGGGCTGTCTTTGGGAATTTGGACATCTATTTTCCATTAAAATGAATGGAATAAAGTGTTAGTATCTTGCAGGGATTTGAACACCTTTGAGCTATTGTGAAGCAAGTATTCTCATTTGTCTGAAAGTGAACTCTTGTTGTAGATAGGGATGGATAATCTTAAGCTTTGAGACCTGTGGATAGTGCTGCATGCACGTGGGTAGCACCTGTAAATCAATTTTTGGATTTTATTTGTCTTGCACATAACTTTTCTCACAGGAGTAGCCTGTAGTTATCCCAAAGAACTTGCACATCATTAAGTACCTAACACCAAAAATTCACAGAAACTGTTATGTTGTGTCTGCTCCAGAAAATGATGTACTTTATCAATTATCTTCATATTTTGAAACAGGGGTGTGACCGAGTTGACTTTTAGCAGTATGGTAAACTGGTGCTTTTGTTCCCTGGTGGTTTACTTCTTGTGCTCCAAAAGTACAGCTTTAATTTAGGATGTGAAAAGCTTGTAGCCTACTTGACTGTGAAGTTCTAATTAAAGATTGCATCAGATATGAACTGACACTTGTTTATTTCCAGTCGGTCTCCTAATACAAGAAGTCTTGGATGTCTGATGCAGTGTTGACTCCTAAGACTATTGACATTCATTTAAATGTAGAACCTATTTACTGCTTTACTGTTTTTGGTTTTGTTGTTTGTTTGGTTTGTTGTTTTTTTCAAGAAATAAGACAGGAAAAATAAAGGAGAGAATCCTGTTATAGAGACCTTCAGCATTGTCACATCTTGATACCTTGAGCCCAGAGTATTGTTTACAGAAACAGCAGTTTAGGAGAGTAATGCCCCATAAATTCTCTTCATTATAAACCTGTTTTGTACCTTTTTTTAAACTGTGGGCACTAGATGCTTGCATGAGCTGGATGTGGCGCCTGAGCAGCCAATCCCAGTTCTCTTGACTGACAATAGCTGTGTTGCACCAGACAGCCATCAACAGCTCACTCACAGTTTGCCTCCATAAACCCATATCTGAGAATCCCCAGAGAATTTGTATGGTATGTTGCAGCTTTACTATAGGAATCCCTAGGAATTTCAGGTTGAAACTCATTTACTTACTCGGCTGGATGGATGGGTGATGGATGTGTAGCTCGATATTTATATGGGGGTTTTCTCAGACTTGATTTTCATCTCTTGCTTGGTGCCTGGCCCACAAATGGTCTACTGCAGCTAGTGAGACACTAGCTGTTGTGGTAGTACCTTTGTTTCTGAAACAGAAAGCTTAAAGGTATACAGGCATTTATGATTCTAACATCTGTGATGTTATCACAGTGTGGTAAAAACAAATGTCGATTCGTTCCAAGACTACAACTGAGAGTACTTAAAGTCATATTTGTATCCTGATTCTTACCAATATTTTGTTGGCTTCAGGACAACTCAACAAATGGAACAGTAGGACAGCAAAATACCTGTTAATATAAAGTTATCTTTATTCCAACTTCTGTTTATTTTGTTGAGTTCTTTTGTTGCATACTATCAAATGGTTTCACAATGTGACCTCTGATTTTGAAACAAAACAAATTAAACATTAGTTAGTACTGATTAGTGCAATGTTAACATTGATTCTTTATTTACTCAAAAATCAGGAAATTAACGTTCCTCTGACAAACTTAATTATGTCTAATTGCACAGATATTACAAAGGGGATCCTTCATTATATAATCATAGATAATCCTGGTAGCAATACCAAATAATACAGTCCTAGCTAATAATTGCAAAGAAAGTCATAGAAAAACATCCCTTTGACCATAAAGGGCTTGGACTCTTTACAAAATGAGTATCTGACTTGGGCTCATTACAAAACCTGACTGAAGAGTAACACTGAAGTTGGTACACTTTGTTTCTATTATATCATTTTGAAAATATTATGTCACCTTGTTCTGTATGTTCTAGTTCTGTAATGAAAGACCCTTTTGTTCAAATACAGGCAAAATAAAAGGGTTGTTTGTCTATAGGATACCGAAGCTCATTTTTATCAGACTTACACCACCACTAACCTCACTAGATCTTCCAATTTTTGATAGGTCTGATTGAAAGAAAGGCTCTTATCTCTGTTCTTGTGTAAAATAAGACCTGAGGCTTAATTTTCAGTTAATACAACTTTTTGCTTTTAATTTTTTGGCTTTAAATAATAAACTCTCTCATCTTTTCCTTACAAAATGAATTTCAATTAATATTTCAGGAAAAGAAATGCACTCTAAATGTGTCCTTTAAAACAGCTGAGCAAACTCTGTTCACCTTATAAAAAATATTCTCCTTTAGGCTAAAACTAAAACACTAATTGGAACCAGTCTTGCCTAGTTTTTCTAATGGAACTTAGCTTATATAAAGTTTAAAAAAAAAAACAAAAAACAACCAGACCTTGACATTTTTTTTCTTTATTACATCTAGTGTATCTTATTTTTTATTCTTCAGAAACATATTTTATTAAATGTTTCAAAGCTGATGAATCCTGCCCACATAGACACAAAAATAATCCCCCTGAGGTGGTCTACACATACTCAAGGTTTGTGAAAGTGAAACTTCTATACATAATTTTGGTGGCATTACTGCTAGTAAAATGGTTACATCCTTCGTAGTGTTTCCTGTGCATTTGATACAGAGGTCAGTGGTTACATTTATTATTGGAGTGGGCTTCTGAGGCTATCAATGATAAACCTGTGCTTGATGTTTTACTCACTTCTATTTTTTTACTGCATGGTCTCATAATATTTATCTTGCTCCACAACAGAATCAGGCACTTTTTTATACTCACAGGTCAGAGCCAATTGGCCTAAATGCCCCCAAGTCCCTGTGCTTTATGTTTTCTATTAGCTGGCAGTGGGATTTTAGGGGCATATATCCAGAAACACTAAATGTGGGGATTTAGCAGGAATTTGGGCCAACTGACACTGGGTCCTACAGTGAAATTCTGGGGTGAACTGCTTCAAAGTGAGACACAAGCCTACAAGGTCTGAGCAAAAGTCCAGCCTTTTAAGTAACTTACAACTTCAGTCTGCCTGGTAAATGCATTGGTTCACCCTTGCCTAGAATACTCGAAGAAAAATCTCATAGAGGAACTTTCTCACAATGACTATATTTGAGAAAAATAATCCTACATCCACTGAAGGGATGACATGGTGAAGTATTAGATGAATAATGGCCCTTAGTGTTGCCCCTTTCAAATATTCCAGCATTATTGTAAATGCTGAGATTTATTTTTATTTTTTGGTCATATAGGCTTAGCTTTAAGAAAATAAGTAAAAAAATCTCTAGTTTTAGTAATTGCATTAAAAAAAAGCTTAAAAAGTACTTCTGATCATAATAGAGATAAAAAAATATCCCTGGCTTTTAAGATGATCATGTAACTTTCAGAGCCTACTGAAGAGTTTTTGGATGTTTGAAGTTTCAATACTGTTTGTTTCTTTTCTGTAGAGGAGTTTTTTGTCCACTTCATGTATAGTCAATCAAATAAAAGTATGAAATTTCTGTCTTTGTACATCTGATGTACATAGATTGCATTTTTGTTTTTATTTTTCCAGAAGTGGCTACTCATTTGGGGCACAGTACTCTCAGATGCGATATTCTAAACTAGGAGATAATTACCTCTTGAAGGAGTAGCACCTTTGAAAATGCTGATATAAGTATTTTCCAGGTAGAATGGATTCATGCTGATAGGCTTATGAAAATATTCAGTTGCACCCAAAGGGTAAAATAACAGCTTCCAAAATATTGCTAGTGATGCGTCTCACTTTTTTTCCCATCTAGATCAGATCTTCATTCACGATAAACTTAGTGCATTTCAACTGCTACAACAATTAGTAGAGTTGCAGAAGTTTGGTTTGTTGGCTATTTTTCCCCTACTGTTTAAAGAGGGTAAAAGTAGAAGTATTGGCCACCTTGAGCTTCAGAATTTTCACTGCAGTTCATGTCATAGCCAGCAATCATTATGACAGCAATCAAATCCTCTGCACGCTCCCTAACTTTCAGGGACAAAAATAGAAATCTCTTATAGTCATCCTAGTTATCTGGTAGAAGGGAGTGATGAATGTGCATCTTGACTCGTTTGTTGCCAAAGCTCGTTTCAGATGGTAAAACTATTTTTTACAATTTGTTGTCCAGTTTGGGATGGATTCAGCATGGATTTGCATAAGTAAATAATCAAATTTCTAGTCCTTAAATGTTGACTGAACTGCAACATGACTCTTTATAATGAAATTAGAGATAACCTTTGGGAACCATATAGTTATACAACAGAGGGTGCACCATACAATGCAGTAGGCTATGTAACAAGATCCAACTTCATTGTAACTCCACAGCTTGCACGAGGGCCTTGCACGTTAGCTCAACAGCTAAATTGGTCACAAATGGCCTGCTGATGCAAATAAAGGTAATATCCCAGCACTGTGTAAGTGGGGAGGATGAACACACATATAGCCAAGGCTGCATGTAACTGCACCTCAAGCGTTAAATAATTGCAACACAATCTACACACTCAGGACAGAAAGCTGAACACGTGAACATCCCAAGTGTGTGTGCATGTATGTATGAGAACTTTTTGTATGGTTTTGGTTTTTGAATTGGAAAGTGATATGCTGGTACAAAACTGGTCTTCTGGAGTTGAAGAGGACTCTCATCCCTGTAGGTGGTGATTGATATATAGCAGTGTTGATGAGTATAGAAGCAAGGGATTGGCCCTGCTGGGACAAAATTTATTATGTTGCCAGATCTCACTGTCACAATTTACTGATGTAGCAGTAATACTTACCCACCACAGTACTAGACCAATGCAGCACTGTTGTATCTGACATGGGATGATTATGCAACAGAAACACCATTTTGCAGCCTTTGTGCAAGGTGGCCTAAGGGCTGTAAGGGAACAGTCATTGTGCAAAGTGTTCCTTTACTTAAGTGCAGGTCGTTTCATCATAAAGGAAAGTGGGCATTTATGGTACTTGGTACATACTATTGCAGACAGATTTACACAAAACTATTGAAACTGTTGGAGACATATCCGCTTTGCATCTGACTTATTATTCAGGACACTCTGAGATTAAAAATACCAAAACAAACAAGATTAGAAAAGCCAGTTCTGGTTCAGTAAGTGCGTCCCAGTCTTGCCAATCAATTGGGCTGTCTGAGAGACTGATCCATAAAGGCAACATAGCCTGAACTTCTGATCAGGAAAGGCTGACATCCCAATCTCACTCCTATTCTCAACGGAGTGATTAACTCTTTCCTTTTATTTTTTACTATCTGTAAAATGAGAATGACCGTAGTTTTTTTGCCAAAGGAAGTTGTGAGATTTGATTTGTTAATGATTATATGCACCTGAACTACAGAATGATGGATCACAGTTGCTAAAGAAAAGTATTACTTATTTGGAGGTCTGGCAGTAAGTAGTGGTGTCTGAGATGGGAGAAGAATTGAGATTCTTCGCATATTGAAAGGCACCAGAAGTACACTGTATTTCTCCCTTTCTATCCTCAACATCATCACCAGTACATTTGCAGGGATAAAGAGCTTTGTGTGGTCCTTCTACATTTTTTACTGGCCCCTGCTGATGGAAATCAAATGTACTGTCCTCCTGTAATCTTCAAGTTTAAAAAACCTATTTTTAATCACTTCATACAGGTATCTAATTTGAATCAGCCTGCCACGCTGCAGGACTCTTGTGCTTTTTTAATTGGCATCTTTCTCATTACATTTGCACAAAGTTGCAGAGACACTGCAGGACACCAGTAGAGACATCTGAATCACCAATCCTGTTGGGCTGGCAATATGATGGTGTGATATACCAGGGGAGTCTAGGAGATCTGCATATGTGGTTAAGGGACTAAGTGGAAGCAATCAAGTTCAGACATGTTGCTGTGAGTGTTTCTAGGCCCTGCCTATACCATCTGAAACAGAATTGTGACAGAAATTTGCCTGGGATTTTTAACAGCGGTATGCTGTTAAACCAGCCTGGTTTCTAAGAACAGTTCCTGGGATTCTGGAAAAATGGAGCTCCCTGAAGGTATTAATGGAACTGTCATAAGGCGACTATGTGAAGTACATAAAAAACAGTGTGTTAGCCCACCACAGGGATGGGCAAGGTATCCAACCAGTTTAGGAAGTCAGTCCCACTTAAATTTCATCAGAATTTGAAAATCAACCCTTAGATATCTGCCAAGAGGCTAGATTTAAGTTGGGAGTTTTTTCAAAGGCAGTAGCTCTTAGCCTCTAACATGGTTATATGATGCCGTGACTCCTTTTCCAGTTTTGGTTTGCCAGCAAGATATACCTAAACTCAGCATGTTGGTGCACCTGGGGACACAAAAAGGAGAGGAGAGGTGCAGTATGGAATTATTTGGCACCAAAGCACCTTCCTTCCCTTTTAGTCAATCATCCAGAATTTTGTAATGTGCAGCAAAGTCTTTCACAGTTCTGGTGGGCAGTTTGGTTTTCCCTACTTCCCCTTACTACTGAAGATCAATGTGTTCATAGGGCTTTGCAGCTTCCTGGGAGAACTGTAGGTGGGTGCCCCTGCTGCACCAAGCACCAGAATTTTTCACCTGTCTTTGCGGTGCTAGTATTTTTTTCATTCTTTTTAAAGCTTTGCTAGAGGGGTTGGGGCTCCTTTGCCTTCCTAATGACAGTCGCTAGAGACTAACTGAACTGAGAAGACAAGTTTGCAGAAAAAGAAAACCAGGAGTATCATCTAGTGGGTAGACCAGCGTTGCCTGTTCTTGCATTCAGGATGGATAGTGCAGCCTTTTACTAAGACAGCTCTGAGCCCTCTGTTCCAGCCTCTTTCTTTTGGGGTGACCCCATGTGTGGCATAACCAAAATTCGGTGCCTCTGCCATGGGAGAGAGACAATCCTGGGCACATTGCAAGAATTTGCTTGCCTGTGGTGTTGCATGGCCAAGTGTAGACCAGCCATGTGACTGCCATGCAGGCCCTGTCACATGGCAGGTCTGTGTCCTCTCCTGTGACAGAGCTGAAAGTTGCCAGCAGTTACATGATCCAAGTGCACATCCATCGACCTCCTCACATAATGGGGAGGAAGAAGTGTAGGCCTACAGGAATGTGGAGTGATGGCAAGCAGGCTTTCACTGAGCATTTTGAATCAAGCAAATGGGCAGCTTTTTGTTGGTAAAACATTAAATCAGGATTCTCTATTCAAATTGCACCATTCGGGATTTTTTTTGAGCCATTGATGCTTAGGATCTAAATCTAAGAAAGATCTTCAGGCAAGGAACTAGTTGTGCAGATCACATCTTGTGGTTATTTTCATTGAGGTTTGACATATATTTGGATTTTACAAAGATTATAGCTAATTTGATTAATTTCTGATTGAGGGCCAAAACTAGCTAAGTTGGAATCTACTTCATATTTGCTATCCAACCTCGAGGTTTGAAAGTGTTTGGTTTAGTTCTATAGCTCTACAAGTACATAAACCTATGTGACTTTGGAAGGGGTGGCTTTGGGTTCCAGTTTGAGTCTGGCTTCTAAGCATTGTTGTAACAGGACGGAACTGGGCTCAGTTCTAGCATTCTTACTGAGATTCAGGCCTCCTCAAAATACCAGCCTGTGATCCTTGTTCAGATACATATATGACATTTCCAGAAACTTAAAGAAAGTAAGTATCTAGGTGCCTCTCAACTTACAGGTTTTGGATCTGGATCATTTGCAAATCTGAACATTTTTCAAACTTAAGTGTTTCCAACTCAGTCCTCAGATTTCAACCTGAATGTCTTAAATTTGAAGGGTTGAAGTCTGTATTTTATCTGAACTTGGTACATTTTGAATACCTCTTCAGACTTGTATGTGTAAGGTTGTAGGTGTAAGGTTGGTAGGACCGAGGAATTCATGTTAGCTTGGGGTCAAATACTGCAGAGTACTAAGAGCTTCTCACATCTGATATCCTTATTTTGGTGTAGATTTAGTTGTTAAATTTTAAATTCAGAGGCTATTCCATTAATTGAATTGAATTATAAGTATATAAAACCTTGTGATTTTCATCAGCTGGCTTTGATAGAGGTCCCTTTGATAAAGTATTTATATTTTTCCCATAATACTTGCCATCGTAAAACTCTGAGAGATGCCAGGCTGAGATGGGAAGACTCTTCACATATTTACAGTACCATCTACTCATGGAACTACAGTTGAATCTGTTTTACAGATGGAAAAACTGAGGCAGTGAGTGCTCAATTGGTACTTACACAGCCAGATCAAGTTACCACAGTTAGAAGCAAAGTCTACAAATGCCCCTTCTGCTTTCCTGACCTGACATACCCTTCAATAAGGTGATTATGGTCATAAAGTGCAGAGAAGAAAATATGTAATATGACTATATTCTTGCAGTATATATTTGGAGTAACTTGTAGAGCAGCCTCTACATATGCCAGGTGTGTACGTAGCTAAATATTACAGAAGGAGTTGAACTAAGTCACCTATTAGAGCTTTTTACTCTTTATATTTTACCCTGAGGTAAGAAAATCTGTCTTTTGATGAAAACACAAATGAAAATTAACATTTTGAAATAAATTACTTAATCCTTCTGTATTTACTGTACATCTGGATGAAAACAGAATGTTTATAAGCGAAATACGAAAATGTGTAGCATCTACCAGTGAGCAAAACTAATCACATTCACCAGTCACCAGGCTGGTTAATATTATAAAGACTCTGTGAATCATGAATATCAAGCCAGCCTGAGGGTACAAATCCATGAATCTAGGGAGTTTACCTGTCTCTCTTAGTCAGCAGGCTATCCCTTTTCCATCACTACAATTTAGGCATATATTGCCTAATAATAAATGTGATAATAAAAATGTATTTTGGGAAGCAGGATGTTGTTGTAATAGAGCTTTAGATCAAAAGTCAGACTCATTTTACTTAATTTAGCCAACTACCAGCTATCTGCCTAGCCTAATCTAGTTGTGTAGGTTCTCTCCTCAGTGGGGAGAGAGGGAAAAAAGCTGGGATGAATTACTTTTGGGAGGTGACTGTCTCTCCACTGACAATAGAGGGAGCCTACACAACTGGCTTAGACAGGACACTTAACTTTTAGGTGGGTATGAATTACTCCAGGCTAATTCTGTTTTGCTCCAGTAGATTTGGGTCCTCATCTTTTTTCCCACTGATTTACAGCATAACCTTGGGAATATCACTTAATGTGGGGTTTTTTTTCCCTTGGACTCAGTTTCTCCATCTAAAAAATACCCCGTAGCTAAAGTTCTTGGAGAACCTTTGCAAAGGATGAAATGTTGGTGCAAAAATGTTGTTTTCCTTCTCTCGCTACTTTCACGTGCCTGTAGTTGTCATTAAAATCAACAGAATTTTTGTGACAGCATAGGTTTACGTGTGATAAGAGGCAGGGCTGAGTGAAAATTATTTTAGAAGCAGCCTAAATCTTCTTCAGATGTGACAGAATATTGTAAAAATAAAAATCTAGTAACTGGTTCCATGTATTGATTTTCCCATCTTTGCTTCCCCTTCACACCTTCCCTCTACCCGCCCGTACCCCCCCCCCCAGCAAAAATATATAGGGAGTGGGGAGAATGTTCTTCAAATTAGACCTGTATTTTAAATAACCTTGGCCTGTTTGCAACTGGGAAAATGTTTTTTTACTTGAGAGATTTATTTCTGTCCTTGTAACACCATGTACTATATGCATTGCACCTGTTCAGACATAAGCACAGCACATTATTATAGCTGTAGGGGTAGAAGCTTCCCAATATATATTTTTGAAAGGAGGGAATGCTGGGGAGAATAGCCCTCTCTTTTCAATTGTTTACCGAGCAGGCTCTTAGGAAGACTTCTTCCTCATCAAGATCAATTTTCCCTGCTCCCCTATTGTCTGGGGAAACCTATCTTCAGGAGCGTCTTTCTTGAAAGATCTCATGACTTTAAAATCATCAGTGGGCTTTGTGTAGTCTGCCTGTCAAAAGAGATATGTTTACACCTTCCCTGCATGTGTTAGAGCTATAAGGTTACGGAGCAGAATGGCTGAGACGTTTCAGCGCTTCATGCTAATATGCACAAAAAATGTATTTATGATAATCATATGGACTGTCTGAAACAATGCATTCCAACATCCTGTAACATAAATAAGAAAGGTGGAGCCAGCCGGCACCAAACTGTTTATTTGCCAGCAATCCTGCTCAGCCCCGTATACCTTTTCTACGCTGCCTCAGCCTGGCAGTATTGAACCTGTTGCTGCATTAGCCGAGTTGTATTTTGCTAGATAGGGGAAGGAGGGTTGTCTGCTGTCTGGTAGGAGGGCTTTGTCTGTGTGCGCCTTTCTCTCTCTCCCTCTCTCGCTCTCCCTGTCTCTCGCACTCTCGCTCGCTCTCGCTCGCTCTCTCTCGCTCGCTCTCCCTTTCCCGTCTCTGTGGTTTGTAAGGTAGGTTGCAGTGTGTGTATATACACAACATCAAGAGCAGGAAAATGGACTCATTAGGGAGGCAGGCAGTCATTACCACTCACACTGTACTTCCAGGGAGACAGCGACTATGAGGAGACAAACTGAGGACTGGGGAACAAGGTAGGCCAGTCAACTTTTATAAAAAATGAAAGAATAAAGCTTATACTCTCCTTAAACCACCAGCACTTCTTTATTTCCTCCCCCTACCCCCCCTCGATTTTTAATTTAGAGATGTAAGTTTGCCAGACCTATTTGCTAGCTTAAAATTCGGAACATCTATAGAAGGCCTTACCCTCTACAAATGTTTCCCCCCCCTCCCCCCCACTTATTTAAGGGTGTGCCCCCTTATGATTCACTTTAATTACTTTTTTTTTTAATCACGGAGGAAACAAATACGTTTGTTTTCCAACACTAGTTCCAAGTAAATCAATATCTTTCACTCTTGTAAAACAGCCCTCTCCGTATGTTTGTGGGTCTCTCTGCTTTTTCTTTTCTGTTTATGCAGTTCCATCTGTCCGTCCATATATCATGTTCTCCTTATTTACTGCTAAATGGGGTTTTATTAGTATTTGCCAATGACTTTTAACTGTAATGCCGGTGACCGGGGTTAACGGTGACTCTCGTTCTTTGTTTTCTATATATATGCACACTGTAAGTTTAAAGTCCATGCTTGGCATACTGTAAATAAGAGCAAAAAAAAGAGAAAGCAGGTTCCACTCCTCCTGACAGGATTTTTATTCAGAGATTTTGCTGTTTATCTGTTTTGGTGTGGGGGCGGAGGGGGTTAATTTTGGTTATTGTACATGTACTTTTTCCTCCTGGATATTTTTAACATCTATTTTTCATTATTAGTGTTTTTCCAGTTTCCTTTACTAGGAAGAAAGGAGACGTATATTCTAACTTTTATGTTGCTGATCTAATGTAACATTATGGAGGCATCACTGGGTTAATAAGAATTCAAACTTTCTAAGAGGGAGTTTGTATCCTTGGCTGCCCCCCACCCTCCCACTTTATGCATGGTTATGCTTGTGTTTCCGTGTGTACTGACGGGGAAGGGGGGGGGAGGGAATAGATATTTTTTTACAGTGGTGGCAAATTATGAAATCTATCGAGCCATTTTGTCCAGAAATAGTAACTATTTATTTACCATTTTTTCATTCCACAAATATGCTGCTTATTTGTAATTTCAAACATTGAAGCTTTTCTCTGATTTAATTTTTTTCTTCTTTTTCTTCTTTCTTTTTTTTTTCTGGGGAGGGATTTGTGATGCATTTCATAGCCCATTTAGCATTGTCGAGTTTTTGGAGCCCATGGGTTCTAAAGACTGCTTAAACTGATCCATTTGAAATGGTCTTTTTATCTGAGCTCTTGTCATTTCTGTTGGAGAGTAAAACTGCTACTCTGCTGGTAACAAAAAAAAAAAAAAAGGAAAGAAGGGATAGTGGAAGTGAGTTACATAAAATGTTCTGGAGAATCGTAAGTAATTATATAAAATGGACGCTGATCGGTGGAGATCTCTCAACAGTAACAGTCACCTTTTTTAATAGAAAATTATTTATTTAATAGGAAGAGGCAGACTTCTTAAAAACATGCATTAGGCCTTCCTTTTAGCACAAAGAAGTCTATAATGCAATATTCCTAACCCACCTGAGACTGCCTAGGAGATTCTCCAAAACCTTCAAATCCTTTGAAATGTTTCTTAAAAATCCATTATTTTGCGGCCAGAAAGAACTTTTGCTGCCAACAGGTTTTTTTGCTGTTGTTTGGGGTTTTTTTAGCTGTCCTTTAACTTACCAGTCCCCAGTTTCAACAGAAGTGCCTCCTCGCTGAACAAACTAAGTTAATTGAAATCCAAAGCAGCAGATCTATTCACTGGCACTACAACTACAGAAACTACTTGCTCCATTTTATTAGCAGCTTTATTTCCAGAACATAAGCGAAACTTTTCAAGGTTTTATATATCAGTGTGCTAAGAATTGGTGGCTCATCTCTTAGCTGGGGAATGACATTCATTATTTACTATTTTTTTTTCCTCCTTCTTTTTATTCAAGCTTCTAAATTAATATTTTGTTGATAGACTTTAAATGTGTTTATTGCTTCAAATGATCTGTTAACTGCAGCAAGGTATTTCCTCCCCTCTCTAAAGTTTGAACCTTAAGCTTTGAAACTCGCATTGGTTGTAGAGGGGATGTTGAAGTTATGCCAAAAATGTAGGGGTCTTAAAGGTGGAGTTGCTGATCCCTCTAGATGGTGATCAGCCTTGAGTGAGGAAGCAGGAGTGTTAGCAGCCATCCTCCTCATGGGATGGGTGGTGGGTTTTCAGGCACCTGTCATTTTCTCCTGAACCAGTGCAGGTGTACGTTCCTCAACCGCCCAGGGGTTTTTTTGTAGGAAAGCACATGGACCTGTTCTGAGGATTCTTGCACGTACATTTAGCAGAAGCCCAGGCTCATCTTAAAATTTTTGAAAAACTTGAAAACTGACTACAGGAAATCTCTTGATTTTATGAAAACTCCTGGCAAGAAGAATTCAAGCAGAGAAAGTGAGTCAGAGTGATAGAAACATTTTTCATTACCCAGTAAGATCTTGTTTTAATATTAAAACCTTTTTCACTAGGAGGCTGTAATTTTCTTTGAACCCCAAGTATATTCTAGCCAAAAAAAAAAAAACAAAAAAAAAAAACTTAGCCCCTTTCAACAGCACAAAGTCCGTTTGCAATCTGGATACAGCAGCAAAGGGTAAAGTATGCCTAAGTAAACTTAAATCCGGCATATGGAATGTTCAAACCTGTTGGCCAGGGGCGTAGGACCGAGTTTGGCGTGTGCGGGGCAGCGCGGGGTGCCCTGGGTTCCCCTGCCTGCAGCCCGGGCAGCTGTGCGGGGCAGAGCCCGCGGTGTTGATTGGGTCACACTGTACTTTATTTTAGTGTTGGAGCAGACAGTTATCTAACACACCCACATGAGGAAGTGCTCTGGAGCAGTTATTTCATGCTTTGCCATGCCCTGTAGCTAGAGTAATTTTGGGCTGACTGGCGTGTGTATATGCCTCTTTCACTCCTGTGAGACAAAAAGCAGTGCTGTTGGGGTTTTTGTGTGTATGTTTTTGTGGTGTTTTTTTTTTTTTTTTCTAATAGGACCAAAAATGGGATATAAGACAGTTAAATCCGAATACCAAACAAATACCAAGTCAAATTATTTTTAATAGTAGAAGATTTTTCTTTTCTCTTAAAGCAGGAAAAAATATCAATCTTGTTTATTTTGATAAAGACAGTTGTAGCAATTTCCTGCGTTGACTATATCATTATTATAAATATTACTCACAGTTTTCCTATTTTTGCATTTTCTTCATAGGCCCAGCTTATTCATAAGGGAAAACAGCTGCAGAATATTAAAAAAAATGTAATATTATTTATATAAAACTTTGATGTAAATAGGGAACAGTGTCCCCTGCTAGAGAATTCTGTGGGATGGCTTACAAATCCCATACAAGAGAGATTACAGTCTTAGATAAATTGTTATTTAAATCGTTTCAAGAAAACCCTGTTCATTTTTGCAGACCATAGGAGGTTTTAAGCAGAATAATTTGAATAGGAGTTCTGTTTAGAAATTGGTGGCATGCTGTGGCCTTATAGATTTCAGTTGGTTTCACTCCTGTCTGTTTTTATAGGACTTTTTTGCACTGCATTCTCGATAGTGAAGAGTTTCTACTGAAAGAGATTCATAAATGTTAATAGAAATTTAAAGACTGAAATTTAACTTCAAATTGCTTAGATTTTTTTTTTTTGCAAAACTTTTAGAAAATCCAAATACTTTATAAATTTTTGTTTGTTTGTTTGGGTTTTTTTAATGAAACAATGCACTGGAAATAGTTACTTTTAAAGCATAACTTGTTCCTTCTGTAGGGTCTGACATTCACACTGTGCTGCAGAGAGGAAATGATGGCAAATCAAAGTGAAACGGACTTCACTGTTCTTGTTAGTTTGGCCCAAGAAAATTAAGAAAGTAAACAAACAGTATCGACTGTGAAAAATAACTTGGATTTTAATAAGCTATTTATGCAAGTAATCCAGGTTTCTCTTGGTGAAGAGAAGTGTTTGACCATATACCAAATTTTGAGATATTTTTGTAATATCTGTACAGCTTTAACTTGCGGAGGTTTTCACAGATGTATTAAACTTTCAGTGAGGAGTGAATAAAGGTAAAGGCTTTTGTCCAGGTGGTTTTTGCTTTGATAGTGTTGCCTATATTCTTGGTTATAATTTATCATAAAAGTTAATATTTAGTTCTAACTGCACTGATCCCATTCTCCTCTGATAGGAAACTGGCACTTCAAAATGATTGGTGCTTATGTCTTTTATGTTTTCTTACATTTCTGTACTTAATCCTTCAGTGCCAGCGAGTACTATGACGGCATTTTGACTGCCCGGCGCTGGCGGGAGTTCTGTTTGCAGACAAGTCTTGGAAAATGGGCACCAGAAGCACAGGGACATGTGCCACCTCCATCTTCCATAGCTGCTGGGGCAGCCAGGGCTGCCAGTGCCACGGGGCAGGTTGCTACACATCCCAGAGGTTTGGAAGAAGGAAGAAGTTCAGCTTTTACCACGTGCAGTGAAGTCTCTGTATCTTGAAGTAGTTAAAATACAGGAGTGGGAAATCAAGCTAATGGGACAAAGCTGTCTTTAAAGAAAAAATACTGTTTCTCTGACAGCTAGGTTTTGGCCTTGGTGAAATGAGTGTGGAGAGTCCCAGCCTGTTTGCGATGGGGCAGATGTTCGCCTCGCAGAAAAGCGAGCTGCTGACTGCCTTGGCACTAGGTGGCACTACGGGAAGAAAGGCCATGGACTATGCCAGAACAAAGGCTGAAATCCTTTCATGCCAAGAATGGTCTCATCCCATCAGCGATAACTTGCCCCACCAGCCCCATGGAAGGCAGATTTGCAGTCTATGCTGTACTTGTTGTTATCAGGTACCATACATTGACATCTTTTATGGCAGACAGGTATTGTAGGAGAAACCAGTCCTACCTAATTCAAACACTGTGAGTGTCTTCAGGACTTCATTCTTCAATACCTCATGTCAAATCTTTCCTTGTGATTTTCTGAAATGGGTGGACACAGATCGCTCGGTAACTTTTTATGGCCGATTTGCACAAGTATAAATGACAGTACAAGGGATGAACCAAAACCCGTAGAGTCTTCCAGAAAGTTTGAGCTACTATCAAACTAGTGGTTATAAAAGTCTGTATTTAAACCAGTTGGTAACTACAGCAAAGAAGAAAGGAAACCTGAATAGGCAATGCTTCCAACCCTGTGCAGAGCACCTGGTGGGAAATCCTTTGCAGGACAGACTTGGTGCCATTCTCCTATCACCTGTAGATGACCTCTTACTGTTACACTTCCCTAGTGATTTTATCTTGGGATTGTGGTAGAGCTAAAAATGCAGACAAGTGTAGTGTGTCTTGATTCTGAGGTAAATACAGCATGGGAATTACTGATTTTTTTTCTTTTTTTTCTTCTCAACCAGAAGAAGAGCTTTCTAGTATTTTGCTTCTAAAATCATCAATAGCTGTGTGATCAATCCCTTGCAGATACAAGAAGTAGGACTGGGAAAGTTGCCTTATGGACTTCAGAGTTGTCCTTTCAGCTGACTGAAAGTTAATTATTGATTTCTCTTTCCTCCCTAGAGATCCATATGCCTTTCTTTCTGACTAGAAAGTTAGTGGTCACAGTGCAGGAATTTGAGAGCAATCATCGTGTGGCAACACAAGATTTCATGGGCAGAATGTCAGGAACTGGTAAGATGGAGGTTGACATGGGGAGAGAGTGAAGAAAGACAAGTAGGTAAAAGCATATGTCCATTGTTTTTTTTATGTGGGGTAGATGTGGAGCCTGTTATTCTCCATGGCTTTGGCTCCTAAACTCCTAACAATTTGATAGCTAAGTGAGTCACAGGCATTAGTGAAAGAGGAATGCTGAGAATAAAAACAAAACAACAACAAAAAACAATAACAAAAAAATCTCATTGTTTAGGCACAAACACAAGAAAACCATGTTTAATTGCTGATGTGCTCCCTCTGCTGGTTCTCTAAAACTAACAAATGCTATTCCCAGGAGATTGGGCCACACCCTCTGGGACACTGCCTGACAAAAATTGTGCCTAAATGAATGGCTTTGAGCTCTCTTGGAACTAGCAGTATTATCAGCAAAAGAAGTCTTCTGATGAAGTGTGTTAAAGATTTGTATACCAGGCATGACTGCTGAGAGGTCCTGAAATGTTCAATCCTGTAATTCAGCCTTTTTTGTTTCCAGTCTTACTTGATAAGTGTTCCTTTTTCTATCATTTCCCAAAGTTTGTATTTTTCATTTTGCTGTGGCTGCCTCTGGGATTTTTCCCATCTTAAGGAGTTTTATCTGATATCCTCATTGATGCTTTTAGTTTCAATTTTAGTGCATGTAGTATCTGAAGAAACCCTGATGTAGCTTAGAGTTTGGCAGCTTCCAATTCTTTCTGTCACTGTCAGTTAAATCTGCTTGTCAGCTTTATACTGTTGTGCCCACTTCATCCCGTCCTTTGGCTTGAATACCGGCTGTTTTTTCAGGATACTCTTGTACATCCTTCCTCGTTGTGATGAATCTGTATTTATTTTTCAAACATAGACTGAACTGTTTAATATATTCCCTACACAGCATATTTCCCCAGTAGATAAGTTAATAAAATCCAGAATTTGCACTTTCATACTATGAAAAAAGGTCTAAGTCCTGGATAAGATTGAGTATTGGAGAGAAAAAAACTGAAGAAAGCTGTATTAATTTCCATAGAATATTTGCAATGTATGGAAGATTTCTGACATAGTGATAATATAATAAAAAATTGTCCCGTGTTTCCTGTATTTTCCTCCTATGTGGACTGTCTTGATAAAGAGCCCCATCTTCCAGCCATTGACACATCGGTGGGAATCAGCTCTGCAGGCTGTTGCAGGACTGGGCTCAAGTTTTCCATGTAGAGTAGTGAAAAGTTTCCTTTCTGCAAGTCTCATGTTTCCCATCTAGGTGACTGCTTATTAAATCTTTATCCAGTAGGGACAATAAACTAAACAGCCTGGTGGGTAGCTAATTGTCTGGAGTGACTCAAGCCACGTATAAATCTCATTTGTACTCAGTACGTTGACTCTCTCTGGCCTCATTGCTCTTTCTAGTATTCATTCATTTTGAGACGGCTGGAATATAACGCAACGAAAATAATCCCTGGTTCTTCTTTCTCAGAGTCTCGGAGGATACTTGTAGACTGATGCTACATTATTTCCCTTTCATAGGCCCTGCAGTTTAGGAGCCCATCCTCCTGGAACAGCGCGGGGTACTGGCCCCCATGTGGGCAGTCACAGCAGAGATAGCACTGAGGCCTCATCACCCTCCTCTCACCAGGTCCCTGGACATGAGGAAATGTCGCAGTGGCTGGCATCTCTGTGATAGCTTGCCATCCTGCTGTACCTGCTTTGGGGATAAATAGAGAATACAGTGCCTGGGGCTACCAATCTGGCACCTTTTGCTGGTGCTAAACTAATACAAGTGATGAGAAGCGACGTGAGTTCCCGGCGAAGGCCCAGCCTGTCCTGGCTCATGGGTGAACTGTTTGAAGTCCAAGCCGTGTTTTGTAATTTCCAGCATTTCATAAAAATGCTGCTTTTATTTTCCTATCCAAACGACGGCCAAGTTTTGAGACCTTCAAAGCTTGCTCCAATTGGATAGAATAAGTGTTTTTAAGATGGCGACATTTCCTAAATGAGCTGGTTCCTTCTGTGCTATACCAACTTCAAATAATTTATCCACTAAGTCAGTCAGGCTTGTCCTGAAAGATTTCACTGCTGTGAAAGCAGCTGCTCCTGAATGAGATTAAAAGCCAGTTGTGCTTTTACTGTACAGTCGGCTATGCAGAACTTTGTGCCGGACAACAGAACGCTCAGTTATTTTTCCCTGGTGCTGGGCATTTCTGGTTCTGGAATTAAATTGCTTTTTCTTCCAATTTCCAAGTCGCATTTTAGATGGGAATGGATCTCATTCCAACTCTTTCTTAATACTTTTGTAGACAATTCTTTTTTCAACCTGTGTACAGGGATCTTAAATATTTTTGTCGGCACAAAGTCATGGTACAGTGTTAGAGGCTGTAATCAAATTACAGTGCAGTCTTTACTGTATCCAAGGTACTGGTAAGGATAACCAGGGGAAGCAGGATTCACAGTTTGTTTCTAGTTTTCTGTGTTACTTTCAACAAGTCACTTTATTTCTCAGTGTCTCAGTTACTTGTCTTTGGGAAAGGGATAATGATGTTTATCAGTTTCTGAGAGCAGTTAGGAGGCATTAGTTATAGCTATACTAGTGAGTTTTGTCCTTCCCTCTTGGGTTTGTGCCTTGTTATCACCCTGAAGTGCATTGCAACCTTTTCCTTTAATCTATCAGCTTTGTTTTAGCCTCCCCATGAAGTTTTTGAATTCTTGTGGTCTTTCTCTGGCATGTCAGACTAGAACTGATACCTGAAGTCTTGGGGTTTGGGTTTTTGTTTTGCTTTGTTTAGTTTTGTTTTTGAAAGAGTTTTTACCACATGGAAATTAAGAGCTAGCCTTTTCTTAGGTAGTTTGGATGACAGTAACTGTTCTGCCCTGATCATGCAGGCTGTATTATGTTGGAACTCAGGTGAATTTTGCATATGTTTTAAGCCACGTACTTTCACTGCATTTAGCCCTCTGCTGTCTTGACCAGACTGCTATTAATAACTGAGCTAGCTCAGTAAGGCTGTCTCTATGGTGGGGTGAGAGTCCTCTTGTCTAGATCACATCCATATCCAGCCCTGTAAAAATTTATTCTGCTCCCAAAATAATTTAATTTAATTTTCATTCCACATATTTTTCAGGTGAAAAACATTGAAAACAAAAAGGAAGTGAGCTAAAATGCACTTTTCTGGAGTTTCCTGGTTAAGTCTGGTTGTGCAGTAATACAATTTAGTAGACTGTAGGCTGTTTTAAAGAGTTATTAAAATCTGGAGTAATGTTACTGTGGAACATTGGCTTCAGTGTCGTAGAAGGACACAAATG
Organism: Lepidothrix coronata; assembly: GCF_001604755.1. Taxonomy (NCBI): domain Eukaryota; kingdom Metazoa; phylum Chordata; class Aves; order Passeriformes; family Pipridae; genus Lepidothrix; species Lepidothrix coronata. Next base: position 30,629 of record NW_016690406.1, read on the forward strand.
GAGCATTTAGGAGGGAGGTTCGTGAAGAATGTGAGTAGCTAGAAGAAATAAAAGCTGAGACGCAGGCAGGGGGCAGAGCTGTTCAAAGAAAATGAGGACAAAAAGTCTGAACTTCATGCAAAAAGAGGGGCTAACTTAGTACCACTGGCAAGAGAGGGAGAAAATTTTAGCAGTAGGATTCTGTGTGAGTAGGACCGGAGTGGGGTGGGACGAGGCCACAGCCCTTTCCTTTTTCCTCATGAGCAGTGAGCTGGAATAATCATCATACAGTAATCATCTTCAGAGGACTGTGCTCTTGGGATAAGACGTTCCACGTGAAATTTCTGAATGTCTGTGTCTCTGCTAAAATGTTTGTGGGTCATAGTTTGCCCTACGTTAAATTTCTATAAAAGCGAACCAATTCCATGAAGTTTAGAAAAAATGACATTGAAGCAGGAGCTGAATTTAGCTTTGTATTTCTAGCCTGCTGGTGCAGCTGGCACACGTCTGAAGCAGTAAAGATGATGCATGGTACTCCATAAGTGATTTGTGACCAGGAGACAGTTTTCTTTAGGACAGTGCTGCTGAATTTGACCTCATTTTTGCTGTGTTAGATACTGTCTCCCCTGTGGCAGCATACATAGGTGTATTAATAAATTTCTTACCAGATCTCTCCTTGAAATCTCAGCTTATGGAACTGATGAAAAAGCTTGCTTTTACGAGGTGATGTTGATTATTCTCATAATGCCCAGGCAAAGCCTGCAAAGAATTTAATGTACAAAAAGTTTTCTTTTTTTTTTTCCTCATCTGCAAAGGTTTAATCCTGAGACCTTGAGTGATTTCTTTTTTTTGGTTGTTATTGTTTTGTTTTGCTTTGTTCTCATTAATCAAAAAAGAGAGGCGCCAGTTCTGTCTAAGTCTTTCCCAGGCTTTTTTAGATACAGGACTGACACATGCACTTCAAAACAGAGAACAGTTATCAGCAGGAGAAGAGAATGCTCACAAAAGGTTCCAGGACAGTTTAGCCATAGATAGCTGCTGATATGAATAAATAGCACTTTGCATTTCTGAAGAAACTTATTCAAATATTTTACAGTTTTTAATGAAAGTAGTTAATTTAGTTTTGCTTAATTCCAGTAGCTAAATCAACATTATTATTTCCAATTTTTAATCAGAAACAATTGAGGCACAGAGAGAAAAAGGAAGTGAGGCTTTTCTTCTTCCTTCCTCAGTATACTGTACATGCAAATAGGAGCTGGAAAAGTAAAGACCATGTTCCATGGACAAAGGAAGCTCAGATGATTCTTGGCTATATTAAAGACTGTTAGGCTTTTTTTTTTTTTTAAACATCATTGTGGTATTGTAACACATATACAACTTCTTTGCCATTAAAGTCTTACTTCTACTTTCAGAATGAGATATAAAAACCATGAAGTAACTAGAAATTGATGCCAAATACGTTTAACATACCAACACATCAACGAAGTCTTTAATAGCAGAATTTTTTAAGACAACAAAATCTTTTTGGTGTTTCGTTTGCTTATTATTTATAATTACTTTCTTAACTCAGTTAATGTAACTTCAGTTTTTTCGTTTTCCCCCAGATTTCTCTCAGCTGGATATATCCCGATGAGCTCCAGTGTTAGCTTTGTCCAAGAAGTAGATGTGTGAAAACTTGACCAGTCTGTCCTCTCTTTTTGTACAGTAATAATCATAGGGGAAAGTTATACCTGGCTGAAATACATAATAGTGTTGCTTGACTAATTAAATAGTCATCAAGAGAAGACTGGAGCTTCCTATCATGTAAAAAGACAAACGTACCTTCAAATAATTACATTGGTCTGAACTTCTTGTATGGATGTCTGCTGTATGTGCAATGACTATTAACCTCTAAGAACTGTGATATGTAAAGAAGAACATAGCCCCTAAGGGTTCTTTGGACACAGGCATTTAAAGAGGATTGTTACTTCTCTGTTTAAACTTGTCAGTGGAAGAAAAGCCTATGCAAGTAATGATAGGAGCCTGCAAGTATTGGGTCTGGGCAGAACACAGGTGTATTGCTGCTGAGGCATCTGTCAGAGAGTGAACAGTAGGAGGAACTCGATTGTACATTCAACCTGAAAACTGTACAATGAGTAGCTGCATTTAGCTTGAGAATGACATTCTCAAGATCTGGAGATCTCAATTCTTGAAAACTTGCAAACAAGTTTTGGGTTCGTACTGCTTTCACTTCCCAAGAGCCTGTTTTAATGTCTGTTGATGCTTAGAAGACCAGATTGGAAGGACAGCAACAGAAAGTTTTATTAGCCAGCACAATTAATACTTTCTTCTTTGAGAGCCAAATTCATCTAGCGTAGTATGTTTACAAAGGAAAAGGCTGGAATGCACAATAAGGTTTTCCTTTATCAGAGACATATGGACTCACCATCACTGGATATATTTGTGAGACACTAACAAAGAACACTCCTCAGGCTTGTCTCACATTTCAAGGGTTGAAGGGCAAACCAGATGAACGTCCCTCCTAAAAACTGGATGAACCAGCTTTTTCATGTGCAATTTCCAATTTCAATAATCCCCAAGAAGCTTATAAAAGCCAGGATGGAGTCAGTAAAACCTCGTCTTATTAACCTCCAAAAGGACACAAAGGGGTTTGGATCTCAAGGCTGGTCTGGGTGCCAAGTGCACCTCCTAAGTACTCTCATACTGTCTCAGCCTGCTGTAACTTTTGGCAGACACAGTATAGTAGGGTTCACAAAGCAGATGAATACAGTAGATGGAAACAGGTTTACTGGGGTAATTCCCACCTGTGAAAGGCAGGTCAAGCTTCTTTGTACAGAAAGGGCAGTAAATGTCTTTCCCTCCTCTACATCCCCTAAGAAGGGTTTTTTCCCCTGTCCCCCCTTCACATATACTTGACCAGTTTTGGAGATTGAATGGTCTCTGAGATTTATTTGTCTCTGCTGATAAGCATATGTCCTTTGAGAGATCCTCAAGCCAGTTGTATTTGAGTCCTCTTACTATTTAGGACCCTTGTGTCCATTTTACATGCAAAATTCAGACACAGGGAAGCTCTTCAGAGGTTCCTTGTTGCATAGTTGCCTCTACATGTTGTTGTGGTTGTAAAAACTGGCAACGTTTTTCTGTCATTAAGTATCTTCACTGTTATGCATTTACTTAAAAAAAGAGTTTCTGGGTTTATTTTTAACTCACTGAGGTATAAGTTTTGCTATATTTAATTAGGATGCTTGTAGTCTTCAAAACTTAAAAGTAGTGCTTTATAGGATACACCATTCTTCTTTCTGGGTGCCATGAACCATTACATATCTGTATGGGTTTGGGGGAAAGATGGATTAAAGAGTCAACAACTATGTAGGCATTAAGTCAGCAAATCTATTGGATACTTATTTCTTAACCATTTTATTGAACTCATGTCTTTGTGTGGCCCTTCCTTGGTGTTTGATGGGCATCACTGATGTGTTTACAGGGAAATTCTCTGTGGTTGTCCTGTTTTCCTAAGTTTCAAATGTGCCTATAGATCAGTGATGTGGGAACACAGCAGAGAGTTTGAAATGTGGAAGAATAGTAGTCCATGGATTTCTCCGAGCTTTCTGGGAAGCTTGAGCAAATGAGCTGAAGTTCCAGGTGAATCACTGTTAACCAGAATTGGTGAGGCTCCATGCCTTGTCAGAGAGAATCTTGCTTCCTCTCAGACCACTTCTTTGGGTAAAGGCCAGGAAGGAAGTAATTCTGCATGATTCTAGAGAGATTTTAATGGTCTATGCTCTGTTTTTTAGGAAATACGCAGGAAAAAGCCTACTTTGTCATATGCATAAAACTCTAGAGCTTCAAATCTTTATTGCTCTTTGCTTATTTTATAAAGCTTTTACTTTTCTGGATCTTTATTCTCAAAGCCTGTATATTTAACCTTAACTAAAGAAGCACAGTAAGCTGAGCAAATGGAGTGGTGTTCAGTTTGCTTGCTTATTTTCTGCCTCAGCAGGTCATGTACCTCTTCTTGTGGCAGAAGGGGCCATATGCCATGGTTCCTGCTCTGCAGTGTAACCAGATCTGTTCTGTGTGCACAGTAAAACTGAGCTGGGCAGAATTCGGTCAAGGTGCACCAAGCTTACCCCTTGTGTGCAATAGAACTAATAATGTCCATGCTCAGGAGCTCCAAAGCTTCCTGGAATCACTGGATTTACTAAGAATGCACCATAACTGATTTGGATGTTTGAAATACAGCCAATATGCCCCAAAGTTGCTCGACTGAATTCATGGTAGTTTTCTCAGCAGCTGTGCTGGGTTTGTATGGGAGTGGGTCCTTCTGTATAAGAAGCATTAGGAGAAGGTCATGAGTCAGATAAATACAAATCAAGGGTCCCGAGTACAGGCTGGAGACACGGAATTTATTAGTTTTAAAATTCAGGTACTATTTATAATGACCTTAGATAGAGCATGTATAAGAAGAGAAAAGTGACAAATGTATATAAGAGGACATTTTGGGTCTGCTGTAGACTTTCTTACTGGTCTGGTTACTTCACCTTTTTGCTCTTCTGTTCCCTTGCAGTAAAATGGAGTGATGGGAGAAACTTCTGCATGCCTTGAAGCTTCATGAACATTTGTGAAGTGCTCTAATATCTTTAGGTAAAAGGCTGGGAATAACACAGTCATTATTGCCACATTTACCTTCTCTTGATCTGAGAAGAGGGAGTAGGAAATGCAAACACTCGTGTTACCATGAGAAATTAAGATTTGTTCATTTCAAAAATTTTCCCAATGAAGAAGCCTTTCATGCCATCTGGAAATTTCTCCAGAAAACCATCTTCCTTAGCTTTGATTATTTTCCTCCTTATAGTGTTTTGCTTGATCATTTCATCAGTGGAAGAATACAGAAGTGAAACAAAGGGTAGTAGTTCTAAAAGGCAAATTTTGACGCTCCTAAACCTTGTATCCTACTGATGTCAGTGTAAGTTTTAATTCCAGTCGAGGGTTGCAGTTCTCAGAGCTGCAGAAGATGAGAAGACATAGGTATTTGGGTAGGGAGGAAAATAACCAGCAAATATCCACCTAGGCTCTACAAAGGACCCAACTGAGAGGCTGATCCCCCAGGGAAGAAGAAACATGGCTTTGGCATGATGTTTATATCTTAACCCTTAGTAGAGAGAATGGTTCAGGAGGATGAGATTTGGAAGAAGGATAGAGGTGGATCTAAGTTAGATGGAAACAAAGGGTGAAAAAGAAGAGGAAGGTGCAGTTCCATAGCAATGCCTGGATTCCTGTGTTGGTTCTGGAGTTTGTGGTGGAGCTGAGTGTCACCAGCAGCACTGCTGCATATAGTATGCTCAGTGTAAATAGAATCCATAAATAGTTTTGTAAAGAGTCAGGATTTTGCTTGTGAAGTGAGTCTTATGGTGACTCTTGCCTCTGCCACTTCTTTCCTTACCTTGTTGGTGGGCTAAAGTTAATATTGCTTAGCCCAGATTCACATATATGAATATGCTTTCATCTCTTTATCTGTTGCTTTGTTTATCTGTCTCTGTCTATCTCTCTGTGCGCCTGCTGCTTGTCTGCCTGCCAGTTTTTTCTTTGTCTCTATCACTTCATCATTGAACCCATCTGTGTAGAAAATGGAATATTTGGCTGTCTTGTATTTTTTTTTATTATTTTTTTATTATTATTATTTGTGTCATTTCGTTCCCTCAGACTTACGAGGATAAAACTCGCACTCCTGGGGGTGCCAGGCATTTTAGATCTTGCATTTAGGAGGAGCCGTGATGCTTTTTGCGTCTGTTTGTCTGTCCATCTGTCTGCTGGTCTATAATAAGCTGTGCAGCGAGACAGCAGCTTACTATCTGTGTGTGTGAAATTAGCTAATTGGTGTTAGCAGCAATATTTTCACATGTTTTATAAGCAAAGTGCAGCAAGGTATATAAATGTAGATATGATCCAGAGACACACACACATACACACGCGCGCGCGCGCAAGCCTGTCGCTGCTCATGCATAGACGCTCAGAAGTAATTAATGTTAATAAGATTTTAATGTGCTTGTGAGATCATAATGAGGAGAAATGAATGCTCTGATTAGAAAAAGGTAACTGTGTGTGTGTTTTGGCTTAGAACAAGATTTCTCCTCTTTTTTATAAATCACAATTTCAGAACTTGTTTGTGATTGCATCAGTCGGTTTTTATTTTCAAATTAGAGGTCTGTTTAGCCATTTGAATGATTAGCCAAATAAATGGGTAGAACCCTGATCATAAGGAATCGTGCAGATTTTTTTTTTCCCTCTTAGAAAGCAAAGCTACTGTATGACAGGGCTGGGCAGCCTCATCCTTCTAGCATTACATTTTTTTGATGCTGCTTTTAAAGCCTCATCAGCAACTGCTCTCGGAGACAGTGCTCATTTTTTACAAATAGAGATGTTTATCTATAGGTGTCTGCAATGCATAATCAACCACTGAAACTATTGTGCCAAGGCACATTCTTGTTCATCAGTAATGATGAATCCTCAGAGTCCAGGTGATCACATGATACCTTGATAATATTTTGAAATAATTAGTTTAGGAAAGCAGAACTGCATAAATGTATTTTTTCTTTTCATCAGTCAGTTTCCAAATAAAAGGGATGAGAAAATGTTTGCAGGAAATATTTTACAAGCTAAAATGTTTTTTCATCCTGGGTGCTGTGTAGTCACCAGACCCCAGGCTGGCTAAAATCCAGCCGGACACTAGGGGTCCTTCTCTCCAGCAAATCAATGAAAATATTGTTCTGAGGCTTTACTGCCATTTGTATACTTATTATTTTTATTATTTTAAGTACTAAAATATATCAAAATATTTTAAAGTTCTTGCTTGATAAGGCTATACAAATTCCTGTGGGATTGGGATTTTTTTTAATTAACACTGAGAGGTTAAATACTAAGTTTAAAAACATCTAGAATTGAAAATAAAAATTTTAGAGGTCCATGCTCCAGTGCATCCCATGTTGCATACTTCCCACTTTATTCTGGTGATGCTTGGCTTGAGTGGTATTTTAAAGTGTTAGATCTATTACTGAATCCATGGAACATGGTTCATTTCCAGAAAGTGCTGCGATACTGCAGCAGTGGTTGTGATGAGAAATGTTAGAGCACGGTGATAAGATTGCAATTTCCAAATTGTGCTGAACAAAAACCAGTGTCAGTACATACAGCTTTGACATGATTTGAAGTCTCTAAAGATGATGATGTGACAGTTCATTTATAATGAATGAATTTATTTTGGGGAAAGGAAACGTCAGGCATTATGTATATTTATTTATTCCTTTAAACACTCCTTTCAGCTAACTGCTGTACAGTAGGGCCTCTAACACTAGTTCTGATAGCTCAGTCAATGAACTTAATTTTATGAAGTACCTCGGGATATTGTCTGCACAAGTGTGCGCATAAGGATGTCTCTGTGGGTACACCCAAAACATCACTGAAACCTGGACATCCATGCAGTAAGGCCAAAACAAAGTATTGCCCAACTACTGCCAGTATCCAGGTAAGTTCTAATGACCCTGGATGGAAGAAGGACATCTTTATTTCTCCTAAATGCTTGTAGTTATAGAAGTGCTTTACATTTTTACTTAAATAAAATGGTAGTCTGAGCTCTCTCAGTAAGGAAGCAACTAATTTGCTTTAAAAATAATTGATCCTTTCTGTGGGTAATTTTGTTAGAATATTTTGGGAAATATCGGTCCCAGTTTAGGATTAGTATTAAATTGAATTAGTATCGAATTAACAGGCTACAATTAATTTACAGAGAGTGCTGAGGTACCACAACAGTGGTTGTGATGAGAAACAGTAGAGCATGGTGATATGTTTGCCATTTCCAAATCATTTCGTGATGAACAAAACCAGTGTCAGTAGATTATGGCTCCAACATGATTTGAAGCCTCTAAAGATGATGTGACAGTTCAAATCCCACTATGAGATTAGTATCCACTTGCATTTTTTTCATTGGCTGTTTCTGGTTGTTTCCTGTATGTTAACATGTCAGTTCCCAAGACTGGCTTCCACAACCTTGAAGAGTGAGAGTAGGTAATGATAAACTCCAAATCCACTGAATTTTCATCTTAGAGAAGGAAGCAGCTAATCAATGCAAGGAATTTCTTTTAGGGTTTTTTTTTCCCCCTGTGTTCTAGAAGGAAAATGTTGAAGAAAACACTGGGTTCCCACCATTGGAGATGAAGTAGCCAAGCTCCCTTCAGCTCTTTTCAATTGAAAACTCCCTAAGGTTTGGGGAACTCAGGAAGAGCTAAGGCAAATTGGCTAACTGCATGAAGTTAGTATGCAAAAATGAGTTGTGCTGAGTCCTTGGGGGACTGCTTTAATTCAGGAGTAAATTAGTCTTAGACCAATGTAGCTTAACTGAATAAGGAACTACAGGGAGCTTTGCTGTTGAATTAGAGCATCTACTCACAGCTTCAAGACAATTAAATGTGTGCATATTGGTGTCAAACCTTTAGTTGTTTTGCCTTAGCATTCTCAATGTCCCCATGCAGACTTGGCTTAAGAGATAGATAAACTATCCCAGGCAATTAATTCTATACTGGGGATCCAAAGCAAAACAAATTTCAATAACTTTTTTGCTTTGAGGGAAATATCATAAGGCCAACTATTGCACTGTTCTTGACAGAGTAATAATGATTGCCCTTCCTCTCCTTGGACACTGTTGTGTTCCTGTGCAGTTGCTGAAGGGCCCACAGATACTGGAGATGGCTTTCTGCTACAGTCTGTTCGTACATACGTGAGTTCCAATATAAAGCATAGCAAAGGTAGATATACTGTGGTTTTGCAATGAATTCTAGAATAATTACAAGAAAAACAAATGTATTCACAAGTTCTGTTTCTGCTTTCCTTACATTTGTCTACTCTGGTGTAGTTCAAAGATGAGAAAGAGAGTTTTGGGGTAGGTTTGTTTGGTTGTGATGGCCAAACAGAATATGGTGGCAGCACAGTAATGACAAGCTACCTCGGGAGAAACTCGTTTTCTCTTAAAGAGGCCTATGCACAAGTGTGAAAATAGGAGCTCATAGTTGTACGTTGAGGTTGTGCTCTGAAGAGTGTTTTAGAGTACGTTTGCCAACCTTACTCGTATTACATCTGTTTAATTTTACTTTGTTCCTAGGTACACATATAAGGTTACAATGCTGTTAATTCGCGAATTTCATAATTAATGAAAAACTGTGAGTTAGTTCATAAAATCTCAATGCTAAACAACATTGGGTTTGCACAGTGAAAACCCTCTGCATAAGGATGGATTTTGAAAATATCTGTGGGTTCTAGCTCTATCAGGCAAGTAGAGAAAGAACTTGAAAGCTTCACTGGAGATAGTTCCCTGCTCGCATCATAGAGGGATGCTTGTTCAAGTGTGCTAACTGCTCTCAGTTTTTTTTCATATGATCTAGAGACAGGAAACATACATCCTAAAACTGTCAAAACTTAAACTTTGAAATATGTGATTATCTCATCTTACTTTCCCAATTCTCTATTTATGTTTCTAAATAAGTAGCTGCTTTTTTTCCAAAGTGTTTAATGCCCAGGTGCACCTGCTGAAGCTGCTGGATGCAGAGAACTTCTACTAGAATATGCATTTAGAAGCACAGTTTTAGATAATAGTTGGCCAGAAGACTCTTAGTTCTAGTGAACTTAGAAATTCCAAATAAATGGTGTAACATTTCTGGCAAAAATGTTGTTTTAAAAAGTTGTATAATTGCAGTGTGTGATATTTACATGAAATTAAAACATATGTATATCTGTAGGAAGACAGGAACCGCTGAAGAAATCAAGTTTTTTGCCTACTTTGGTCATCTCAGCTTCTGAAAGTACCTAACACTTTTGAGGTAGGTAAGGAAAGCCTTCTCATGAGCAAGTATGGAAAAAACTAGCCATGGAGGACATTACTACCTTACTCAGTCATGAGATAATTGGCCAAGTGTTTGAACAATGTAGGTTTTATACTCAGTTTGAATTCTGTTTGACTTAGTAATGGATATTCGTACTAGCCATATGAAAGGAATTTTTTTGTTTGTTTATTTTTTTAATAAGCTCTTGGTCTCACTGTTACTTTGTAGTAGATATTATCTAATCCACAGGTTGATTCACACATGAGAGGAAATGGCTTAATTTTTCTGAAGTTTTATATGTGGGTATTGGGAAAGCTGTTTGGATATTTGAGGTTTCAAATAATGTAGAAGCAGACAGCACTGAGCAACTAGACAGAGTCAGAAACATGAATCAGCATGGCATGGATTTGCTTCCTGGTATCTCAGTTTTATTATTTTGTGAACATGTGTGTCTTGTGATTAGCAGAATTCCAGAGGCTTCAGGGTTAGCTGCAGTCATCATGGAAGTGTACAAAATAGTTTATATATGTTCTTACTCCTACACTTATGCCTGTGTTTACCAGCAGTGCATTTCGAAAGAGTCTGAATGTATGAAAAGTGTTTGAATAATGAATTTGGGTAATGGCTCCATTTCTTCAAAAAATGTTAAAACTTAATCTTGTTCTCATTCGCCAAACTGTTCTGCCACTGATATTAGTAGCAGTAGGCCTTACCTATGCCTGCATTAATTATTCAAGAAAAATTGTGAACTTCCCATCTTTCCTGAGGCAATAGGTATTATGTATTTACCCATCTTTAAGATATGATTGTTATTTTACAACTCCCTGTCAAGCAGATGGACTTTAATTGGTGGGAAGAGCCTTTGCATTCTTTTATGTGAAGGCCTTTCTGATCTGCAGGGCACTGTGAGGTTTGGGACTTGCTTGTTCAGTCAATCTCTACATTACACTTCTCAGCCATACTGTTTGCAGTTCATGTGTTGGCAAATGCAACACGGCAGCATCTCTTCTTGCCGTTCATGTCTGTATTCTAGATGCATCAGACCACCCTGCTGGCCAGCTGTGTCTTCTGTGTGCGATCCCGGGAATCAGAAAGAGTCTGTGGTGCTTAGCAGTATCTGAGGGTTTTATGCCTCCAAGTGAAGTTCTCAGCTCAGGGAGATCTGCCAGCAGGCATTTTGTCTGGAGTGACAGCCCAGGTAACACAAACTGCTGTGTGAAGTCTTATGCATTGGGCCAGCTGAGGTGCCTGTCTTCTAGGCAGGCAAAAAGCTATGAAATCTGACTTGGGAAATAATTTCCCTGCAGTCACCTTTTGCGATACATGCTGCAGACTGGAACAATACATTGAGGTACTTGAGCCACTCAGACAGCTAGAAGCTCCCAGCCCTGCCTACCTGGAGATTCTTATCTGACCACATGACAAACATTCTTCCTCAGATATTTGCCCCGAACATCTGAAAAGTGCTTAAGGCAAATAATGTGGCAGGTGGCAACTCGTTTCTGTTGGTGTTGGTAACCCAGCCTGCTCCGCCCCCAGCAGCCGCTGCCAAAACACTGACCGTGTCAGGATCTGCACTTTCTCTTCAAGACTAGGGAGGACATCCAAGGCAACACAGGGCAGGGATCATGGGGAGGTGGGCAGGGAGTGCACTAAGGTAAGAGGATGGAGTTGGACCCTGGCTTTGTGGAGGTGAGGAATGCAGGGAGGGAATGAAGCAGGAACCGGTGCTATGGGATTAGCCATGATATAGAAGGGTGTGGACAGTAATTTGTGTAAATAAGTGATTTGAGTAGAATCTGCACTAGAAGGATGGGAAGATGATGAGCTGGAGAGGTCTGTTTTGAAGGGAAAGAAGGAACAGTACAGACATGCCTCCACCTGTGCACACTTGGGGTTCATGTCATTTCCAATGTGTTGGTACTGTAAGAGACTTCACTGTTTTTGAGGAAGTTTGTAAACCTTGAAAGTAAATGCAGTTGAGGCCCACTAATTAGATTTTCTGCTTTCTTTATACAGGAGTCTGGTCTTGATGAATGTGTTTTTAACAAATTTATGAGTTTTTGGTTAAAAAACCAAAATACTGTGCCCTGGTGCAATTGATTTCCAGAACTCTCTGCCTTTGCTGCTGCTTTTGAGATATTTCATACCTTTTATTCATTCAGATGACAAAATTTTTTAGATTTCCTGCTGCCACTTTTCTGTGACTTGTTGCTGGCATCAGGCTAGCTGAAAGGTCTGGCAGGTACTGGATTCTATTATGAAGACTCTCTGTTAGTCTCTAACACACGTGTTTTTGTGGATATTTTTCATTTGCTTCACGTCTTCTTGAAAAGCATTACTCAGATTGTCTGTTTACATCCTGAAACTTCTGCAGATTTTGTAGAGCTGAAAGATGACACTTCCCGTGTCCTTGGAGCAACATGTCTTTTTACAAACCCCAAAAAGATGATTGACTCCTTGTCTGTCAAATATTGCTAACTGATAATAAGCTTGTAATTCACAGTAACTCTAGATCCTTTTCTGAAAACTGCTCAGTTATCACTGTCTTGTATTTGTGTCATTAATAATTTCTGCCTAGGACTACATTACCTGTAGTCCTGTTGAATCTCATCCAGTACCTCTAGACAATTTCTTTTATTTGCCAAGGTAGTTTTGAATTTTATTTAGTCACTCAGTGCCCTCCTAGGTTGATTTGTCTGCAGGTTTAATAAACATGTTTTCTTTTCCATCACCTAGGTTATTAATAAAAAGTCAAATAGAAAAAAATTCGGGGCAGAAACCCAGTTGATGCATTCTTATATTTTGGTAATTACTATGTGTTCCCTTATCCAAAATAGTTTTCCATCTGTGTGATACCATGGATATGCTTGTTTTGTTCCTAGCTTGCATATAAGAATATTATATAAGATGTCAAAGGCCAAAATAAAGTCAAAGTACATGACATTTGCTTTCTACAAGGTTTCTTTTCCTGTTGAGAAGGAAATTAGTCTGTTTTGGCATGATTTGTTCTCAAAATCAATGTTGAGTGCTACTTGTCTTTTATACTTAGGTGCTTAAAAGCTGGTTTGAGTCATTGTTCAATAGTTTTTCTGGGAATTAAGCTTAAATCATGTGGTCTGGAATTCCCCCATTCTTTATTTTTTTCTCTCTCTTTTCATAGTAGGTGCTAGGTTAATTCTTTGAGTTTTTTCTTACCTTCTGCAAAGTCTCAAAGTCTGTTTCAGGGAGTTCTTTAAGGAGACCAGGATGAGTTCATATATAAATGACTTGAAAAATATTTAACTTAGCTAAGTACTTTCTAATTTGTTTGCCATTTCTTCTGGAGTAAGACCATACCCCTCTTCATGAGTATTAAGTGAATTATCCATGTCTCTCAGCTTGAAATTTTGAATGAATGGTGGTACAAAAAAGGTGTTAAGCACTTCAGCCTACTCACATCATCTGTCAGTTGAACTTCCTCTGCATTGATTAACAGAGCCACATTTTTCCTCATCTACCTAAATGTACCAATAGAATGGTTTCTTGCTATTCTTGACATCCCTTGTTAATTTTGTCCTTTGTGCTTTGAACCATTATGATTTTGTCTCTACATGTTTATGTCATTTTTGTACTTACATATTCTGATATCCTGTTGTCTTCAGGATTTTTTTTCTGTCTTGATAGTAGTAAAGACCTCATACTTTAGTGCAGCTAAAACTCTACTATTCTTGTTCTTTCCTCTTTATTGGCATAGCTTGTGCTTGTATTATTATAATTGCTTGGAAGAACAGTTATACCTCTTTATCTTCTTTATCCCTGTAGACTCTCAGGGATTTTTACCTACTAGTTCTTAAAGATCATTGAGATCTACGCTCTGGAACTCCATTGTTTTTACTTTGCTTTTATCCCTCTTTCTTGTCCAAAGAATTTTGAACTTCATTACTCTGTCTTGCACTCTCACCTACTCAAGTCTGTTCATCCACACAGAATAGAGCCCAATCTGGAAATAATGTCCCTTTGGTCTCTTTTTTACTTTTTGAATTTAAAAAAAAAAGTCCCATGTGCATTGCATGACAATGCTGGAAAGCTGAGATCTGCTGTGTTCTTTTCTCCACAGAATATGCATAATTAATTCCCATCTTCACCAACTTTTTCATGCAAATGCTTTGTCTTACTTCTCAAACTGTTTTCAAAATCACATTCATCTCCTGATTTGGTAGTTTGTGGTAGTTCTCGATCATGGCGGAATTAGTTGCTTTTTGCCTTTAATCACTACATGTAGTTTTCAGTAGGTTTGATGCTCTGTACATTTTGGGGCTCAGAGCATGTTTGTGCAGTCTGTTTTGCGAGGCAACACTCCTTTCCTGGTTTTTTCGTCTTCCATATACCTCTCACAAAGGTTATATATTTGAAGTGGTTTATAGTATCAATATATTATGTTTCTTTTCTTATATTTCTGGTTTTCATTTAATTTTTAAACAACCCCCCCTTCTTTTCTTCTTTTTAAAAATTACTACTTCCTCTTAGCTTGGAAGTTCCTTGTGACAAGGGTTTGTGTTCTCTCATGTCAGCTATATCTTAATAGACTTGCTGTTCTCTCAGTTTTCCTCAGACATAATTTTCTTGGTAGCGTTTTTGGAAGTTTTGCAGATCATTGCCATTACAACTATGTGGTTCCCTATAATTTTCCTCTAAAATTAACCCTTTTTATCCCATTTCTGCCTCAGCTTTGTGTGAGTCTTCCCTATTGAGTAACTTTGTTCATGCTCGTGTTCTGTTTCCGCCTGTTGTGAGCCAGATGAAGGTTGAATGCTGCTTCCCAAACTTTAGTTAATTAATAGCCACTTTAGAGCATTTGAACCCTACATACAAAGGCAATGACAGATTTCTGTCATCCTGAATCTGTCGTGTTGCCACCAATGTTTGGAGACTTGTATGGAAGGAAATCTTCCATGCATGTGGATATGCAGTGGTCCTTGTTTAGTACTGGGAGAATTGGAAGGACATCTGAATGCAAATCTGTGAGTTTTTAGTTTTCGCTTTGTGGGTTGGTTGGTTTGGTTTTAATACCAAATAATTGGAAAATTCCATAGAAGATAATATTTAAAGTGCCTGCACAACCTAATTGCTTACATTAATTCCTTTAGAGACCAGCCATTATAAATGATGTTTGGGTACAGGTTACTTAACTTTAGTCATCATCAAGGAAAACGCGTCAAGGCAGCTATTTAGTCTCCCTCTGTTATCAGTGGAGAGGAGGAGAAATACCTCTAGAGAGCTATTCATCCTAAATATATTACAGTTTTAGGATGGGATTAATGGCTCTCTGGAGATGATTACAGTGGCTTCAGTTTGATATCTAACTTTCAGGAAGATAATAGTTAGATTATATGCATCTTAGTCCCTGGCCTGATCAGATTTATCTGAAGAATATTTCTACAGTCCAGACAGACAAGGCAGAAAACTACCATGCTTTGTCTTATTTTGTAGAAATGTTGTATGTTAGAATTTTCCAGAGTTTGAAAGAGTATTTGTATTTACTTTAAAATATTGTATATATTTGTATTTATTTTAAAATATTTCCTTTTTTAAACACTGCTTTGTCTTCTTTGATTGTAACTTGCTACTTAACTTGGTTTGAGGTGAAGAAACTGTTGGGATTCTTGGTTCTATGTGTTCTCTTTTCTATGGGTTATGTCCTTTGAGACTTCCCTTCAGCCATTTGCTCTTCAGTATTGCAGGTAAATACTGTTCCATGTTACCTTCCTCACAGATGACATGAAGACTAATTAAACACAGGTTCAAGTATATTAAACTCTTGTCTCTGAGTTATTATTTTTAGGTGAATATTTGTACTTGTATTTCAGAGCATTTCATGATGCAGCCACTAAAAATAAGTGATCCTGGACAACAGATTAGACATATTTGTTGTTTTTTGAGGAAGAGCTAATGTCATTTTGGTGTTGCACATTTCCCTTTTCATCTCTGTACAGCCGTAAGGTGTCCATGACACTATTATTCCGGCCACTCTGTTGCCAAAAAGTTGTCAAGAAATTAGTGGAGAATTCAGAGAAGAGCAACAGAAGTTAAGAGGCTGAAGAGATTGAAATATGAGCAAAGATTACAAGATTTTAATATGTACAGTTTGGACTAAATGATGACTAAGACATATGATAACAATCTACAAGTATTTGAAGGGTGTAAAATATTAAGACAAAAAAGGAATTATTTTAAGATGTTCAAAGGGGTAAAACTCAGCAGGAAAAATTTCAGTGTGAATCATAAAAACTTCCTGAGACTTGCATGTGCTGAAGTCACGGAGTGTGTTGTGCAAGAGAATGGTAAAAAGTCTTAAGTTTCACACAGCCCAGAGATCACACACATGGGTGCACACGAAAGCTCACTGTTCTGGTCCCATCCATTTCCAAGCAGCTACCCAGACCAAGTGGTGCTTCAGCAGTGGCTTTTGGACTCTGTGCAGCCCAGCTGGGCAGACACATTCACCTGTGTCCCAGACTGGCCAAGGGCTCCTGCAGAATGAGCTATAGCTTGGAGGGTTCATTCTGGTGGCAGCAAACTGCCTTCAGCTGCTGTTTTTATGGAGAAACCCTTTTCTATCATATGACTGTACATGCACCCATCCATTTGGTAAGCATAGGCAGAATCAAACTGTCACCAGCAGAATATAAGCAGAAGATTCAGTGTAATGATGAGTAGCATTTTGGAATATCCCAGCAAAGGATTTATATGACATGGTATGTGTTTTCTTTTTCCTTTTACCCTCCTCTTCCTTCACCTCTGTAAGTTGGTGCAATCACATTAAAAGCTCTTTTCTTGTAGACTTTTCCCCCACGACTTTAGTCATTGACACATATTTATTCCTTCTGATAAAGGCTGCAGATTTACACTGTGTTTAGTTTAGTTAGGAGGTTCTAGTGAATTGTAGTGGACTAGTTTAAGTCTAAAAATATTTAACTGTCATGACCACTGTTTAATCAGGATGGTATTTTTACTTGATAGGGAAGCCTTTACTGTTTACAGCTGGCTTTACACTCGTGATAGATACAGACAGAAGGAGTGAGGACTACAGTTCTTGCTCCCCCCTTGCCCTCTGTTCCTCATTTTTATTTTCTTGTGTGCAAAACCATCATGCATGCCAGCTTGGGAAGCTGGCATCCCTCCTGTTAAGACCAAACTTGCTCTCTGTTGCAGTATAAATACTGCTTGCTTCCAGCTTCAGAGCAGTACCCAGTGTTGCATGTGTACAGTTTCTCACTGAGAAGCAATAGCTGTATTAAACAGGTTTCCGTCTATAAAAGGGTTTTGTGTTTCTGGCTTTGAATTCACTGGACAGCTCTGAGCACACATCTGGGGATAGGCCTTTAAGCTTATGTGATATTAGGTTACTGGAATATTTCAGTTCTGAAGTGGCTCAGTAAGAAGGTCCCACTTCACTGGTATGTACAGGAGAAAGCAAACCAAATGCCATTCTTTATAGTACTCCAGATACAAAGATGGGAGCACACCCAACTTTGGTAATCCTGCATTATCTTTAATCTGCTGGAAGCAGAGGGGAAAATTGCACCAGGTGAACCAGATAGGTTTTGAAATGTCATTTAGTTTTTAGGCTGGGGCTTTTGATTTCATAAAAGCACCTTGTTCTGCTTTGTAACAGCACCTGACTGGGCAAAACGAGAGACTGTTTTGTCAGACCGAGGCCACAGAGGAAGGCTGAAGGGATGGGCCATTTTTGATTACAGAAGAGATTACTTCAGCAAAACCACTACAGTCTTTGCTGACAGCACGTGAGGTTTTGCTGTGACCTATTTAGTCCTCCTGCTATTGAAAAATGTCTTCTTAAAGTTACATGATAGAAAGCAGTTTGCTGTTTTCCTTAGACTCACTAGAACTGTTATGTTCACAATTGAAAATGCTGGGCTGTCTGCCCCAGTCATACTCTTGGGAAGAGCCTTTCCCATCCTTAGCTATCTGGCACATGTGGGCCAGCTACAATCTAAACCCTGAAGAATAAGAATTATTTTATCCCTCTGTCTGTTGTTTCATTTTCTGAGTGTGGATGATCCGCTTCTGCACCATCAGCCGTTGTTTAGCTTCAGCCTGGATGCGCCAGAGCAAGTGTTGCCGAGAGGGATACTGGGTTTTGGGGTTATGCTGTGTTGCTACAGATCATGTCACCTCAGTGGGTAAACAGTCCAAAAATAAAACCAACGAATGATACAAAAAGGAATCCAGTTGTATTTTTATATCTCATTAAGTTTCGCTCCTCCTTCTGGTTTTATTGGCAGAGATATCAGGGGAGTGTATATCTGCATCTGAGAAGAGGTGAAAAGTTTTGCAGTGGCTGCCTGGGTGAACACCTTTTTTTTTTTTTTCCTATGGAGATTAAATGGGAAGGGGTTTGGGATCTCCCACACCTGTCTCATTTGAGGAAATGCTTATTTTATCATGTATAGAAAACAGCGGCTGATTTAAGATTTGTTACTAGTAGCTTGCCCAGGAGTTCTTTATTTAGTTACTCCGCTTAAAGAGCTGCTGTCCCAAGCTGTCATTTAACAGAGAGGATTGCTTAATATTGCTGTGAGCTAAAGGTGTAGGTGGGTGGACTGTCTTTTGAACCCTGAACTTTCTCTGTGTGGTAGTGACAGACAAGTAGGAGTGGAAAAAAGGTGAGATTCCACCAACACAGGCTTTAGGGACAACACATGGTCTGTCCCCAGAGCTCTGCATGACCTTTATTTATGAGTGCAGAATACTGGCTACAGGAACCTGTCCTGTTCAGTCTCCATGATCCAACGTGAGATTAATAGCTATTCAATACTTATCTTCTGTTATTTTGGGGTGTCCTTGGCTGCTATTTCCTCCATTCAAGGAGATAGCTACGACTAGCTAAGGCTGGATAATTTTCTTGGAACTCAACCTGCATTCAGCATCCAAATACCTTGTGCAGCCCAAGTCAAGAAGGAAAGAATACTGCACACCTTTGGTTTTAGTACACCTAGATCCACTGAGCATTTCCTTACTTACCATGTTTTTGTTGTTGTTGTTTTTCCCTAGCCTTGTGCTGGGGTCCTCCAGCATGCTCAACACCTGTGTGGTTAATGTTTTTTCTGGAAGTGAATGATGTCTGCCAAGATAGTTAAGGCCCTATCCTGGATATATTTCCATGTCACATTTAAGTTCATGCTCAGATTATGGTCCAGTCAGCTTTTGTTGCTTTTCAGATGGAATGGAGAACCTTTGTCTTAGGTTCATCTGTAGTAAATGTTTTACCTCTGGCAGATTTCGATCTTGAAAAAAGTTGTTTTTTCAGGTAGTAGCAATGGGTTTGATAGAATGGGAGTTATTATGACTCTCTTTATAGCCATAATCCTGTGCTGTAAGAATTCTGTTTGTCTCATGTCCCCTACTTATGATTTTTGTGTAGTTATTTATACCATGCTTACTAGATCTGGGATGCATGTGGTAAGGGGCATGACTCCCTAGTGTGGATCTGCAGACATGATGATGCATGGAAAACATTAGTTAGTATTTAATGGACTTCTTCCTATATTCAGTATGAAGACTTTGCTGAGAATATGAGCCTTGGCAAGTAGAAGTATCAGGGTTCTTTTCTTTTTTTTCTTTTTTCTTTTAATACTCAAAGCACTGAACTTAAACACACTTGAACTCAGTAGCTAGAGAAAAACATGTGATTTTCCTACAGTAATTTCTGTAAGCTGATATTGTAAAATGGCCTTGCAAAGGACAACAAATGAGGTATTCCCAGGGAAAGTGTTAAAAAACCTCCCATAATTACAGAAATCCTTTAGTGTGTGCAAGTTGTGACTATTCTTTCTCTGCAAAACCAGTGTTTCTGTCACTTCACTAAAGGTGTCTTTGTACAATAGACAAAGACACATAAGGAAAACAAAACAAAACACATTGCAGTGTTTTGCAAGAGAGTATTTTCTTTGTTCCAACTAATTTATATTGTTAATTCTAAAAATGAAATAGAATATTTTTCTAAAAACCTAGTATGCAGCTCATGCATTTCTGTGGAATGTCCTTAACTATTCACTGACTCACTCCCTATTCATTTATAGCTAATATATTGCACTTTTATTGTGGTTTAAAAGTATGGAGGTTATGTGAGTCAGAGGCAATTTAGAATAGAGATTATCTTTAAATAATCAAAAACATACTTTGCCAAAAATACTAAAAAAAAGGAAAGAAAGCATTCAGTATTCTCAAAATATCAAGTGCTTTCTAAAAAGACCTTTTTTTTCAATAAATAAGGGGGAAGAAATGTTATGTAAACCTAAGTGTTTAGCAGACATCTGTTTACTTCCTCCAAGGAGACAAGGGGTTTTAAGATTTTCTGAGCTCATGAGAAAGGCACATTCTTGAGTTCTTGCACCAAGGACGTGATGGAAACATTTTTACTTGAAAATTTTCAATCAGAAGGCATAAGGTTAGAGGTGGCATGAATGATAACTTTCTTTGAGATTTTAATCAAGGACATTTTGGAGACTGTAGGTGTTTGGATCTCTCCTTCAAAAAAGGAGGGAAAATCCACAACGAAATACCCCTCTGCCTACCCTTTTTTTTTTTTTTTTTAATTCTTCCTTTTCCTTCTTAAGCTGATACTGCTTCTCATAAAGTTTTTCATCAATGATTCAGTGTTAGTAAGGGCAATTGTTATTTTTTTTGCTGTGACTTTGAAGTTCCTTTGTTGTGACAGCTGTTAGGCTGGCATTTCCTGGACATCAGTGGGATATGATGATAGCTTGCCTGCTTCCCTTCTTTCTGATGGATTTTCTCAGAATGGATAGCAAACTGGCAGACTCAGATTCCTGTATTAAAAAAGCAGAAGGTGGATCGTAGTGGGCTAGAGTTGAGAGAAAGACGGAGATCCAGAGAATTATCTTCTGTTTCGTAACATAATCAGCAATGTGATTTATAGACAGAATCAAAAAGATCTCAGTTAGGAACACATATTCATCCTCCTGCTTCCACCCTCCATCCCTCCACCCCCCCTTACATTTTTTTTTAAGAGTTCGGTGCAGCAACAAATGGTGCTGGCCTGTCAACCTGATGCCAGCCTAAGTAGAAGCCACATTATAATAAATACATATTTTCACTATCAAAAGATAACATACTGTTGGCTTAAAAAAAAATCCCAAACAGCCTTGCACAGAAGGGTTTTCAACAGTATATTGAGCCTCATATTTTTCAATTACAGCAGGGCTTTTTTTCCTCTGCTGATCTTTTTTTTAATAACCCAAGGAGCAAATATGTCTTGGGTTTGAGCTTTAATCTAGTGGTTTGTGTACTCTGATGACCTCCTAATCACACTCTCCATGACATGTCAATCTACTGCTATGGAAAGTGGGTGATTTGGGCTGTCATGAAAGTGTTGATATGCTCATATATCCTGTGCACTTAGGACAGAGGAGTTCAAAGAAATGCATTAACCAAAGGAATCAAATGTTATGGGAACCCATAATTCAACTATTGAGTGTCCCTTTCCCAGTTCATGAGTGGTTCTTTATCTGTGTTGTGACTTTAAATGTGAGCACCAGGTGTGAAGATTTCTGTTTATTTTTATTTAAGCAAAAACAAACACAAAAGATTTCAGAGCTGATGCAGATGATGAAATGTAAAGAAGTGAGATGTGTTTAGTAAATAGTCAGGGTGCATATGTCTAAACAAGGAAGGGGATTGTAGAATGTGGTTTTAGTTTACAATGCTCTCCTTTCATAACTGTATAACCATCTGCCTGTGGCATGTTCCTTAAAATCTGGTGAGCTTACACTTCAGACTGTAGCTTTCAACGTTACTCTGGTGTTTCCTTTGCTGTGCTAGTGGAACTGTCGAGATCGCAAGGTAAATGCTGTCAACATCTACAGTCTCATAAAAACTGAAAGAGAGGAGTGACCTTTGTTATCAAATGGAGACTGGTCTAGTATGCAATTTGAGAGGCATGATGTGAATGTGAGTCTGAGGGCAAGGATATACTCCCCTTGGTACAAATAGGACTTCCTCTCTGGTCTTAGATGCATTGCCCAACTGTTCTGCCTGGAATTTCCCATCTGTAGTGTGTAGATAACGACACTTGTCTCCCTGCCGAAGTTTACGACAGTTAGTTAAAGTTTGTAAAGTTCAGTGAATATGCAAAGTGTTGTTAAAAAAACCCCAAACATATATATATAAAAATTATGTGTCACCAGTTAATTGAAGACTGTCAAAGCAAACACTTTCACCTTCATAATCCAGCACCTTTTATGCTATTGATTAGTGAGTCATACATAGGTTTATGACATTGTGGAATTGTCCGTGTTTGAGGAAGGCATGGTCCAACATCTAAAACATACTTTTCTTCTTTTTTCTTCGAGAAACAACATCATCATTTAAAAGTTATTACTGAATCTTTCTTCTGAAATATTTTGCAAAGGTTTTTCTTCGGCCGTTCAGTGTCAGCAAGAGTTAAGAGATGTAAATGGAGGCTGCATCTCAATCCATCCTTGGCTTGCTAGAAATCCTAGAGCAAGTTAATTTGGCTACTGCACACTGAGTTTTGACAGATCTTGTTGGATCTGCCCAGTGCTCTACTGAATACTGTGGTGAAGGAAGCACAAAACTTGTCCATGGATACAGACTTGAGGCCTTAAAATTGCTGTTCCACTTTTCTTGTCCATAAATCGGTTACAAGGACGAGAAGAGATTCAGATCTGATGCACTTGTAAAAGATGCAAACATACAGTGTTTTAATCATTTACATGCCTCAGTGAATATATGATGGTAGTTTAAAGATTGGTGAAGGTTTCTTTTTGATGCATGGTCTTGGATAAAGGCTTAAAAGATCAGGAAGGCCAAAGTCAGGTTAGCGGTTCTCATGGTTTTGTGGGTTTTTTTTGTTGTTGTTGAGATTTATTTTTTTTTTTAGCGTTTTGTTTTGGGTCTGGTTTTTTTTGTGTTGTTTTTCTTGTGGGCTTTTTCGGGGCGGGGGGGTATATTTTATCTAATTTTATTTTAGATACTTTTTGAAGAAAAGGAAGTTGAAGTTCTTTGCCTGGCTGTTCTTGAGTTGTGGTGTAGATGCTTTGAGGGTATAAACCACAGAGGAAGTTGGGATAAAATAGCTACTTAAAAAGAGATTAAGGGATTTACTTCAGTGCCTCTATGGGCTGTGATTTAAAGGGAGAAGAACCTAATTTTTCATATTACAGCTACTTTTATTAACTACAGGTTTTAGCTTCTTGGAAAGGTTCTCACATCTTTCTATCGGCCAACTTTGGGAGTTAATCCAGGCCAGTCAACAGAACTGTATGTTGCACTTGATTTCTTGGTAATTTTAAAAGCTTTTCAGTGTCTAATCTGTCCAGTGTAAGCCCTAGTCTTTTGCCACAGATGGTATTGATCAGCAAGAATAAGAGATAGCTATACTTAAACTCCATTTTCCAGAGGTAAAAAAAAAATAAAAATTAAAGTTGGGGTGTGGAGGGAAGAAGGCATTACATAAACCAGAACTGAGACTGAGTACAGAATGATGACTCCAGATCAAAATACTTGAAACTTCTTGTGGTTAGTGATTTTTTTTTCCCTGGGACAGGAGCTGAACTTTGTCTTCCAACTTGCTTTGCCAGTGATGATCAGCGGGGACAGAGCTTTGTCAATCTTTGAGTTTGCTGATGCCCTCAGAATTTTAGAACCACAGTACTCAATATTTTTGTAGTAGTTCCTTACTGGAAACTGGTTTCTATCTGAGAAATAAATTAGGGATGGCATGACATTGGGCAGTAGAGACAGAAAGCTCAGTGCTGTTATCACTTTAGTAAACAGAAGGGTTTTTCAGTAGTGCTAGAAGAACAAAATTATATGCCAGGTAGTTGATGTTTGCATTTGAAAGGGTTTTCTCATTGGTTCTTGTGTGAAAACACCTTGAACCTCCTTAAATTTTCTGCTACAAAAGCTTGACTTTAGAATTGTTTTCCATTTGTACACATTTATTTTGTCTTTTTCGAATGTCAGCTCAGTTTTTCAATAGTAGATTCAATCATGCCTGAAGTTCTTAAAATCCATTTTCAGTAGTGGATCATCCGTTACGAGATAATGCCATCTGCATTTTTTTTCAGGCTTGATTTGTCTTAGGATCAGAAATACCCAAAGTCACTTTCGAAAATGAGTTGTAGATGCCAAAGTAACTTCAGCCAAAGTTTGAAAATTGTATGCTGTGGCTGATTTGTTCTCCTGAATGGAAGAGGGCCAGGAGGTGAGTTTAAGCACCTGACTCTTGATCATCTATGCTGTTCATGTGTTAGCTTTCCCTATGGCTCCGCACTGCACTTTCTCAAGTGGCTCTGTTCAAGACAAGTCTGCTGTAGAGACATTTAGCTCTGAGCAGTGGGGATATGAGCTAGGCCCTGCCACGTTGGCTTAGGAGTTCAGATTGCTCTCAGGTTTGAAACATAATGTCGCTGTAGAAACATTGTGTGGCAGGGAGCCAACTGCCTGAGGCAAAAAAGACAGATTCAATGAGAATGGGGTAGATGGGGTTGATTACATTAAAGATCCTGTTGAAATGGAATAGTAGTTCTTTTCTTTGCCATATGAGAACTGAGAATTGCCTGTGCCATGCACTGTTTGGGGGTGTGTTCTTTCATTGAGAAGGCAGAACAGCAGCAGATCTCATGGACTTGAAAGGTGTCTGTGACTACATTCACTTTGATGTTATTGAGGCACTCTACTACCATTTTGGGATTCTCAGCTGAAGTTAAATGAAGACTTGAGGACTTCTCTGCTTGCTGTAGAGGGTATACTGTGCGAGTGAGTTTGTGAGCAAATGGAAGCTCTGCTCTCCCCTGTAGACTCTGCTTCCAGCATTAGTCAGGACAAAGTATATGGTCAAATAATCAGATATTTGCTGTCAGCCTCCCTCCATTGTCTGTGATGATTTATGCTTGCTGAAAATCTACTTGGTAAGACTGAATCAAAATGTGAGGTTTCTTTGCTGGCCCATATGCATCATTTCTGTTTAAATGCATTTAGGCTACTTTTTGTCTTGCCTGGGAAAGGGGAAGGAGAACTTGATTGATCCTGTGAACATGGTTCCTTTCTTTCATCCTTGACATATTTCTGTTTCTTAGACTAGGTGAAATGTTCTTTAGTGGATTCCTGTGGAAGGCATTCAACGGTAAAAGTGTTTTCTTTCTTGGGAAATGTTTAATAAACATGAACAAAAATCCAACCCCCAGTGGTTTCTCTCATGTAACTTTTTCTTATTTCTTAAATTTCATTGTACTTGCTTTTAACCAAAACCAGACAGTTTAAGTCTACATTAAGCCCATATTAAGGTCTAACTTTGTATTTTTGGTCTAGAGTTTGGAAATAGGAATGTCTGATGTCAAGAGAAATATATATTTTTTTTTTATTCTGTGTAAATTAAACCCAACTTGATAGATTAGGTGGGGTTTTTTAAGGTATATGAGATAGTAACAGTGTTGAAAAACAGGTATAAAGGACAAAAGCTTTGAATTCAGGTTGACAGACTGTGTTCCAAAGGTCTTAAAGTACTGTTTGAAACTTCTGGAAGATTTAAGTTGAATACTAGAGCTCAAAATGCAAATAAGAAAATAAATTTAGAAATATTTCAGGTTAAATCTTTTCAGTCTCTTATTCTCCATACTGCCTTCCAGCATCCTGTGTTTTCTCTTTGCATTAAGTATCCTAAAACCCTTTTCTACTTTCAGAAACTGTTTAAATGCTTATTTTATGACTAGCGTAATACTTAAAGGTCTCACAACTTTCAGGACATTGAAACTAATAGTATTCCCTTCACTGTAGTTCTCTAGAAGTGAGTGAGACACAAATGAGAAAAGTAGCTGTGCATGTATCCTGTAGCTTTTGTCCAATATGCCATAAAGTTAATCCTAAACCACTCCTGGCTTTCAGCATGGAAAGCTCTACCAGATAAGCTTAAAACAAATAATTGCTCAGTCTTCAGTAACACGGAATGATACCCCTCTAACCCTCATATTTACTGACAACAGAATTTAGCATGGTTATTTGTGCAACACTGACAGAGGGGCAGAGCTGTTATTTTCGTTTCTTAGATGAGGAATTGGAGCATGGTGAGATTGCCACTTGCCAAAAGTAACAGCATATGTGCAGAGCCTCTGGGTGAACCTGATGCTCCACAGCCTATGGCTGGTGCTCTGGAGTAGTGATCATCCTTTTATGACAAAGTATTAGTACATACAACAGGTACCAAGCTATTGTGGAGAGATCTTTCACAGCCACTTAGGAAGTCTTTTGTACTGTTCTCTCACTCCTAGGGAAGAAAGAACAACCTCTTAAGTCTTGTCTGCTTTGAAGTCAGGTTTCTGTGTTTATATGTTAAACACAACCTGTTTGTGTAGTGGAGCTTCAGAAAAGTTCTAATCTCTACAAAGATTTGAGCTTCACGGGTCTGTTTTGTACCTTTACAGAATCCCTTTCAACCATACACCTTCTTGAGTGAAAATACACAATGAACTTACTGTAAAAGGGAACAGACTGTCATTGGGAACAATAATTTCCTGCCCAGGTGACACCTGGAGGGCACATTATGGATATGGTCAGGCACTGGTCTTGGAAGCACCTTATGGCTGCGAAAGAAGAGGGCAAACTGAAACTTATCTTTTTATTCTCTTTTATGAAATAAAAATACTGGAAATCAGAAAGACTTAACCAGCTGTGAGTGCAAAATTCACAGCAGGATGCAGATTATGGAGGCCCCTGGTCCCCTCATAGTCATTATCCTAGTGCACTCCAAGGTGCGAGACAAAACAGGAATGTAAAAGTGTAAGTGCTTGATTTTCTCCACCTTGCCTTTGATCCCAAGGCTTTTATTTTCAAGAAGCCAAAAAGGAATTGAGATTTCAACTGTATTGTTTAAAGGCTAAATCAGAGGACTTAAGCTCTGATTTGCTCCACTATATCCCTCTGAAATGAATGTGCTTTGAAAAAATTAGATCTGGTGGAAATCCACTTGTACAGTCGTTGTAAGTCGGTGAATTGTTGGCTCTGACACTTCTGAGTTTGGAACTGTGGCCATGTTCTAACTGTCATTGTAGAAAGGAGAACTTCTGAATTACCTTTGGTAGCACTGGGCCCACTATAAATCTCTGTGATACTTCTGAGATGCTTAAAAGTTCTTGTGATGATTTGTTATGGTCTCTGGTCCCCCAGCTTCTCCTGTCATGTTCCCTCTTTCAATCTTCCTGTGTTTACAAAGGTGCTAAAGAAAGTTGGGCCAAGCCTGGGGGCTTCTGGGCTTTCTGATTTTAAATAATATTATACTTATTTACTTTAAAACTTCATCTACTTTTCAGTGCAGCTCATTAGCCAGAAAAAGAACTTACAAATGACTGTGTGCAAATGCACTTAGAAAAAGTGATCAACTCAGAGAACTTATATTTAATCATTATATATGGTATTACTGACATTAGTGGAGATTGAATTTGGTTTTGGTAGGTTTTTTTCAAGTTGCTTTTTTTTTTTTCAGTGTTTTACCAGATCTTATTAATGATTCCCTGAGTTTTATAGCATTCCTCAAAAAAACTCCCAAACCAAACAACAAACCAACCAACCAACCCCACCCCCCCCCATACACCCATCCACCCACAAGAAAAGAAACAGTCAAAGCAACAAAAACTTTGAGAATCCATTTAGAATGGTCAGCTGTCTTATGATCGAGTCACTTTACATGAGATGGGGACCAACCACGTACAAATCCTCTTTTTAAATGAGACAGCGAAGTCTTGTCCCTGAGTCTCACAAGTCTGAAATGAAATCTCTTCTATCCTTCTCATTCTTTTAATGAAAGACTCAAGAGAACGTACTCCTCTTCTGATCCAAAATGAAGAAAAAATGACACTGTAAAGTCTCGTGGAACAAGGGGAGAATTCTGCTCTACTCTAGAAAAAGCTGAAGCAATGCTTTCAGCATTAAAGCAAAAAAGGTTTCATAAAATGACTGTATTTTAAAACAAGATAGAGAATCACAGCTTCTACTATACTGCTATGAGGAGCATAGCTGATGTTCTTCATGGGCCAACTGTGAATGTTTTTATTACAGAAGCTGTGAAGTGCACGTGCACTGAAAATTGGATAATGGTTTCTCCCACTAGCATCTCTCATTTCTGTTACCTTTAACCATACTAAATACGAAAATCTGCAGACAAATGATTTTTTTTTTAATCAAGTGGAAGACCTTCCTTTACGAAAAGTTTTCATTGGTGTTAATAAGTATCATTCTCCTTGCTAGCATTCCTTGGGCTGAGAAGGTGGCAGTGCAGTTCTCTGATAAGGAGTTTTACCCACAAGTTCAGTTTCTGTAGAGTACATCCACTGTTCTTCTGTCCTATCCTGAAGTACACGGGAGCACTGGGCTTTTTGTTTGTTTGCAACGGTGGTCTAAGAGAAAGATCTGTCAAGTAAGATCCCAAATGAGGTTGAAAGGGTGGAAAGTATTACTGAGTAAGGATGGACATTTACATGCTTCTGAGCAGATCTGACTTTTACTCCATTTTATTTTCATAATGCCTATTTCATAGTGACTGCAAGCAAAGGCTCAGTTATGCTTCTTCAGTGACATTTATTTGATCCCAGTTAAGCAGGGATTTTAAGAATTTTCCGTGAAACCACTAACTGCACCAGAAGAGCATATATGTAGAGAGAAGAATGGAATAATACAAAAACATCCTTTGATCTTACCAAAGTAGAATATAACCCGTCTAGGCACTGTTTGCTGGTAACTTGCTTAGTTAAGGTGTGCTCATAATCCATTCAAAAATACAATTAAGAAGTTACTAGAATTGCACAGAGAAGTATTTAGTGTTTAAGGAGTGGCAAAACCAAGACTGAACATTTCATTTCTAAGAGGACATTGGCAACCTAAAATCATGAGTTTTCCCTCTTACTGTTGTTAGGGGTGTGCAGTGTTTTTATAGCTGAATGCTGACGAAAATAATCTGTGTGTTTTGTGTGTTTGGTAGGCCTTCAGTGGAGGCAGTTTGCCTCCTTGTTTATGCATTTTACACTGTACATTGATGTCTCACACGGCAATAGAAGAAAGAAAAAGCAATAAGAAAAGTGGTAAAATATAGATCATGGAGGAAAAAAAAAAGATATGCTTGTTAAACTCTGAACATTCGTAGAGCATCTCAGGAGAAACATTAAAACCAGATCTCTGCCTAGCTAATTTCATAAAAAAAGACAAGATTTCACACGGGTGGTACATCAAGTGGCTGTATGGTATGACTTAAGTGGATGTTGCAGGGGGATGCACAATATCTTGTAATAGTGGACGAGTGTGTGTTAGACTTCGTATTTTTTTCATACGCTAGTGGTTTTTTTCATAGGTGTTGGGTTTGTCTTGGCTGCCCCTCATTCTAGCTCATCTCTCTATGGCCTGGGAAAATCTGGCCTCCCCTTTGTAACACTGGCTTTTGGGAGTGAGCCAGCAGGAAGAAGAGCATTCAAGGAAGAGCTCCTGGTTCAGCCTCCAGGAATGAGGTGCTCATTGTGTGTGATGCATCCTCCAGCACATCATCTAACATACGGAGAAGAAAGCCAGTCATTAGTCGTGTTTTGTTGAAGTCAGTAACATGAGGGGCTGTTGTCTTCACTACTACCTGGGGCACAGCCTTGCATGCAGTGCCAGAGGGTCCTCCCTGGTGCTCAGCTCCCTTCCTTGGAGTGCTGATGGAGGGAGATCCCATCCATGCCTTGCCTTTGCAGTGCAGTCCTCCTGACAGCTTTCATCACCTACCTTTCACTTCCCTCTGCTCACCTCACCACTACCCCAAAGGCAAAAGCTTAATTTAGTTAGTGTTATTGGGTGGGTAGATTATTTTTATGTAGATTTTCTTTGTCTGAAGGCCTTTTATTCATTCTGAGTGGAGGTGTTTGGCTCCAGTCACATTTATCTGTCTCTGTCCATGTTTCGAGGATTTCCATAGTATTGACATTTCCATTACAGGAATTGGAAAAATGTTCAATAATATACAGGCCATGAAACATATTTACTTTTTTCCCCTTTTTTCTTTTTTTTTCCTAGTGTCTGCCAACTGTTCCCTGCCAAACTTTAAACGGGGCTGCTGTGACTTAAGATTTTAATATTTTTTTTTACATATCTGCTACACTGTAATATATACACATAATGCACACGCAAATAAAAGCTCATACTGTAGTATTAGAAGACAGTACCAGATTTGATCTGGAGGATTATTGCAGGCCTGTTTCTAATTTATATAATGTTTTTGTTAATAGCAATACCTCTTTAAAATGCCCAGTAAAATACTGTAGCATTAATTTAAATAGGAATTTCAGTCATTTTAGATATCCCCCCATTATAACAGGTCAGGCTTTTAACAGATGTCTCAATAACTTTGCTATTAGCAGGAATATTTCATGAATTAAAATCAGACCTCTTTGTCTCTGTCACTCATTGAAATGACCTACATATTTGGCAGATGGAGAGGACTTGCTTGTGCATTAGTACTGCTGGGGTAGGGTTTTTTCAGCTGTGGATTTTTGGAGAAGAGAGAAAGATTTAACATAAGTTAACATAGTTTATTTTTTATTAATACCATACTTCAGTTGCTCTTTACAGAAAAATCATATTAGGCACATCTTGCCTTTTAAGCATAGAAAACATCTAGGACATTTCTCCAGGGCACCAGACTTGTATCTTAATGTAAACCTTTCAGTGAAGCAATGGACAACTTTTTGCAAGCGTATGGACTAATGGAGCTGGAGCAGAAGGTGCAATAACTCAGTCGCTGCAGAGATCCTAGATGAAATCTCCTCCAGAGACCTGAGCACTTTCCAGGCCTTTCTGGGGTGTTGATTTTTGTGATTAAGTATTTTCACTTCTCTCCCTGGCATAGTGAGAGTTTTTAAGCATTATGCTGAGGGTTCCCCATAAAATGGCTTGCTGACACGTCGTCGTGCCGGCACGTGTCTCTGTGTTCTTTCAAGAATCAAAAAGCACCTCTCAAGCTGAATGATGACAGCAGAGCCTGAGTCCTGCTGTGAAGAGGCAAACCATAGAGAGAGATTTAGTTGTAGATGTGGTCTGTTTATCTGCTGCAAAATCACACTCTGGCGTCCTGTGCATTAGTGCAGGTAGAAATGATTTTTTATTATTTTTGTTGTAAGTTTGATTGAAATGTAACTAATTACACAAGGAAGTAGAAAAGCTCCACACATAAATGTGCTGCCTGAGCAAGCAATATATCCCACAGTCATTAATCAAGAGATGAAAAACACGTGGGATAGAGTGAAGTTACTTAAGGGATACATTTGACCCACAATTCAGGTTTTTTCAGTTTTTACTAAAGGCCCAAGTCAAGGATAGATACTAAGTTTCTACAATTTCCATTAATATCAGAGAGAGATGCAAGCTCTTAATATTTTTTCAAATCAGACTATTTGATGTCAAGTATTGATCCAATTTAATGGCATTTATTCAAAAAGTTCAGAAAATAGCAAAATTAGTACTTACAGCCATTACAATGGTATTTTATTGCTGAGAGTTCTCCCTGTTTGCAAGGAAATTTAACTTTTCCTTCCCAGTGAGAGCAGCCTACAGGTCAGTTGGCAGCCAGGAGTGGTTTACCAGTCATTTCTCAAACCTTAAGGATATTCCAGGAATTGAAGAGGCAAATCAGGAAAGGTGTTATGTTAATGTAAACTTGTCATACTGTTCCTGTGGCCTGCACTCTCTAGGACTCCAAGTGGGGATATTAGGTGATATCTGGTGATTGTGGTGATGATGATAATAAACACCACAGTTTTCAGCTCTTAACTAAACTAGTTGCTTAGGTTAATATGAATAAATTAATACAAGGGACTTGGTTTCCCTTCTTGAAGTTTTAGATCTCTTTCTTACTTAATTCAGGTAGAATCTGAAGTCTTCCTGGAGTGATGGCCTGGTACATTTGAACACAAAATGTATTGTTTTAAGGAGCTTCTAGAGATACAGGAGCTGCCTTAATTCCACCTGGCCTGCTCGGTCATATGGTTTGCACCTGTGTGCTACCAGAGGAAAGTGGCTGAAAAGAAAGCACACACCTTTTCAAAGGAAAACATCAATTCTTGAGGTAAAATCAGTGATTCATTTGGTTAATCATCATCTTGCTGGGTATCCGTGTTGTCTCTAAAACGGGAAAGGAGGTTTCTGATTTATTATAGGTTTTCCTGTAACAGGGATGAAAACACAGCCCCACAGAATAGCATTGGATGCTTATTTTTTGTGTGTCAAAGTAAAAACAAACAAACAAAAAGTAGTGATGCTGTTTTAGCATTGTCTTTTAACTCTTTTTTGTCTTGTACAAAGACTCACTGTAAGGAGTGAGAAAGACACTTAGGCAGTGACAACAGGGGAAAGGATGTGGTACACCCTGCACCCATTAACACTGTCAATTAACACCATTTATCTTGAAATTTGTCCAGCTTGGAACACAAAGTATGTACATCAGGGTTTGGGCCAGACAGAAACATAGAAAATGATGGTATTTGTGGAGACACTAGCCAATGTGGGGGAGAGAGCAAAGGCACACAGTAATTCTAGAAAGAGCTGCATTTTTTTGTGTGCGAAAATTTGATTATAAGATTATTCTTTCAACATAAACACAATTCTCTAAGGACTTATTAATGCTTCAGTAGCATAGTGGAAAGACTCTAGTGCAGTCCGCTTTAATAGCTTTCTGGCTTGAACCCCAATACATAATGTTCTAGTAATAGTTTATGGGTGACTGCAATAAATTGGTAGCAAGTGTTTTCCATTTTTTGGCTCTTCTTATCAGATCTGCTGGTGGAACATTTTGTTCTGAGAATATTGCAAAGGCAATTGATCTGCTTTGGATATGCGCTCAGGAGTTTTGTGTCTTTTAAAATATATGTGTATATGAGCTTTTTCGCCATGTTCCAAGATGTACAGTGTAAAGCTGGGGGCCAGTAAAATGTTACAGGGGATCTGAGCAGTTGGTTAGACCCAGCAGGACTCCACCTACCCTAACTAATGTTCTGCGAGTACTGCCAAAAAGGCAGAGCTTTCCTCCCCCCCGCCACTTCCCTTCCCAATACTTTCATTGTTCTAGTCTTTTCATGCAGCAGTGGAAAATTTGTTCCTGTCCATGCAGGAATAAAGATCTTTCACACAGGTTCATTTTAGACCCAAATGGCTTTTTGAAATAGAAAGAAACGCGGAATAGTTTGCACTTAGTGGTTAGGGAAAAGAGCCACTTTTGATTAGAGATGGGCCTTATATGGTCACCTTTGATTTCTGTTGGATTTGGAGCTGAACTTAACTGTAATTACAGAGTGAAATTCCATGGCCTCTATTATGCAGGAGCTGTCCCTCTTGGTCTTCAAATCAATTAATTCACAGCTCCAGATCATCTCTATAGCCAGGCTAATTGAAACAGCCTGCTTTCATCTCCATTCCCAAGACTAGAAGAAGAGCTGAGTAGCTGAACCCAGATCGGAAACGTCTGGCTGCTTTCTTTGTGTAAGAGGCCAAACAAAAACCGCCAGCCTGATTGCTTCTGGATTCCAATCCTCTGGATATGATAAATAAAGTCAAAGGTACCAAGTATCAGAGAGTAAGCAAAATTATCCACTGGATTTTGCCACTGTGCTTGTTCCTGGCTCCATTTTGTTTCTTTAAACAGCTACCTTGCTGACTCTTTGCACAATCATCCAACATAGTTTGTAGATTAGATTCAAAATGAAAATAGGTACATTTCTCCAAGATAACATTAAACATATGTAAAATTAAAGGACAGCCGAATACCTCCTTCATTCCTTTAATCTTCTGCATGTACTGGAACATTTGTTTTATATAAAGGTTATGTTATAAAAATACTGGACTTGGGGCAAAAATCAAATCTTAAAGAATGTAAACTAGAGCCTGGAGATCACTAAAACACAGAGCGAATAGATATTCAAGAAATATTTGAAGTAACAGAATGTGGACTTTGTCCAGTTAATGTTAAAAGTATCGCAAATGACAGCAGGGGAGTCAGTTTGGTTGTCATACAAAGCTGCAGAGAGAGTTGGAGATGAACAGAAAGTACTAAAAATCTGGCCTTGAGACAAAAAATGGAAGCACTAAGTGGATGAGAGTGAGAACTGATGAATGAAATTAGAAATGGAGAAGTGCAAAACGAAGCTTGTCATACCAGAACCACTTCTAATGGTGTTTACACTGTCATAGGCCTAATAAATGTGGATATTTGCTCTCTGATGCATACAAGACATATTATAAAAGCATGTTATGGACTCATAGAAAGAGAAGAGCATCTGAATAAAAGGGTATGGTAGGTGGACTCTGACCACAGAGATTTAGTTCTCCTTCTAAGCAGTTCCCATCCTGCAGCTCTGTGCTGCTTTCACACTCTGTTGTGAACAGGGATCTTTATTTTCTTGTTTACTTATTTAATCAAGTTATTAAGATAATACTGTCAACTACTTAGGAGTGCTGCCTTAAACAGTTTGATTTCATTATTTTCCAAGGGAAAAAACCCAAACCCAATCCATGTTGAGATACAGTTCTGGGAATCTATTGCATATTGCATTCATGTAGGAGTTGCAGTTTTCCTTTTTTTCATCGTATGTAACGAAGAACAGTTTTCAAGCACTGCTGCTAACGATGCCCTAGGCTGGCTGTTTCGCTCCACATACAGAAATTTGCCTCATTTCCAGCTAAGGATTCTGGGCAGGGTTATCCAGTAGGTAAGTTCCTGCAGTAAAACATTATAGTAGATAGAGTTATCATTCCAGAGCACTGAACTTCCAGTGTCTTTTATAAGTGCAGCACAGAAATCATGCAAGAAGCAACAGCAGTCAGACATGGCCATTGTTATTAATTTCCATTGTGCAAAAGAAAATATACAATGTGGAAAATGCAGAAAGTAGATGATCCTGTATTTGTAACCATTTATATTATTAATATGCCCTTAAAATATATGTGCAAGAACAATCATGCAACTCAAAGACCAAAACAGGTAATCCAAGAACAGTTAAAACCCCATTTCCAGAAATACCCCACTGCTTTCTTGTGCTTCTCTTATTTCTGAAGTAGTTTTTTTATTTTTACCGAGGATCAGGTTTGCAAGTATATGTTTAGAAAGCTACTCACATTACAGACAATTGGTCAGGTCTAGTGTAATAAATAGTATTTAAATGAGCATCATATTTAAATTAGCAAAATTCAGAACTGTGGTGATGTTGAGAATGCACAATGAGTAGCCCTGCAAGAAGACTCAATGAGGTGTAGTTCAGATTATCTGCTCTGGCTTGGAGAGGGCAATAATTATCTTGATTTTTTTTTTTTTTTGATAGGTCAAAAGCAGAGAATTTGCAAGAGAATGTTCTATTTAAAATTAGTGAAAGTGGGAAGAGAAATTCTTGATGTGTGTTCCTTTTACATTTACTGTATTTATACTACTGTATAAAGTAGTCTACTTACAATGACGTGATGTGTTTGGAATAAACAGTGGAGTGCTATATTTCACTGTAAGTTCTGTCTATAGAGTAGTGCTGGCTCTCAGATCAGCTGTTTACATTTTTTTGAAAAAGCTTCCATCTGTTACGTCAAACTTGTTAATATAGGTCCTCAGGATACAATAACATTAATGCTTTAAGTATCCAAATGAAATGTCAGAGTCCAGTTGCAGATACCAATTTCAAATGTGTCAGTGTCCTGAATCCACCCCTTTTACTAACAGGCCATTTAATAATCCGTGTAAGTATCTATAGATGTCTAAGTCTTTGAAGGTCTGTGGGGGGCCAGATGTACAAATGCAGTTACAGCATCAAATCCTCACAAAAGCTTTTCTCCCACACTATCATGACCACATAAAATTTGGCCTCGTTTTTTTTTTGCTCTGCAGCTACAGCACCGTCAAGACCTATTTAGAGTGAATATAGGCTTGGTAAGGGAAGTCTCTGAGCTTCATATTGTTCCCAGTGAAGCCAAAGGCAAAGTGATTGCATAAATAGAGATATGCCTTACTTTCATTGATATTTTGCCCCTTGTTTTAAAAAGAAAACAAAAGACTTTACAGTTTGTTTTGTTTCTTTTTTTTTGTTATGGTTTGCATTGTTTCAATTTAAAACATAACTGAGTCCTTCATATTTCATTTCTTGTATGAGCTACTGTAATTTACTATTATAGTGGCCATTCAACTAGAATGAAGATGTATGCCCCTTTTTTGATCCCTGTAAAGATGGAGGATGAAATGTAAGTTTGTTATATTACCTTTCTTGTTTCTACTCTTTTGTATCCATGGTTTTTTAATTTACATTGCATTGTGAATGAAAACCCTTATCTTCTGTTATGTTTTTTTCCTGCCACTCAAATTTTGCATCAACACAAAAGGTTTGTTCTTCAGTTCGTGTTCAGTATTTGGTCACGTTCATTATGAGGGGTATCTAGAATACACAGATCACATACAGAAAATATCATTTCTCACTGTGTTTTCCTTGATATCTTATTATTAAAGGCTATTTTTTTAGTGGATAGAAATTGTCTATGCATAAAACTGCATTCAAATGAGCTTTGCACATCTAATCATATCTATTTTTATTCCCGAATGCTCAGTGATCAACAGTAATTTCAAGTACAATGGTTATAGATCATATGAGTTGTAAATACAATGCAACTGGTTAAATAGGAACATGCAGAGGGTTAATAGTCCAATAGTAATTAAAATAATCCTCTTCACTCTGGTAATAACTTTGGCCACCTGCCTTCATTCAGCCCCCAACACCACCCTCAAGTACTCTTTAAAAAAATACTCATGTTACGGACAATCTTGTGTAACAGATTAACATAACGTATCTGGAACATTACTCAGATTTTGGGGCAATGGCAATCTGAACATGTTCATAAGTTAAGCTTTTCCTCTACAGCATCCTGCTGTTAACTCCTGACTTTTTCTAATTGGGGAGGCTCTGCACAACTGGAAAGCATTGCCTCTGTTGTCACAGGGAGGTTATCTGAGTGTGTGCATTGAAGGGACTCTGCTGAACGGAAATGCCCAATATTTTAAGGGGCTCACACAGGTAAACTCAGTATCACAAGGACTGAAATTTTACACTCACTTTCAAATTTGAACGGCCATGATACCTATCTGATAGATTATTTTAGTCATGATAGTGGATTACACAAATATGGATGCAAAGGTGGATATACAAGAGAGATGTTAAAAAGGCAGGCTTGTTTTTCTTTAAATAAGGTGATGTAATGTCTCTGGGTTAGAAACAGAAACGTTATCATCTGAGCACAAGACTGGAAGTTAGGAAGCCTTTTATTTTCTTCTGTTTTTTATCCCACTCCGACTTGTTTTTCTGATGGCTTTTTCTCACTTCTAAAGTAGAAATCCTGCCAGTGAGATTCGTGATAGAAAATGTTTGGGGCACCAGTTATTATTGCTCAAGTATGATACAGCCTTCAGTTTATTGTCCCTATTTTTTAGGTGACCAGACCTAAAATCAAAATAACTCTCTGCTATGAATGGGATTTAAAGTGTAAGTCCTGTTTATTTTTTTGTAACGGATTTCATCTTGCCCATTTGGTAAAATAGTTACCCTTTGTAAAGAATCAGTAAGGAAATAGCCAAGCAATTTTTTCTGGTACGTATCATAATTCCCATTTTAAAAATTACCTAATAAAATTGCCTTTTAAATAAAAGCTATTTGGGTTTATCAGAGGCATGTTGTACTAAACAAAAAGGGGAAAAAAAATCTGTCATTTGAAAGAGACCACTTAGCCTCTGAACATATTTGCTCCACACTAAATAATAGATGTTATTCTCATAGAAACAGAAGATGGTCTGTATCCTTCTATTGAAAACTGTTTTGTTTTGTCTGAACACTTCACCCACTCCATCCACCTGCCCCCAAAACAACAAACAGATTTGACTAGTATGTGTCAGTAGTAGGCAAATTTTAGATGTATCATATAAATTACTAATTTAATAAAGTTAATACTTAGTTAACTTTTTAACCATTAATAAAAGTGGAAAGTTCAGAGTTAAGATATTCTTCTTCCTCCATATAAAAATAAGTATTAACTATCATTCTAATTCCTATACATAATGTCAGTTCCTCTGGTTCGGAAAGTTAACAATAGTAGATGGATATGAAGATATTATTCTGCCAAGTATTAAGATTACTTTCATGCCCTTAAAAAAAATTGTCCAAAGGTGTTATTCACAAGTTAGTACCTGCAGGAGGAATTATTAGCATTAGCACTATTAGCATATGGATATCCTCATTGCTGAGAGCTTTTTCATTTTTTTTTCTCATCACCTGGAGAAAGAGTCACTGTGGTTTTCCAGTAGGTACTTTTTGTGGAACATAGCTCTGCTTGCACTGGGCAGGTAAAATAAATAAATGTTGCGTGTACAGAAGGAGGTGATAAGGTCTGAGATGCAAATTTATTCCTAGGAAAGGCCATTCCACTGCTGTTGCCCAGGAAGATCCTTCTGCTTTTGATGAATGAGCTGGTCAGCTGCTTGCTGCTGTTGTGCTTCCCAGTGGCAGGATCAGCAGTTGGAGTCCGGCTCCTAAGCATCCCTCTCCCTTCTCTCCCCTCAGCCGTGAAACAATGAGAGTTGATCTTCAGCTACTGCATTAAATATTGATTCTTCTCTGCTGATAACAGATAAGCATTAGTGTTAGCATATTGCTTTTTTTTAAACAAAGTGTCTTGCTAAAGCTGAGAAGCGTCAGTGTGGCAGTGGAGTTTCTAGCAGGCTCGGTGGCAACTGCTCGATTTGTGATAAGTGTGCACGATTCAGGCCCATTCAGGAGTCTTTGTTTTAAAGCAAAACTTTAGAGCCTTTCCATGTACCTGATGGGTGCTTTTTGCCAGTGACTGAAGAAAGAGAAGAAGCTTGACTTTGAAAATTATGATTCTCATTACCTTTAGAACTTGGAAATTAATTGAGTGAAAGTGCTGGTATTTTTTAATGTGACTCCATTGGTATCCTGTGATTCCTTTAGAAAACTCATTCCCAGGCTTTATTTGGCAAAAACACTGAAATACATTACTTAACGTTCTCTGCATAGAATGGAGGCTGTTAGTCAAAGTCATTCTTTTGAGGGAGAGGCAAGACAATGTATTTCTCATTCCTGTTGTCTGTTTGTTTTAATGTTGTAAGAGCTATCACTTTAATTTTTTGTTAGCCAGTTTTCATTTTGGGAGAGCTATTTGAAATACCACTTTACAGTTACTTCAGAGCTTCAAGGTCCTATCTTGTAGTATAGTGCCAGATTTTTCTGATGTGTGCAGATCTGCAATAGAAAAGTCAAACGTTTTTGGATCCCCAGGTCTGATTTCTGAGTTGACAGAGAAAATGATACAAGCATTTCTGCTTTTTAAAAGTTATTTCAGCCGTGGACAGGTTCATTTTCACTGAGATTCAGAGGCATTTCCTTTTCTGAATAGTAGGACTTGTGATCAAAGTCTGATAGCAGACTTTTATCACCTTTCTTGGAAAAAAATCTCATTTTGATGTGAGTTTTATTTATTAGCATTATTTATACTGTGACAGAACTGTGAATATCCCTGCTGGGTTTGCACTCTGGGCTAAGAGCAGCACAAATCTCATCTAGACCTAGCAACTTACACACATTTGTTTGGCCTGCCAGTAGCTCCAGAAATGTTTGAACACCTGGACTCTAAGAAGCAATGAGTTCTCACTGTCTCATTTGTCAGTACACTCACATGTGTAGCTGTGTGCACCTAACTTTCCACATGTGTGTGTTGACTAGCCAGCACATACAGACCTTGGCCCATCGTCTTTTCTTTGCCTTGTAGAAAAGAGTGAAAAGAATAGGGAATAGGAATACTTTGTAATAGAATAGGGGTGTATAGCTCACTCATCTAAACATGAGGCATTTAGTCTTGGCATCTAGGCTAGGTGGAAGGAATAGGCAGAAGAAAGGGTGACCTTTCTTTGGTGATTGACTTACCCGGGTATCTGAGAAGGAATTGCCCTTTCAAGATGCTCACCTTGCTCCAGTGGTGAAAGGAGTAGCTGAGGCAACAGTGTCTTTTAGATGAACAAAGCTAGGTGAGATGACTTTACCCTTAATGTCTCTGTTTTATTTTACTACTTGCAAAGTGAGGATAACTTAGTTCTGTTGGGGTTTGCTTTAAAGTGCTTTGAGATTCTTGATGTTGGAGTTACACAAATGTGTAGGAGCTGGAAGAGTTGCTGAGGGGTAGATGTAATAACTGGGATTGTTGACTTTATATTAATTACTAGAGAGGAAGGAAGGCTTTGTTGTTAAAGCAGTGGAGTGTAACCTGAGATAAAAGTTCAACACTGCAGATTTTCTGAGTAACTCCAATCTGTGTGTCTCAGCTCATCTGAAAAAGTTGTTCCTGCTCTTCCACTCTTTGGCTGGCATGTCTGAAAAGTTTTTCTTCTAGTGACAACTATCTTCCAGTCTGTGTCACTGCAGTGCCTAATACGTCAATCTCACTGTCATCTCGAAACTCAGCTGTAATATTAATAATTAATTACCTGAGAACATCATCATGGCTAGGCTTCGCGAACGAAGATTTGGGAACCTGAGAACAGAGTTTTGTGTTATATTACATGTTTCAGA
Source organism: Lepidothrix coronata (assembly GCF_001604755.1). Taxonomy (NCBI): domain Eukaryota; kingdom Metazoa; phylum Chordata; class Aves; order Passeriformes; family Pipridae; genus Lepidothrix; species Lepidothrix coronata. The sequence goes on from NW_016690406.1 coordinate 71,133, forward strand.
AACTTTATTTAGTCTCCTTTAGCACAACAGGACAAAAACCTGGATAATCCATTGACCTGTATCAAATGGAAGAACAGTGCTAGTTTGAGAAAAATATAGATAGAAGTTATGTATGTAGGCCCTATTAAAATCTTGCTAAGTGGATTGTGTATTTTGAGAGGTATCACCTAAAGAAAGAGATTTACTATGGAAAGTATTTGTAATAAAGCTTTCTTATTTTAAAACCTCTACTGTGTAATAAGCAGTGAGTAAAATTCATCCTTGAATCTCATTGATTTTGGTAAAACTAAGCAAAGGTAAGTCTGATCCACAACTATCCCTTCACTTTTGCTGGTGAATTTTCAGCTAAAAATGTAGACACCCTTTTGTATTGTTGCCTTCAGATCTTAATCTGTATAAACTTTATATTTGTCCTGTAAGGTTCGATGCATTCTTGTAATGGAGATATCTGCTAACTTGCAATATAGCTCCCAACATGATTTTATACTATGTATTGCTGTTATCTCAGCTAAGGTTTTTACTAAATTGACTGTCTTCATGTCCTTAAAGCAGAATGAGTGTTAGAACTAAAAATGTCCTACTGATCTGAATATCTGTCTTCATATTGATTAATATAATAGTTATTTTTGTAATAATATTAATTTTTAATTAGACTCATTCTTGTTACTTGGTTTCTATGTACTCATTTTTATATATTAATCATCATAAAAAATAAATACTGTGTCTGTAGTGAATGATAGGAATGATCAGAAAAAATAAGAGGAAAAGTAATGTTAGGATCCAAAATGTTTTGTGGGTGTTATATGTAGAACTGTTTCAAGTGTGTACTTTTGTTCTAATTCCCCTTATGTTTAGACTAGAAGAACCTATTGCAGCATGAACACAAACATGTTTTGTGTCCAGAAGTCATTGCAAAGTGGCAAATATTGAATTTTTAATGTTCCCCAATGAATATAACTGGAGAAAGATACATTTTCTAAGAGGTTTTGTAGATTGTTTTGTTTTGTGGGTTTTTTCCTAGAGGAAATGTGAACTAAATTTTTCTATTGTGAGGCACTTTAGGTATGCCATGTAAGTGTTATACACGTATTGGAATAATTTTGAAAAATTCTGTAAAGTACAAGAATAAAAAGAATGTGAAATAGGCTCAATTTTGTTTTGTTTTTCAAAATAAAAAATGTTTTGAATGTCACTTGACAAACATCGACTGAAGATACTGAGAAAAGCTTTGGAACTGATATTTTGTCAGGGAATGTAATAAACAGTAAGGGTCCTTTGTTACAATACTGAAAATACTTCACCAGCAGAAAAGAAATGCTTTTGGTGTTAGCATGTATTTTTGCAAAAAAGAAGTTTGGTATTTACTGAAGTCTTAGCATCTGTCGTAGCTACCTCATTATGAAAGTATTGATAGATATATTGACAAATTACACAGCAGAAGAAATACGAAAAGCTATAGGTTACTGATTGCAAAAAAGTTTTCTTGCCTTTTGGTGACCTTTTCTTTCTTAACTGGGATATCAGAGGCAACTGGAGATCACTTGTCTTGGGAGGTTATCATTCATCCTTCACACTGATGCACTCACCTGTCTGTTGATTTCAGAAAAATGCATTTCTGATAAATGTGAATGCTTCACTTGTTAGAGATCAAAAGCAAGTGTAGAATTGTACCAGGACTGCTTATGGGTGTTTTCACGTAGGGCTGATTCATGTCAGGCTAAAGGATTTTCCTTTATCTGGCCCTTTCAAATCCCTGCTGGTGTAGCTTTGATTCCCTTTGTAAGTAGGAGCATGAAAACCAGTATAGTTTTCCTCACAACTAAGGACTAAAGTCAAAATCTTCTTTCCAGTGGTAATGTCTGAACATCAGTACAACCAAACTGGCTATAGTTATAGCTAGATAACTGGGATCCCTGCTCAGAGCTGCTCTCCAGCTCTTCAAGGAAAGCTTGGATCTGCTTTGGCTGATTGGTTCTCCTTTGGTTCCACCTGCTGCTCAAATGCACTGGGCATCCTTCTCTGGGGCTTCCAGCTAGCATTGTCTAAGCACAGGCTGGAAAGGCTGCATAATTCATGAGGACATAGCTAACTTATCTGTCTCTTGAAAACTGTCCTGAATGCACTCCTACACTCAAAAGAAAGATCCTGCTTTGTCTTTTGGGTATGGTAAAATACAAAAGGTTTTGGGAGGATTTGCTGTATGTTTTGTTGCAATTGTCTCCATCGTGAGACTTCAGGAATTATGGAAGCTCCTTTCCTTCCGGAGGAGCCTCAGCTGAAATCAAAAGTTAAAGGAAGGATGGGCATTGTTCATATATCCCTAATGTTGCATCTTTTGTCTATCAAAGTATTTGTAAGCTTAACTCCATCACAGATACATTTTAGTGTTTTCTCTACGTGTCTTCTTTTTATCCTTATTTTCTGTAGCATTAGGTATACTTAGAAATACATGTATTACTTATACACTCTTCTCTGTGTGTCAAACAGAATTTGTAAGTCATTTGTGTGAGCAGTACACAGTAAACCATTTTCACACAGTGTACTAAATATTAAATATACAGCATAATGTGCTAATAAAATGTTGCTAACATAAGTAGGCCACCTAAATTAGAGACTAAGCCAGCTCTGTGATTAACTGTCTCATCTCCTGAATTGCACCTTTGGAAGGCTTTGGTAGGCAAAATAAAATATAGTACATAAATATTGACAAAATTTTTAAGATCTAAAACCAGGAAAAAAACAAATTATGTCCGACCATTGTAGCAATTAACAGTAGATGAATAAATATGTTATCAGATGTCACACTGTACACATAAGTAGCAATGATGAGGGAATATTAATATATGAATACCTTGTTAAATATTATCGTATTGCTCTTGTGAAGACTTTGCTTGTGTGCCAAATTTTAGAATAGATTTTTAGTGACATGTCTCATGTGTACAGCTTCAGTGTATATGCATATGTCTTCATTAATCCAGGGCTTCAAAAGCAATATTATAGAATAATTTCCATGAAATGCTAGTTAAGAAAAATTGTTGAGATTCCCAACCATGTTTCTTCTGTGATGATGATGATGATGATGATACTACCATTCAGAAAAAAAATTATGACAGTTTGATGACCTGAGGTTCCTGAGAAGGACATGGCATTGTTTTATACTACTGATTGTTGGGGACTTCAAAGGGTATGTGCTAATTTCAGTAGGTAAAGAAATGTCACTTGTTTTATCCAGCAAGAAACTTTGCATTTCCCTCATTTTCAGCATATCATCCAGGAAGGCTGTCTCTTATCAGCACTGAATTAAACAGAACAATGTGTCAGAAGGAGATGGACCCAGCTGGAGGTCAGGCCTAGAAGAGCATCTTGTCAGAACCTCAGGGTCCAGTGGCGATGACCTTTTTTAATATTTACAGGCACAGATAAGATTTCCTTTGGCATGGTAGCTTTATTCCGTAAAGGAAATGGGATTGTACCTGGGACTGTTTTATGCCTCATTGTAGAATTTCTGTCTGGTATCTTCACCAGGTTCTTCCTCTGAATCTAGCTTCTTCCTAACAGATGTACAGAAACAAGAAAAGGTGCATATGCCTCACAGGAATCTTGTTTTTGCTCAGCTGCAAGTCAGAAACAGCCGTCTCATTCACTAGCAAACACGTGAATACAGGATCTTTATACTAAAACTTTTATTTCTCTATTTAAAATTCCAGCATGGTTTGGTGAGAGGAAGGTATTTTGGGGTTAATAAGAAATGTGTATTCTTCAAAACAACCCCACCTTCAAAAAAAAAAAATTCCACAGCCTTATAAAATACCTGTTTTGTGTCCTAAAATAAAGCATGTATTTCATGCTCTAAAAGTCTGAGGTTTGTAGCTGAAAAAGATTAAGTAAATAATTCAAAATTTGTTATGTTTACTTGTTAATAATTAAGCAGGTTAGTCTCTGTACTTTTTATAGACGTTGAACTTTATTTATTTATTTTTATTTACTTGGCTCATGTTCTGATTTTTAAATCTGAAGAAGTTTCTGCCAAGGAAGAGTTCACAAGAAAAAGGGCATCAAGGAGTTAAGCACTGCACAGGAAGCAAATTCTGCAGGGACACATAGCCTCTGGAGAAAATGGAGAATTGTCATCTCTCGCTTCCCTTCTGCATTCCTCCAGACTAGTCTCTAGTGCTTTGAGGGAATTAAATTTTAAAGGTGATAATGATTTTTCAGACAAAAGCGGCACCTTTGATTCCTGCTTTGTTGTTGCCAGTGACCAGAGACAGAGAAGTCTGTCTTCGTTATGAGGTGACATTTGGTTCATCTCAGTCAAAGGAAAGTTTCAGCCTTGTTCTCTTTCAGAAATAGAACAAAAATCTGAAGGAAAAGATCAGGTAACAGACACATTGTGTGTCTGTTTTCTTGTTGTTTGAGTGAGTTACAGTCTGGTGTAAGCTGACAGATGAAGAAGTCTGAGTCTTTGTCTTTTGAAAAGGTACAGAGAGGCCAACAGCAGGTGAGCTGCTCTCCCAGACGTATTTAGAACCGTCCATTGAGAGATTGCATCCTATGGCAGGTGATAGTTTAGTCCAAGTAGATCAGTCTGGGCACCTTTGCCTTTGGTGGAAATTAACAGGCCAATAGTTTCCCAAGTTCCCTTTGAATCTCATATCTGTCACTTGAGAAAGAATGTACTGAGAAGTAAAATAATTCTGTGTTTTCCATGCAGTAATTTTTGGTTGCTGTTAACATAGTCTAGACCTGAACGTAGACTGAAACAGAGAAAGAAAAGAAATTTAGATTCAGGTTTGGTTCCCCCTCCTCATTCCCTTCCTACCTTAAGCAAAGCCATTGCCTAATTTTTTTTAACATTTGAACTGTTCCTTTGGTCTTGGCAGAATAAGATACCATTTGATAATTTCACTCACCTTTTCCAAAGGGGAGAGAAAGCACTGAGTAGTGTGAAAAGTCAGTTGAAGTGATCAGCATTAAAAGACAAAAGCTGCTGAAATGTGAGAGTGATCTTTGGACTGTATATTGAAAATCAAAGATTTAAAAAGACTGTTTAAGTGAGAATTAATAGCCTGATTTTGTTGACAGTTGAAGTCTTCATCTGTTACCATGGCACGTTTTAATTTACTGTCTGCATTGGTATTTCTTTCTGAAGAAATACACAGGCTTGTTGCTACTGCCTCTGATATTAAAAGTGCCATTTGCTTCTCATGTTCCAGGTGATGATTTCTGTTCAAGTAAAGTTATAGTACATTAAGGTAAGAGGAGGTTAACCTGACAGAAAGTGTTACAGATGTTCTCCTTTCTTCATCACATGACTGTTGCCTTCAACAATAGTTTTATCCTGAGCCTACACAGTTAATCCAAGTCTTCCATGGAGATAAATATGGGCAGATAGTATTTTTCAAATAGAATTTAGAAGTACACAAAGTATTTAAATTGGTTTCTAAAAGACTTTTTCAGGTGTTAAGAATGGAACTGTAGCAATGTTGTTTCTTTAAAATTTTTCCATACATGTATGAAGCTTTCTTCTCTGCAAAAAAGCCAGTTCATATCCAGTTCATTGTCTTATACTTGCAGACTAAGTCAGTGGTCTGCTTTGGGCAGTTGTCTTCAGAAATTCCTCAGACTTTGTCATTATCGTGGAATTTAATACTAATTTAATAATAATCATTTGATTTATTCTTTTTTCCCCCCCAGACAGACAAGCTTGACTCAAGTTAAAGATATCTCAATTGTAGTTATCAGTGGACCAAAGTCCATGTCACAAAAACCATTACTACATTTGGTAATAATTGATCTTTGATTTTAAGTCCAATGAAAGGTTGAACCAGCCACAAAACCTGACCACTCAACATGGTCCCTCAGTTCAAAGTGAGGGGTAGTGGTGAGCCTGTGTGAACCAATTGGTTCTCCTGACAGAAATATTGCCTTGAAAATGAAAGGATTTGAAGCTCTAAGCCTGCCAGATAAGACTTTTCCACGAGCATTAAATTCGCACACTAGTCTTTCAGTCTTTTTTTAGAGCATTGCTGTGATGCATTGTCCATTTTTGAAGGACATACTTTGCCCAAGCTTCATGCCAGGTTGACTGAATCTCAAAACAAACCAAGAGATTTACGGGTAGTCTCACAGTGAATCATTGTCTGAAATCCTTTTGGCTCCTATATTCACAGCATTCATCAACAGTGATTCCTTTCATTCACTTGCTACCAGAGTTTAATTTGTATGTATGATGACTGTGTTTGGAAGGAATTGAACTGGAGTGATGCTAATATGATTTATTTTACTCTTTGAATTTTGTTCTTAAATACAGAATCTTAAAAGAGAAGATCCTCATAGATACCATGCTACAGTATTTTCTCCCCTCACCATGGAAGCTCTATAACCTTGAGGAAAAACATAAATAAAAATGACACATTATTTACATTTTCTTGAATGGAATGTATTTATCTCGATTTCACTTAATCTGATGATAGGCCACTGCATAGTGTTTTTTTCATTAGTAGCAAATGTCAGAAGTCCATGCAGGGTGTAAGGCATCAACATACGGAAATGAACAAGTATGTATAGTTCTTTCTTGTTTGCATTTGAACAGCAGTACAGTATGCTTGTTTTACTGTACAAACAACTGGCAGAGTGAAGAGGCATTTTTTATTTAGGACTGTTTAAGTTATCCATTTTTGAATTTCTTAGTTCTGTGGTAGGATTGGATATTGAAAAAGAAGATTTAATAAGTGTATCTCATTTATTTCACCCTTGAAAGCACATTTTTCTAGGAAATTACCATGACCCACCTCAAGCCTTTCTGAGGATTGAGATGTACTTATGTTTTTGATGCCAGCAAGCCTATTGTGAGCCTGTGATGTAACTTTCATGTTAAAGTTAACTTTCATGTAAAAGTGAAAAAGCAAAAGTGGTTTCCTGAGTTGTGTGCATAGTTTTTCACTCCATTATGTCAGGTTTCGAGCATATTACTTGATTACATGATATAATTTGAATCACTAATAAGCTGTTGATCTAAGCTAAACCATTAAACATGAAGGTTGGAATTGAAAACAAAATGAATGCCTGGAGGTAGCTGGTTTTGTCCAACAAATTGCCATCTTAAGTATAAGGCTTGATTAATTTAAACCATGTATAAAAATAATTTTAAAAACTATGGCAGAAATGTTACCACTAATTAAACTCAGATGTTCAAATGTTTAGAAAGGATCAATTAATGATTGTGAAAATAAAGTAACTGTAACAGTTATAAAGACTCTTGTACGGCACTTTCTGGCAAAAATCACAACTGACAAGAGGGTAGCTGGGTACATCATGAGTACTTGTACAAAATTTCAAATGACAGTAGGCCCGAGAAGAGAAACTGAAACTTTTGACTTGGATTTAATCCTTTGCAGAGCTTAAGTCTAAACACCAGTGGAGGTCTGACTGATCAGTGGATCTTCAAATAGAAAATGTTCTCGTTCACCCTGTGATCAGATTTTCCCATGTTCTTTCCATGTTTTTCAGCTCTTCCAGGTTCACCAGTGCCACCTTTTTTTACTGGGCTCACTCATAAGAGCCATGTAGTGTGCCAGCAAGTATGGAGTGGTTCACTTGTTAGATGAGGTGGACATTAAGGGAACAGTGCAGTTTCATACCTAACAGTATCACTTAAATCAAACATATCCTTGTGCAATACATCCAGCAGCATTTAAAGGTCAGACTCCTATCCTCGTTACTCCATATTTTAGGTCTTCTGTTCTGCTTTATTCATTGTCTGTGCAGAACTGAGAGACTATTCCAGACCATCCTTATGGATGTCTGTCCAGTGTGCCTCTCTATTCAGACAGCTGCAGGCCTTATGAAAGCTGAAGCACATGTTAGACAGCCTTAGATTGAGCAAAATAAACCTTCTTCCCCGAAAACAGTGGAAGCTGCTACCGAACAGACTATGCTGAGTATGCTCAGAACCAACACACATAGGCTGGGAGATTGCCACAGGGAAATTTCCACGAATGCTGAAGCTGAGCCATTGTTTGATTGTAATCATCAGAGGTAGAAGGCACCCAGAAAACAAGAGGAAAAGGACAAGATCTGGAAAGAAATTGTGAGCATATCTCAGAGAAAGAAACAGAAGCATCCCTGTAGTAGCCAGGAACGGTAGGAAATCAAGCTTGGAAACGCCAAGCCTGAAAGCCTACTGGTGTTACGTTTTTTTGAGATCTTTCTAAATAAGTAAGGGTGCTCCAAAGATCAGTTCATTTCTGATAAGTAATCTGTTCCTAACAGTAATCCCAGTCGTTAAAATGTCTTTGTGGCTAGCTGTGTAACCCCCCCACTAGCAAAATATAGAAAATAAAAATTATTTTTAATTTCTAAATTATTTTAACAATTTATCTAAAATATTGTTTCACAGAAAAAAATGGGGTTTTATATTATTAAAGAATACCAGTAGTTTTAGTTAGTCCTGCCATACTCTAGCTGGCATTAGCTTTGAACACAGGCTCTTAGGTGGAAAGTCAGCACTTGAGGGGAACAAAGGAATCTCACTGCTTCTGCAAGGAAATAAGAAGCCTGGCTGAAATGGATTTGAGCACTGTAATCTAAGTGAACCTCTTGTAACAGGAATTGGAAACTATGCCGTAGTCTGTACTGGTGAAGGAGAATGCCCAGGTCTTACTTTCAGTCTTCAAAATGCTTACTCTTTCCTTTGCTGTGTGCCAGCAACTTCTGAACATTTTGGTAATTAGCAGTCTATGGTACCAAGTCTCCTTTTAGTTCTTTTTTTTTCCAATGCTGCCTATGGAGAGGTTTTCTGAACATTTTAGTAATTAAAGCCATTTATAGTTGAAAGATGTGAAGACTTCATACATATTTTTTCATTTAAAAAAATAAAAACAAACCAAAAAAACTTCAGACTCTTGACTTGTTAGAGTACTTAACTGTAACTTTTTCCAAAGTGCATTTGAAGGACAAACATAAGTGGCAGAACTTTGATTGTGACACTCATCCCTAAGAGGAATGAAACTACACTTAATGGAAAAAATGAGGGTTGTTTTGTTTGTTTTTTTTTTAAGCTTGGAGTGTTAGAAATCTCTCCCTATTAATTTGGTGTCCAGCTGTATAACTGTTCTCTCTGAAGCATGTGTTTAAAATGACATTTGAAATACTGGTACAGTTTATTGGTTTGTCACCCGTGTACTACATGTGAATGTGTAGGACTTTGTTTTGTCTTCCCTCAGATAGCTGTATGTTTATATATATATATATACAGCATTCCACCCATTTTCCCCACTGAACAAGGAGCTATTTGACTGTTATGGAAACTCAAGGTTTTTTGTGTGCAAATCCCTAAACATAAGCATTTCTTTTCTTTACAGCAGCACAAGAGAGAAGTGTTGAGAGCTGCTCTTAACCCTTTTGGAGTCCGAAGTCAAAAGGTAAAACCAAATGCTAATTTTTATGTTTCTGAAGGTGTTGATACCATAATTGTTTGGAAATGCTGTTTCCTTATCACATTTGAATGGAGATTTCCCACAGGAGAAAAGCAGGGATAAAGTAAGAAGAATCAAAACATTATTAGACCTCTTTAAGAGCCACCAGCATATCTGGGCATAAATTATACAGGTAAGTTACAACTGGTAAACTGCAATTATCTGTTTTACTTAATATGAAAACATCGGCGTTAAGAGTCAGTGGGACTTTCAGTAGGATTTAATATTGCTAAGGATTTAATGATTTTTGTCTCACTATAACTTGATAGTTTTTATGATATATAAAGTTTTTTTCAAATTACAGTAAAACAAATCCTGTAGCTCTTTTCTCAGGCAAGAGTCCCTCAATGGGAGTTTTGCCTGAGTGAGAACTGAATGAGGTCTAAATAATTAGCAATTAAAATATTCAGTTATTGTGCTACTGTATATAACAAAGCACTGGAGGTATTAAAAATTGCTAATCTCCTCCTTATTAAAATGTTAACTGCTAAACATAATACAGTTTTGCATTTTCTATCATTCATTTTTGCAGTTCATTAGTAGAGGTGAAATGTTTGTGACAAATAGTCATTTGAACTTTTAAGGGATTGACTTTGTTTTCCTGGCATTTTAGTTAATATTTCTGACTGAGTTAATTTACAAGCAGAAGTGTTTGTGGAAGCCATGGATTTTAGTCAAAAACTTGATCATGTACAGAGAGAAACTTCTAATATTCCATTCATGTGTATTTGCAGAAGAAAGCAGATGGTAAAGCTACTCATCAGGAGACAGGGCTAGGCAGTTTGGGTATCCAATTTGTATACATTTTGATCATCAGCTTCTTGTAATGAACTCCAATAACAGGTTAAGGGTTGTCCATAGGTCAATTTTCAGTGATACACTGGCTTGTGAATAGTACAACAACAGGCTAAGGAGCAAAGTTGTGCACCCAGGTCTGTTAATTAGCACATGAACGCTTTATTACTATGCTAGTTAATGTAGTAGACTGTGCTCTCATCCTGCTTCACTGGGCAAAAGAATGGGTAAGATGCATCTCCTGTCCCCTTCCTCACACAGTAGCAGAGGAAATGTGGAAAGGGACAATGGTATTTGATGGGTGAGAAAGGAGTGGTAAGTTAAGGTGTTAACTGGTAGAGGAAGAAGGTGAATTAATGAAAGGATTTGGTGGCAGGTGAATTTCCCAAGGAAGGGTGACACCCTCAATGCTGTTTTTCCCACAGTCACTCCCTGGAGTAGATTTTGTTACTTATTATGCCTAAAGGTTTTTTTTTTTCTGACCTTCTGTAGAGCCATTTTAAACCTAGGCATTTAACTGTGCAGTATAACTTTGTTGGCAATTCAGACCATGATTCTGCAAGGATTTACACATGTATTTCTCTTACAGCATTATGAGTAATCCTGTTGAAGTACATGAGATTAATTGCAGGACATAAAGTTAAGCATGTATATTTGTTGTAAAAGAGGTGTAGTTGCATTTATTTATTTACTTTCAGGGTGGGAAATTATTTTTAAAAATACATAATTACATAGAATTTTCCACTAATTTTGTGGCAGTTAAAGAGTTGGTGGATTGTAACAAAATAAGCTTTCTGCTTGTTCCCAAAATTCACATTTTTGTCAGGTTCTCTGCTGTAAAGTGTGGGAAAGAATAAGCTGCTATCATTTTCCTTTTTACATGGACAGTTAAACATCTAGCTAGAATGAGATGATCATATAATTTATTATAGAAGAGTGAAGAGGACAGAAATCAAACAGGAAGGCAAGTGTACTTGTGTGGACTCTTGTTTATAATTTCATCAGATTGGTGCACACCTCAGACATTTTATTTGGCGATAAAATATGCAAATTATTCTGGACCCAGCAGCAATACCTTCACCCGAATGTCAAAACTGACTGAGATTTTTAAATCAAACCTCAACAACAACTTGTATTTTAAAGCAACTATTCCTAAGATATAGCTACCAACTATAGATGAGTAAGTGCAGAATTGTTTCCTACTTTCCTTCATGCTATTTTCCTTCTTCTCTTGTTTTACCTCCATGGAGGAACGGGGTTGCAGGCTCACCTGTAAATACTGGGTGTAACTATGGGCAACGATGCAGAGGAGCTATAAATGTATATGGAAGTATGTGCAAAGCACAGGAATGCAGTTTGAAAGTGGGGAGCCTTATGAAATGAGGTGTATCAGAGAAGATATCCTCTAGTTTTCCAGATGCCTACATCACATCTTCCATATCTGTAAAGGAATGGGTAGCACAAACTCTTCATTTCAGTTGCTTTCTCTGTCTTTGGTTTTAGTTTTATTGCATTTGTGTCCTTAAATCAGAATGTGGTAGTAGAAGTCCATGGATACAGTGGAACATTTAGATGATAGCTTTTCCACGAGATTGAAAACTGAAATTCCTCAAAGCTGTGGATGTTTAGCTGCTGGGATTTTGGTTTTGAATGTACATACAGTCATGACAGAAAGGGTGTCACCGAAAATGCAGCTTGAGATTTAAATGTTAGATGTGTTTATTTTTGGAATCCTTGTTCCACTCAGTGCCCACTGCCTATAAAGTGATAATCTTGTGTATTTTCCCCAGATTCAGTTCCTCCTCTTCTCTCTGTGGATGAGTGCTCACAACTATGTCCAAACACTTCTATCTTAAGTTCTCCTAGGGCTTTTTTGGCTTGTTTTCTTCTTCTTGTTGTTTTTAGTGTGTGTACCTAATTAACCAGAAAGCTATCTGGACTGGAAACATTCAACAAAGGGTAACAACTTAAGTACTCCTGTATCTGTGCAGTGTGTGTGTGTGAGAGAGAGAGAGCTGTGATTACAGAGGTTATGAAAGATCGTTTTTTGTTTTTGATTACATGCCTGCCTATGTATGTTGTTCTGTCTCTCTGCCTTCTCTTATTTTACTTGGCCACTCTGTTCTAACAAATCCTCCTCTATGACAGATTAAAATTTCTGGTCAGATGCTTTAGATAGTTACAGCCTCTTCCAGGTTGGATTTTTTTATCCACATTTAAATAAGAGTAACATTTTTGTTTTCCTGCAAAGTGAGGAAAAAGATTTCTGTGTGTTGTTGATTGGAAAGACACAATGTAAGTCCCATAATACATTATCAGGGACCTGAGTCCTATAGCTTTCAGGGTCCCCCGAAGTACTCTTTGTGGAAAAAGACTTCCAAAACACTCAGGGCTTACTGCTTGTGCAGATTTAGGCCACTGCAGAACATTTTGTTTACAGCAACTAATTCTAGGACCTACTTTGGTGTTGTGGATACTTAACTCCTACCCACTCAAACAGAGGCACTTCAAAATAATTAAAGTAAATGAATAATCTACACACAGAGCAAACTCTTTCAGAGGGAAAGTGGGTTTATTGAAAGAAAAAATTTGCTTTTTTTTTGGTTTGTTTTTGCTAAATAGTTTATTTCAAGGTCTTCTTAAGTAAGAAGCAAATGCTTTTGTTGGAAAATAAAAAATAAAATCGAATTTTTGATTGTCATTTCTGCAATGGCTGATGAAGTTAAATCATTGAAAGCAAGAAAAAAAAAACAGATGGAATTTGTCTTTTCAAGCAGAAGTCTGGGTAGTAGTGTATTGCCCCTGTGCAAAAGCTGACTGAGGTAGCACTGAAAGAAATATAGCAGGTGTTGTGGTATGTTCATTTTAATGCTCTGCTGTAAAGGAATTTGAAAGATTTGAAAGTATTTTGAAAGAATTTCTGGACGTTGCGGGAGACTGCAGGGTAAAAGCACCAAAGGAGGGGAATCAGCCATGATGACTTTGGTTTTTCCCTGGTTGGCTATAGATGAAAGACTCATGGTTTAATCTGTCACCCAAATGGATGTCCTTTAACCATCTGTTGCAGTCCTGATGCCATGGTTGCAGTTATCAACGTTGATTCTTCCCAGTTGCCATAAGAGTTGATGACTTGCTGCTGTATAGGGAATAATTGCCTAGATGTGATAACAATAACCTTATTAATCTTACCAAAACCTATGCATTCATATTTGATAAATTGGAATCTGTCATATTCTTTCAACGTCAAGCTTCACAGGAAATCTCAGCACCTGCAGAAGTCTTCCTTATATGCAAACTCCAGGAGGGGAAATTTAGCTTCTTTCTTATGTTGACACCACATTTGCTGTTTTTTTCAGTTCTGAATTTGATTCCAGGCATCCACCAGTATTCCAGAGCGAGAGGTGACCAGCATCACAGCCTGCAGTACTGCTGCTCCACTTGTCTTGAATAATATCCCACTGGGCTAGTTAACCATTACACTGACTCTTTCCCGTTCCTTCATTGCTGATTTCTGCCCAGGGGACATGGGTTACTGCAGTCTGGCTGCCAACACAAAGTTCAACATTGTGCATGCGTATTAATGTTTATCTTCATGCATATGTGTTGTGTTGTTCAGCACATACTCCAGTAAAGCTAACAATGCAAGGCCAGTGTGCCTGGTTTTTCTATTTAAAAAGCAAAAGTTGGAGGGCTAGTGTTTTACCCTCCCTCCTTTACCATTTTTGAAAATGAATGTGAAAGGATTTTCCTCTCTAACCAACACACTGGCACAACAGGTTTCTGCAGTCAGCACTTGAAAAGTAGAATTTCAGGATGCTAAAATTTGGTTTCTTAGAGAATGTGGTCAGTGATTCATGTTGATCTGCCATGGGCCATGACCTGATACTTCTCCTATGAAAAAGACAATGTCCCTGTTCTCTGGGAGGGAAAAAGTATGGGTGAAGAGTAAATGTCAGGGAAGTCTTTTGAGATTCAGAAGAAGGTACGGTGTACAATGGTTTTTCTTAAATGTATGCCAAGGTCAGTTCCTTTCAGTCATTCTCATTTTCTTCTTCATCTGAACTGCAGATTATCTGGAGGATATGGCACAGGTGACACTTGGCACTTTTGCCACATGGAACATGATTTGGTTTTAAATTCTTTCTTCTATGCCAGTGAGTCAGTTTACTATCACTGGAAATAATAAATAGCAATTCTGTTGTCCAGGTGTCAAATTCAGGTGTCCAGAGAGATTAAAGTACTGATCTTTAATGCCTCTGGTGTTTGTTTTGGGGAAGTTAATTTTGTTCAGTGAGTAGCTCAGGACAGTGAATTTTTTTGCTGCTTCTGGTCAGATTTCTATTCTGTTGCCTTTTTAAAACCCAGTAGGCACTTGGTTTTCCATAAAAGTAGAACTGGGGCTGACAAGGAACTAATTTTAAAAGGGAGGGTTAAATCTTTTTTCTGGTGTTACAAGATTTTAACTTCAAACATTATTGTGTCCTCCAAATTTCAATATATATACTTTTCACTGAGTAGTACTGTGAAATCCTTTCACCCTTCTCTCTCTCCCTCCCTCTCTCCTTCTTTCTTTCCCTTTATTTCTCTTCTTTTCCTCTATTTCTTTTTCTCTTCCTCTCTGTCTCAGTATCTCCCTCTTTCTCTCCCTGTCCTCTCTTTGTATAGATGGATGTCTGTTTTCCTGTTGGAGCTGAATCAGACATTTGTATGGGGACATGGTGGAGATGCCGCTGAACACCTTCCGCTGCCTCATTCATTTTGTAAACCTTCCAGTCAAAACCAACCTTAAGTTATGCAATAGTATGATTAGCAGAGTAGAGTTACTGCATAACTTGGTGTTATCAGCAGTTTAGGACATTAAAAGACCAACCCCCTATTTCTTCTGTACCAGCAAATATAACAGCAGACAACAAAATGAGAGACAGCAAGAAGTCAGCAGCAGTGGGAGCTGGACCACTTATGTGGCAGCAGCACATTTTAATGCCAAGTAGATGAGGTAGACCATTTTGACTCTGAAAAGCAGCTTTGAGGCCATTTTAGTCATTCTCTTTGGTTCTTTTGAATCAAACTTGTATCATTCTTACTGATATTAATAGGACTTGGGGGATTATACAAGTCTCTATGCCTTCCGAAGGCATATCTTAAGGATGGCAGAGAGAATTCATGAAAGTAGGCAGAGACTCTTCTAAGAGACAAGCAGCTGAAAACATGTATATTTTCTGGCAAGAAATCAACACTGAAGAAGAAAATAAAGAAGCAAGAAATGTTGCTACTTAGTCACTCATAGAGCATTTTAATTACATAAGTTTTTATTAATCTGAATTGTGGTCATTTACAGAACTTTGATCTTAGACTTTTTCCATCCTCTGAATTAAAATATCTTTACAATAATGTTTATAGGCACATTTAAATGTTTGAGGTTTTTTACGAGATGAGATTGCCCCAAGATCTCAGTATCTGTGTCTACATGTTCTGTGTGTTTCTTGTAACAGTTTTATTGGTATGTGGCTAAAACACAGTGTTCCAATTCCAACTACTTGACTGGGCTATAAACATGAGACACACTATTTCAATATAATAATTCAGTATAATAAATTAAGAAGCCTTGAGATTCTGGAGGCCACCAGACAATGATGATCTCAGGTGATCTCCTCCACCAAGACTGGGAACTCTTATCATTACTTCAGAGGTCATCAAGGGAGAGTGTCTTTCTCTTTACCAAGATGTTATACTGCAGCAGAGATTCAGTTCATTTAAGGGTGACTGAAAAAATAATATTTTTACCTGTTCAAAGTCTTTATGTTTTAGAAATAGCTTTTCTGTAGTTATTTTGCAATTAGTTTAAAAAATCTTCATCCTCCCACTGTTCTTCATTGTAATTGGTGAATCTGAGCAGAGAGATGTGTGGAGGCAACACTGCAATGTGAAAAAAACTAGTTATTATCCAGACTGATCCAAATAAGCAAGCCCACCTTCTTCCTAGGCTCTTCAGAAAAGTGTGGAACTTTTTTCCAACCAGTTGTCTGGGGAGGGGAGCTGCAGAGATTTTCGTAGTATCTTAGGGAGATCTGCACGTGGATTTTTGAGGAGACACTTACTCGTGTATGTACACTGAACATCAGTGCCCTGCAGATAATCCTGTTGTCTCTAACTTGAGGACTGTGCTTTAGTAAAATAGATTAATGTTCAGTTACCCAAGCTTTGTTTATGCTTGTTTATTAACCGAAAGGCAGCATCAGGGCAGAAGTAACTTGAATATGCCCTCTCCTGGTGTTGACCAGTTGTATTAAGTGCTCTTTTCATTCTCCAGTTAGATTTTCCATAATCTATCCTTGAAATCATGAGCTGTTTAAATTTTCTGAGAGTCATCCTGTATTATTTTAAGTCATTAAATTAACCTAGATGCTGGACTTTGTATTGAAGAAGTAACGTGACCTCTTCTACTCCCTTCTTGGATACAAAACCTTCACCAATTTTCTGAAGAATATATGTGCCTGTAAATAATTTCTATCTCAGAAATAAGTCCATGTTTATCTGAGTATTGATTTCTTAAATGGCAAAAGAAAGAATATATTGTCACTTTGAAAACAGGTATCCTTTCTTGTTATGTAGCTATTGGCAGTTTTATGTAGTAGTTAAACTTGTGTTTACATGTTGAGATCACATTTTTTGGAACATGGCATTAAGAGGGAAAGACATCAGTTACAAAATCTCACTTCTCTTTTAGAAACCTTTTCCCTAACATCCAGTAATATATTTGAGTTAGTTTGGCACATTGTAGGAATAATACATAAAAGTCTTGAGCTTAGATTTTGAAACCTGTATAGTCAAAGCATGTTGATATGGATATAGCTTGCAGAATTAGAGAGTTTAGCCTTTAAATAAAATCTTACTTTAGTAACTGCTTGTTTGACAGTCAAGTAATTGTAAAATTAGTGGTTTCTAAAAAACAAAAAGCATGATTTAGCGGAAGTTTTTCCCGCTTTTTTGAACAATTTTCTAACCAGAGATTTTTTTCTTGAAGTCTTGCCAATGACAAAGATAAGGAGGGAACATGTGGACTCATGCAGAGTGCTCACTAGGGCAAAAAAAAAAAAAAAGAAAACCCCTAAGTTTTGTCTGAGGAAATGTCACATTTCTGTGATATGAATGAAATGTAGAACTCGCTTCTTACTGCCTTAGAAAAATCAAATGAACTAACCTCTCCATTTACAGAACAATTTCTCTGTGCGTTCAACTTCCATTTCTTACTAGAAATCAAACAGCTTTGTTTTTCAGCACTTCTCTTGCAAACTTAGTCCCTCAAGCACACACATAAAAACCCCTAAATCCATGTGTCCTAGGCAATCAGAGATTTAAGAAGGTACCTTTTTCATAGGTAGTTATAAATATGTATTAAAAAAAATTCCCATTGCATGCATTTCTCAAGGGAATAATACATGAAATTACAAAGGAAAATGTTAGAGCAAAAAGTAATGAAGTAAACTCAAATCTAGATCTTCCTATTAGGAAGAAGCCGATTGAAGTAACAACATTGCCGAGATGCTAAAAACAGAGCAGTTGAAGTAGAACTGGGTTTCTATCTGAGGCTTTGCTTTTGACCTTTTACTAGTGTAGAATTCTAAGACAACATTGGTGTCATCTTCAGTTGCCTCTAGAATCCTTTTAGTTGTGGAAGATTGCCGCTCATAAAATATGAGTAGGGCAAGAAGTCTTCATTTGTCTGTGTAAATTCAGGGTATTAATTGTTAACGCAGCTTTCGATGAGCTAAAAGAACATCGTAACTCCTACAGGAAATATTTATGTGGATGATCCCTGAAAACCAGGAAAAAATGCTATATTTTATTTTATTTTATTCTATTTTATTTTTTCAGAGGAGGGGCTCGGGGAATGTCTGTGGGTTTTTTGGGTTTTGTCCTCTTTTTTGCTGGCGCACTGCATACACCAAAATATGAGACAGTAAAACTTTCTCCTTACACAAAGCTGTAAATGTTTTAAGGCCATTCTGCTCCCTCTGAACCTGTATTGAAACAGGTGCCTCACTTGCTTGGCTCTCCTGGAGCAGTTTTATGGATTAAAGCACCACACGTACCCTGCACAGTGGCACTATTAACAGTGTGGAATGAGGCTGGGAGAAAAACTCATATAGGAGCTACACACCTAGGTGCAGTTAGTAAACAGAGATAGTTACCCTCATTAAGCATAATTAAACCTAATATTGACTGTAAACTGTTACTTACCTTAAACTTCTCTGCAGACATTGTGGGAAAGGGATTAACTTAGCAGATAGGTACACTAATTACTACCTTCTTCACATTAAAGTTACCATCAGCAAGGCCTATATTCATAAATAAAACATAGTAGGGGATGAGAGATTGAGAAATATGTAAATTCATTTGCAGAAAAAAAAGACCAAATTAAAAAAAGAAAGTTGAATGATGCTACTGGAAGCAAAATGGCACTCTAGCTAATTACCATGAAAAGTATGATAAATCATGGACGTGTATCCTTGACTTCTGACTGATAGAGCCTGCAGAGTGCAATCTCTCATGCGTAGCTGCCTCTGACTGATTTAAACCCATACCACTATCGGGTTTGATGGGAAAGCACAAAAGTGTGTTATTTTATTTCCTTGGGTATTGTTGCTACCTTTTTCTCCTAGAAATGACTTGCAATTATTGTAAAAAATACAGTCTGATTTCTGTTCTGCAGAAGATTTGTTGTTTGATGCAACTGACAAACAAAGGCTCCAAAGATGGTCTAGTTATGTTTTAATAGCTGCCTTTTCAAACGCAATTGATCTGGTATATTGAGACAATTATAGAAATATAATAAAATGTCAAGGGAGGGGTTGCTTTTGCTTTGTTACACTTATTCTCATGGGAGAGATCTGGTGTCCCGCAGACAAGATCAAAAGTCGGAAACAGTTTAATTTATGAATTTCTATTTCTTTTCTGTAGAATTTTAAGTGAGTCACGTCGCTGCTCTGTGCTTCAGCTTTTTGATCTGATTCCTCCCAAGTTTCATAGTTTTCTGCACGTAACAGGGACTGCACACATTTAGGATTATTCAGATGAGAGACGTTTGCAGGGTGAGGCCATACTATGTGTTACCGCATCAGTGCTGTTACTGCTTAATCCTGTAAGTACTTTAAATTTTAATACATGGTGATGATATGATTGCTGTTTGGGTGGTATTTTCTATTTTTCTTGGATATCTGTCCAGAGTACTTTTTTTGGTTGAGCCACATCAGAATAAAAGTCCCTTCCACTGGGCTAGCTCACACCAGAATAATCTGAGGACAGATTTATCCTGAACTTCCTGAGCAGAGCATTGCCCAAGCCACAAGCATAGGGGAAGCTTGAGTACACTAGTATTTAATGTGCAAGATGGAAATTTAGCATCACAGTGGTATTCTTATTATGTGGATATTTTAACACAAAATTATTATTGGCTTCTACTAAGTATTATCCTTTAACTTTTTATGAACTTCCAACATTGGGCACTCCAGAGAGGGAATTTAATATTTTGTAATGGTCCTAGTATTGCATTTTGCTGAAAGAAGGAGTGGGAAAAGTGAAATTGTTAGTTGAATATCTTCAGATAGATACTATCTAGTGAGTACCTTGATTGTTTGGTGTGGGCTTTTTTTCATTTCTTGTTGATTTCTCTTTTCTTCTAGAGATATTTACCCCTGTAATACTGATGTGATCTACAGGTAGGACTGTGTAGTTCCTAGGTATGAGTATTATGTTTCAAGAAACAATGCTTAGTAACTAACAGTGTTTTCCTGCTCTGGTAACCCTTATACTTTTCAGCTTTTTGTGTAGCCAGCTGCAGTGTTTATAGATGCTATATTCATATGCCTTTCAAAGTTTCACTGAGTTTTGACAGCATAGGATTTGAAAGAAATATTTCAAAATTGTTTCAGAGCTGCAAGTTACTTTCAAGATTTACATGGCTAAATTCTGCAGTTGACATACATGTCAAAACAGACAGTAAGCAAAGAAAAGAGATGTCCTCTGGGCAACAGTCCAAAATTATTACTAGCTAGCAAAATCACAGGTTAAAGTAAGAACAATTTAATGAAGTAAATACAAATTTAGGGGCTAGGTTGTTGCAGCATGAAAAAATATTTGCATCCCTTCTCTTGTTTAGGACTACAGAACTGCAGCAAGGATCTTTCACCTGGGATTTACTTTGAGGAGCTATTTTTTCTGTCTCCTCCTTCAGGGAGATTTAGAAACACTCTGTTATGGGCTCGTAGCTTTTTTTCCTGGTTCCCTTCCACATCTTTTCAAAGGGAAGAAAGAAGAGTCAATGTATAGGAAATGGAGAAACAGACTTGAGACATGGAAGTTATGAGGCTGCATAGCCTTTACATTTCTGTTTATTATCAAGGTGCCTGTCTAGACTTCTCCAGGCTTACCAGCTAAATGTCATGGGGAGTCTTAGTCACATTGCATCTGTAACAGTGGACAGCCTAAATCCCAGGCAAGCATTTCAGCATTTGGCCTGTTAGTAGCAGCTGCATGCTTTTTCTGATTAGAAATTGAAATTGGGTATATATCAGCTTCCTAGGGAAACATTGAAAACAAGTATTTTTGATAAATAATAAATATTAGGAAAGCTCCATTACATAAGAAATGGGAATATAAACTCTAACCATGCTTTTGAGGAAGAAAGAAATTATTCTACTTTGTATGTTAGCATTCTAAAACCAAACTGTATTAATTCCCATCTACTGCCCATCCATCTGGTGTCCACTGGACACTTTATGTCCACTGGACACAATAATAATTGATCTCTTTGATCCGTTGTCAAACTCATTCCCTTCAATTCTTTTAAGGGTGCTTTTGAGATTCTAGCAAAACATTTATCTAAGTAATAATAAACTTGAATCCCAGTCATCTTTGCAAAGCATAGGCCAAATCCTGTGAATTTATACTGAGCCAAAATTTCCACTGAAGTCAAAATTAAGAGCTTTGTCACTTGAAGGATTTCTGTCAGGCAGAAATTCCCTACTTACTTTCTTCCCCTGTGGTAAGGATGACTAAACATACTTATAGGTTGTTATCAAATTTAGACACAAAAAAATACATTTTTAAAAAAAGGCATATATTTTCATGAACATTCTTTTGTGAAGGGAGTGTCTCATTTAAGCAATAATATTTCTTAAATAATAGTTAAATGAAGTATTTGAAGATTATAATTTTCATTTTCATCAATATCAGAACAGCTGGATCCCATCACTGACTCGAGACAAAATAACTGAATATGGACATATTTCTGCCAAGTATAATATAAAAATGGGAGGCCAAGCTTTAAAAGATGGATGATACTCTTCATGTGAATTTAAGTCATATTCTTAATCAACTGGTTTAAATTTGAGTTAGGCAGAACATATCTGTTTGAAATACTCTTACAATTTCTACTGGATATGTAATAGGTTTCAAACATTTTTGTAGCATGGATCTTACATGTGACAGTCAGATACACTCAGGTCCAAGAGAAAGTCTGTAATTTCTCTATCTGAAGTTGTTCCTAGTGGAAAGCTCTCTAGAATGACAGTAGTAGAGCTTCTGTCAGTGTCCTCATACTAGAACCTAATAGCAAATGTGCATAGCTGTGAGGACACTTCAGAAGCATCCTGGCATTTTCTTGATAGATATGAGTAGATTCAGTTACTTGTCTTTTGGAATGTTAAATACTACTGTGTTTTGAAACTTGCACTTTCTTGCTTCTCCTGTTTCCTATTCATTCCCTTACCTTTTCTTGTTTATTATTATCCTTCCCCCATAGGTTGTCTTCTCTAATATCTCCTCTCTGTTTTCCTTCTTTCTTTGTTTCCTGTTTCTCAGTAGCTTTGCACTTTTGTGGCTAAAGCCCTGAATTTCATGGTCTGTCCTTCCGCAAGCAGGATGCCCACTGAAGTCAGTGAAGCCAGGGTTTATCTTCCCATGTTTTGGCCTTTGCTTGTTATCAAGTAGCTACATTATATCCATAGCAAACTATCTGTATTTTGGGATGTGCTTCAGCCAACATAAGGCCATTTATTTTACATTTACTTGTAGAATGAATCTACTTACTTCCAGTCCCCCATTTGGAAGCTTGTTAGGAATGTGCATGCTGCTATAATATGCAAATTGTAATGAGTAGGTGAAGAATAAGTATGTTTTTGTCTGATAGGCTAGTACTTTTATTTCACCCATTTAAAGACAAAGATGGCAATCTGCTTGTTTAATGTTCAGTAAGATCTCAGTGTTAAGTGTCCAGGGGGTATGAAGTGTTTAAAACAAAATAACTTAGGAGCTGAGGAGATAATTATCGATGAGAGGAAGTACTGGGAAGGGCAGGGAATACAAATTAAGGCAAGCCAAGATAGATTCAGTGCCACAGAAAAACCTCTCCCTCAAATACGCTGACAATAACCTTCAAAAAGCTGGGTGAGTTAATGAAACTTTGCTGCATCTACAATGCTGATGCAAGTGATCATTTTACTTCTACTGGATGTCCAAGTGTCTGAGCCCACCCTTGTTCTTTGGAGTCTCAGCCTACACTTTTTTGTGTTGGGTAGAAAGTAGGAAGTGTTATTTCATCGGAGAAGAAGGGTTTTATTTGGTTGTTATGATTTCCTGTTAAGATTATTTCCTTCTGCAGTGAAATGGAACATATGGGCTTTTTACGCCAAGAGTATAAACTATGAGTGTCAGGTCATTGTAAAAGATAGTCCAAACTAATGTGCAGTCTGTAATTAGTCCTGTGCTCCATTTCTTCCTTTGCTGAACCAAAAAAACCCTGACCACTTTCTCTATTAGAATATCAAAACTGAAGAATGTGTGTGTCTGCATCTCTGATATGCTGTTAGTCTGTAGCAGAATGCTTACAGATGAAAGTTGACTTACCCTCTTTCCCTTAGCATTTACTGTTGGCAGTGGGACTTGGGATTCTCAGTTAAACAAATTTTTGTCTGTCTCAGTTGCCTGTTCTTCTGCATGTCAGATCCATTGCATTTTTGATGCAATAGATTGTGGTGCTTTAAGGACATACTGTAGCTACTAGATGCCTGTGAGTTAACAAATTTTAAGTATTTAAATCACATAGGAAAATGAAAAGGGGTTTCTTCTGTATTTGGAATGACTAGTAACTTTACAGCCATCAAACTGAGCTTGGAATGACCAATTGACCCTTCCACTCTGTATGCTGACTGCTGACTATAAATGAGAAGTCTTTCCAGTGCTGCCATGAGGTTATGAGACGTGGCTATGTAGTAATTAATGCCACTGTATCATTTTTTCACTGCTACAGAAATATAATATCAGATGCTCAGATGGCATCAATTGGCTTAGCTCCACTGAAGGCAACAAAATGCGATGCCAACTTATACCAGCTGAGGATCTGGCCCACAGTTAAAAGGAAAAAAGAGACAGGCTGCCAATATGGCAGGGAACATATTGAGATTTATGGTAGTGACTTAATCAGTAAAAAGTTCTGCTTGAAGTGGTTGTCTCTTTGCACATTCACATTAGTCACTTGAGCTGGAGACATTTGGAGCTCTAACACAGCCTGTGTGGGCACATTCCTGCTCTTCCACTCTATTCCACACTTTATGCTCTTAAATATCTGAGAGCATCCCACCTCACTCCCATTCTTCTAGCTGGCAATCTCTCCTCACAGGTCTACCATAGATTTGGGGCCATACATTTTTTTTTAACATAATTTTAATTTGGATGACCCTGTTTTTTCACATTTGCCCATATTTCTGGTGTTGCTTTTGTAATCACACATAAAAATGAGGGGAATTTCACATGTCTCTGTTGTAACTCTCATCTAGCTGTCCTCCTCTTTGCATTCAAGTATATTAATCTTGGTAGGAATAAGAAAATTCAGTTTGCTGCCTTTGTATTCAAATATGTATGTATTTTTTTTTTATTTGGAGATAAGGTAACTGTACCTAACGTAATGCTTGTAAATTTTTAGATGCTACAAATATGATTGAATAACTTGATGGATAGAAATTCTCCGTATTACAAAGTTAGTGAATGAAATACTTATTAAAGATGAAGTAGCTGTAGAATCTCCCCAACTTTTTTCTGCCTCAGTAATATATTTTGGCATTTGGTTTCTAATGAGTGCTGTCTCTAAACTTGTGAGCTATCCCCAGTTCTGATATCTTGGTTTTGATTGTTAACAATGTCCAGAGTATATAATCTTTAAGGTCTTGCAGTTTGCATGTTTGGTCCCATCTGTAATGTAGGTTATTTGACAAATTCTGTGATCCATTCTTGTAATATGAAGTTGAGGAAACACTTTGCTTCTGCACTAAAATCCCTGCCTTAAAAACTGTAACAATTGATTGATGACTTGGAATTTGACTACAATATGTATGTCTGGCCATTTTTGGATTACACCTTACAAATACATTTTTAAGCAGGATAAACTTTCAGAAATAGAAGTATTTGCATATCTAAAGCAAGTAAAGTTTGTTGAGTTTTAACATGTAATGAATTTGCTCTTCTGTGCTCCAAAAGTAAAGGAAAATAAACTAATCATTAAAACATCTATACAAATACAAAACTCAGATGCAGTTTTTTAATAAGTTTCAAAGGATGCTTTGAATGACACTCAGTCTTACCAGGATATATTTTCCTGCACTTCAAAGTAAGAGTATATCTTCTGTGTGCATCTGTATCATGTAGGTGCTGAAAAGAATACTGAGGAGGCAGGACATGATGTTAATCTCTTTTTCTTTTAGTTTGCTAACTATTGTGTTTTTCAAAGAATCCGGTGCTACCTCAGCTGGAGGACTATTGACTGTCTTAGGAAAAAGTATAGGACTTTTTAGTATAGTCCATCTCCTACTGAGGTCCTTGAAAATATTTATGTTTCAACCAACAGTTTATAAGTTTAAACTTAAAGCATGTAGTATCTTCAAATCCCTATGCTCATAATTGTAGTTGATTCACTTAAACATAGAAACACTTGAGAATACTGTAAAGTACCTAAAAGAAACACTAAAATATTGCAGCAAATGTTTAAATCAATATTGATTCCTATATTCTTGGTGTTTTTTCTTAGAAATAACCGTATACAAGTTTCCAAATGATAATACATTTTTTAAAGAACCTTAGAGTGGTTTGACAAAGTATCATTGTTCTCATTTGATAGATTCGATAGATGGGGAAACTGAAACACAGAACAGTTAAGTAATTTTCTCAAGGTTGTAAGATAATTCATGGCTAAACTAAGGATAGATTATTTCTTGGCATTGAGCTTTTCATGAACTATTCCACTGCTTCCCTGTGTTAAAGAATGCTACAGTACCTTTATGATACACTTTAAAAAGAAACACAACTAGTGGTCTCATGTTTTCAAGTCTCTTTAAAAACCCTTTTCTTCAGCTGAACATCTTCATTTTCTATCCTGACCTTTTATCAAAATTAAATTTTCATACACACACAAATCCCGCAGTAGAGAGGAAGACTGAATACCGTCTTTGACTTGCCTGGAATTAGAGTCAAAACCAGAGGGCAGAATGTAGCTAAAAAATATTGAATTGAAATTCTTATAAATGTACTTCAATGCTTCAAATACTGTTTCCTGTATATTGGACCAGAACAGAAGGTTAGTAGGAGATGGATGTCCCTAGTTATAAATAATTGTGACAACAACTAACAGTACAGTGCACTTGAAAGAACAGTTAAGTCTTGCTGCAAAATGCATCTTAACTACAAAAATGACAGCCCGAACGGTGCTGTGGATGGAGGGCAGCTTGTAGTCCTATTCAGAATAATAATATTAGCTTGTGTCTGTTTGAAATATCCCAGAATTTTGTAAATATCTCCTAGAAAGTAATCTGATGTTTCTTATTCCGGTATTATTTAGGGGTGTAAGAAGACAGTTTGTAAGAAATTTGAAGTCAGGTTATAGTACTTCTGGGGCAAGGTGTATAATTGATTTTTTTTTTAAATTACAATAGCTTTTATTTTACAAACAGAGTAAAATGGCACACTTAGTGGTCTGGCTGGCACCAGTGAAGCCTGTGGTTAATCCAGTTTCTTATTTTACAGAATTGACTGAAGAAAAGGATACATTCTTCTTTCAGACTCCTCAAAGCTTTGCTGAGGTGCACAAACTTATGCAATTTGAAGGAAAGTTTCAATTTACAGAGAGTGTAACTTCACCCTAAGGTCATTGACAAAATACTGAATCCTGGCCTGTTCTAGAATATCTAGGATCCTTACTTAGGGTTTAAAGAGAGTTTTTCGAATCACTGTTGTCATTAAACTCTATTGCACACTCTGTGCTTTCTGTTCTTGGATAACCTAAGAAATATCTTTGCCTGCCTGTGAGTAGCTGGCAACAAATCTGAGCTGCATTTACATTAGAGTCCTTCCTAAATGTTCTCACCATTCTCATGCCACTGTTAGCCTTAAGGAAGACATTCTCCAGCAAATGGAAAAACACAGTCTCCCCTACCAGTGGAGGCTGTATTATTAATTCTGGTGGCAAGTAGAACTGTGTGCATATATTGCTAGGGTTACTTGTCACCTTCAGCCCTCCTTGCTGAATAGATCTACATGTTGAACGATGGAATGAATAGGAGGTGTCTTTTGAGATTTGAATTCTCTTTTAGATAGGATAAGTTTCTGTTGTCACCATCTCTTTACCAAAGGGTCATTTTATTTGCCAAGTATGGGGGTGCATTGAGGATTGTCAGTATGATTCCTGTACTGTGTTTCAGCAGGAATTTCTGGGTTCCACGTCTGTGGAACTGGAGGTGCACAAAGGGGACTCCAAAGCTTGTAAGTATCTGTCAGCTGCAGGTGCTGTGTCGTCTCAGGCACAGAGAGGGAAGGATGTACCCTACACTTAAAACAGAGAAACATGAAGTAACTTGTGTTACTGTCTCAAGATCTTGGAACTAATCACATGAATAAAGCTGAAGTGGTAGCCAGTAAGATGCCTTCTTAGAAATTCATTCCTGTGTTTACTTTCTGAAGTCTATGCAGAAAAAATTGTAAGAATCTTAACTGATGATTTTTTTCCCCTGAAATAATTAGTCTATCAAGTCAAGAAGAAAGTACCTTTAGAAAAGAGAGGATTTTGAGAAATGAGCCTGTGTTGAAAATTTCTATAAAATTTTTAGCCTTTTACTCTTCAGACTCTTGCATTTACTAGAATTATCCATTGTTTATCTCATTGAAAGTAAACTTAAGTCCTAGTTCATGAACTAGTCTTCTAGTTGAGCTAGAAGAGCCTTATACTCTTACTGTTGAAGCACAGCTCTGATAGTAGATAACCAAAACTCAACCATGTAGGCCTTTTTCTGCTGGGGGATTTTTAGCAGCAAATTGAGATTATTTGGGTTATTTAATGCCCTCTCCCCTGCAGCACCAACAACATGTAGAACACTGTAATTATTCTTCACTAGGAAAACTGATGATTAGGGATACTGTATAGTTCACTAAAAGGAGATTCTGGATCAAAAGAACTAACAGGTAACAGTGTGAGCTAAGATAGCACAAGAAAAATTATTAGACGGGCAACATTTCTGTCTAGTAGTTGTACAGAAGTCATTGGACCACCAAATAACAAAAGCATCGTAATGACTAATTCCAATTCTGGTTTAGATGAGTACATCAAACCATATAATGGTGGATAAGACACCTTTAGACTTAACAATATTCAACTAGTGCCTAACCCATGGCAATACCATCCACAGTAATTATACGCTACTGCCAGCTATCTTGAGGATCAGTTTAGGAAGAGAGCAGTTGCTTTGCCCAGGGAAATTTAGATTAGATGTAAAATTGGATTTTTCATAAGGCCTTGTTTTTACCTAGCTACGAATGTTTCCTTAGCACAAGTGAAAACTTTACACATTTTAGCTCAAACTGTACTCTACTAAGCCTCCCACATTTATACCCATCTTCTTGGCAGTCATCCCAAAATATGTTTGGGTTGAAGCATTACACATTACATTTGGTGAAGCTTTAGCATTCCCTGTTGCTCACATCAATCCTTATTTCTGTTTGCTCTTGTAATTTACAGTTAATGAAAATTCTAAGTTTACCTTTGTTTTTGTTGGCGTCTGTACAAGAGAACCCTTTAGCCTTTTCAGCCTCACATCCAAGTGGAAAGCTGAATCCAAAAGGGAAGGTAAAACCTATCTAAGCAGTTTCATTTTAGAAAGAAGCCCTTAGCATGCGTGTCAGCATTGTAACATTTCTGAACAAACAGCAAAAGACCCTTGCTCAAGGCTTGACCTGTGCCTGCTCTTGTGAGTAGGCTTGTAAGTAGCAGGTAGACACCAGATTAGCAGTTGATCGTAACATCAGAATGCCAGATCTCAGTGACCATCTGGTTAATGGCCTTAACCAGTTCCTGCTTCCTTCCAATTCAGGCAAGATTCTGGCTGAAATTAACAGGAATTTGCCTGATTACCAACGTGGGAACGTGGCTAATAACGAACTCGTACTGATGACCTTAACACAGCGTAGGCAATATTGACAAAACAAACCATTCTGGAGTTAGTGCAGTCTTTTCTAACGAGCCTGTTAAAAATTGTCTCACAGATTTTCAGTTCAGGATATACAATTTCTGTCTACCTACAGTACCACCTATGCACTGAGCTGTGTACATACAAGGTTATAGTGTTAAGCAATGAGCTGTAAACAGATGGTACGTGTATAATTTCTGTACATACACACAATTAGATAATGTGCGTAATTTGTATTATGCTTTTAAAGACATTTATTTGAAAGACAGTTTTGTGCATTAAAAATTCCTATGCAGCTATCAAATTATTGTAAAAGTAAGCTTTAAAATACACCCTTTTCATTTATTTTTGATGCTCATTACGCGTTCTGAATCATTGCACGTTCTGAAACATTACCTTTTACATTAACAAAATATTTTGCAGGTGAGAAATACTGACAAATTCAGAAAAATGTGTAACACAGAATTATGATACAGCTGCATGTTTCTGGAAAAAGCAGGTCTTCATGAAGGCAAGCCTGACCAAGCCTTCCTGCATCTGCTTACAGTGCTGTGTATAAGCTGTTTTTCTCATGTCATCAAAGCGTTGCGTTATCAGTAGGAACTCTGATCACATTTTGAAAGTTCATTTCCTGCTTTCTGGTTCTTCTGTTGCCATTGCAGAGGCTGTGCAGTCTCACATGCTGGAGGACAAGGCATGGGAGAAAAGCACTGTTTGCACCTGTTTAAAATCTCCAGTGCTTTGTGTGGTTCCTGGGCAACAGGCAGGAATCCTGAAAAGCTAGGCTGCACTTGCTCAATTGTTGCTGGCAGCTGTGACTTTGAGAGAGCACATAGCAGCTCGTTAGCAGGTTGCTTGTGTTATGTGACATGCACCAAGCATGTCAAACTCTGAGCTGAGCTCGCTGCCTTTGCTGCCTACAGTCGAGGCCGGGTTGCCTGGGGTTGCAGACTTGGCCAAGGAAAGCATTGTAGGGATGTAAGGTGAGTTCCTCATTGGTAAAGGGGCAGGGAGGTGAGGCAAAGAGATGTGAATCAGCGTTTTCTGGTTGCAAAAGGGGAACAGCAGCATATAGGTTCTCTGCACCAATGGGTGCTATTTTCTTCTAGCAATTATGTTCTTTCAGAGTATATTTGCAATGGTGCAACATAGAAATGCAGGGGATAACATGGAATTGAGTGTGAAAGTGTGTGTAAGTGTGCACACAGACACATGCATACATCATATATTCATTGCAGTATGGAAATACAAGATGACTTCATGGGGTAATTTTAAATTTTATTATGAGCTTTGATTTCTGTGTCTTGTTACTTTGAGGGATCAGAATCAAACCAACCTCTGCAATCTTGATCTTGGCCTATTTAGGCAGCATCCAAGCAGCAAATGCAGTCGTACTGCGTGTCTGACTGGCAAATTCAGACCATTTCACCTTCATATCTACTCAGTTTGTGCCTCTTCGTTCAGATCAAGCTTCTCTTTCCTCTTGTAAAAAGGAGTTAGTATGTTACAAATCTAGTCAAACAAACCACAAAGCTACAGCATTGTTATGATCTGTTGAAATCTACATCATAATATGGGAACAGATCTGCCATTGTCTTGAAATCTTTTACACTCCATGCTGTTTTAGCCAAGAAAGAGTGATCTATAGACCGATCTCTTTTCTGCAGCTCCAGAAAATCTTGTTTAGACACACAGTGATAATATTGACAATGGAGGTCATTAACCCAAGCTGAAGAAAAAGCAGAAGGAAATCTGCCTACTAAGCAAATTAGATAAACTCATGAAAGAAAAGCACATCAAGGATCTATTTAATGCCCAGATAATACAACAAATATATGTATGCATGTATGTTTATATATATATGTATAACATATATAACCACTTGCTCAGAAAATTCCTGGACAGTGCTTTGCCTGCAACTGAAAAGATTTAGTGCAGGGCAACAAGACTTCTCAGTTGCCCTGCCCATAGATTCAGTAAGTAACTGCTGTGGCTAGTTTCAGGGTCATGCTGTTGAGCCTGTCTGTCTGGTCTACAAGGGATGTGATCTGGACATGGTATGTTTTCAGTTGAACCATGCTCCAAATACA
Source organism: Lepidothrix coronata (assembly GCF_001604755.1). Lineage (NCBI taxonomy): Eukaryota > Metazoa > Chordata > Aves > Passeriformes > Pipridae > Lepidothrix > Lepidothrix coronata. Next base: position 101,997 of record NW_016690406.1, read on the forward strand.
TGCTTCAGTGCTTATCTACTGTTGTTGACTTCTTTAGCTGAATATAGAAACCACTAGTTGTCAGGCACTGAGGGTAAATGTAAAAAAAAATTAAGAGAAACCAGAGTATGCCATAATCATGTATATTCAGCATGAGTCCCATGATTTATTTTGTGATCAGAGCTTTTTGTTTCCTCATCTAGAAAATGGTGATAATTGGTGTTTATCTCATATTGCTATACAAAAGCAGTTATGTTGTAAAATTTCTTTTCATGGTCGTTCCTGTGTTTTTCTGTTGTAATTTCATTTTCTGTCTCAAACTTGGATTATACTCTCTTGCTGTAGAGGATCTTCTGAATTCACCATCTGATCTAAATTTGGCTATCAAATCATAGAAAGGAATAAACTGAGATATGTATGTAGGTCTGTGTGCTTTTTTTGCTGTCTTCTGTCATGCAGACTGGAAACTGGACCATAAAACTTGCCAACTGACATCACTTTAGTGTGGTCTCACAGTTTCTATTCAAGGACAATATACAAGAGTGTTATTCTTTAGGAAAGTATTTCTGATCCATTTGGTTGGCCTTAGTTAGCACTGTTCTTGATACCACCTCATCACTTCAGTAAAAGAATTGCAGGTTTCCTCCTCTGCAGGTAATTTTTCAAATTCCTCTTAATATGGATCCACTGCTTTTAAAATTTTAAAAAAAAAATGAAATCTGTAGGACTTACTCTGTTAGTTTAGAACATGTTGTTAGCTGGTAATAACAACTTGCTGCACGGCACACACAAGTCAGGGGCTGGATGTTTATGAAACACATGATAATAGGTGTTGCATTTTCTTATGTTCTGATTCATTTTACGTAAACTGTACAGCACCAAAAACACCCACTCACAAATAAAGTGCAATAGAAAAATGGCATTCAGATGTTAAGGATATGACTTAAACTCTCACAGCCAAGCACAATAAAATTGGGAGACTTATTCTGTTTATAAATCATACTATACTCTCATATATTCCAGCTGATTTTGTGGTGAGGACAGACCCTGCTAAGAGGATTATGGGAGCTATGTATAGGTACAGTAAGATGAATACAGTAGCATGAAATTTTAGTGGAGGTATGTCTGACAAGATTTTCTCTAACTTGGGACCACCATGTTTTAATTCATTCTGTAAATTACTCCTATACTTGTAACATCCCCAGGTGTTGACAGTCCCCTGTCTCAGAATGGCATACTTTGTTTGTTGCTATAGACTATATCTGCATTCATATGCCATGGCACATCTTTCACTGTTTTCCCACGAAGAGAGTTGGAAAAGGAAGATGTGCTTCTCTGGGAGCCTTGTTATGCAAGAACAGTGTGGAAATACCAGTCAGTCTCCTTTTCCATAAGCTCCCTGATCAGAATTTGGGGCTAGCAGATACACCCTTAGCAAGTCAATGTCTATGGTGGCAGTAGACAGCAGACAGCTCTGAAGTGGCTGCATTATCAGCTGAAGAACCTGAAGAGTTATAGTGACTTGAACTTGGGTCACATCCAAACACCATTTTAGATGGAGGAGAGGAAAGAAAAAAAGTCTATTTCTAGGGTCATGAGCAGGAACAGAACCTCTCCTTTCACCGTTTCGTCTCTCATCTTGTTTTTTTGGTTTTGATTTTTTGGGGTTTTTTTGGTGGGGGGAGGGGAAGAAAGCTCATTTTCAACACTGCATCTTCCACATGTCTACACAGTGATATGTAAAGACACTTCAGAGGATAGTGTTTCTTCTACTGTATAGTTCCCCTGTTGCAGCAGGTAGTGAGTGACACCTGTTGTTATATTTGTGATCCTTAAGTTTACTCAAAGCCTAGTGAACGTCCACCTTAGCACTTGGATACAAGGCTAGGCATCTTTGACTTTTACCTTTTGGCTTGGTTTGTTATAATACATGTTAAATGAAGGAAGAGGAAAAGCAAGAAATGCCAAAGTAAGAGGTAAATAAAATAATTTTATAAAGCTGCATCAGTAGATGACATAAAACAAAAAAATTAACTTGAAGCTGAACTTTCCTTCCAAACTGCAGAGTCCTCTCTTCCTGGGCTTCCCAAGTAGCCACCCTGTTTCATCATTGAGCTTCCTTGTTTCAGAGGACATGCAGCACTAGATAGCATTGTTACTCTACTCTTCTTTGTGTATAATTTGCAGCTTGGCTGTTCTTCCTAGTCACTAGTGGGTCATGTGTTCAAATAGTCCCTCAAACATGCCTAACAGCAGTAACAGTGCTTTAAAAGAGAGAATAGTCAGCATCTGAGCACTGAAATTTCTGTTACAAGAATGTAATCTTTCCATTACAATTATAATATCTGAGCTAAATTTACTAGTGTTTGCTGTGTTATTGTTCTTCTGCACCTTTTTGTTCTGTTACTGATCTGCATTGAAACTGCATATCAAAAAGTTATGCTAAGAAACTAGACCCTCAGAAAACAGATTAGCACACAGTAATTTTCTTCCTCAGTCATTGGAGATTACCTTGCCCAGTCTGCTTGTGGCCTCAGCTTGCTTTTTTTTTTTATCCAAGCTCAACTAAATTGACAATTATTTGGAGACAGTGAGGCTAATTGTCCTAATTAATACAAGTGGACCCAGGTGGGGATAGAGCTTGAGACTAGTCAGGTGGTATGGGCAAAAAGCCCTCCTCTCTTTGAGAACTAGTACTGTAATGGAGAAGCTGGTGGTACCTACAACTGTAATGCTTTTGTAGTAAGTTTTTTGTTTTGTTTTTAATTTCTGCTTGGATTGTTGTGTAATATGTTGAATGTGTGGATTTTCATATATGAAGGGTGGTGTCTGAGAGAGGGGCCTTACCTTAAAGAAAAAGCTTCCTTTCAAATAAAAAGAGTTCACTGGTTGCTCCAGCCCTGTAGCTTTTGTTGGTCCTGAAAGAGTAGAGTATTTCATCCTGCATCAGAATGTACTGGATTAATCTAGAAACTGGAGGTATATTGATTAGCCACCAAGTGAAGAAGTACAAGGGAGTGTGCAGGATTGTGTCGTGTTTCTGCTGTGTTATAGTTCTGAAATGAAAGCTATGATAATACTAACAAGGTGCATGAAGGGAAATCTTGTTTTAACAGGTGTTGTTCATGGAAATGGTTAAAGCAAACTTGGAAACAGTGCAGAAGAAGGTGTAGTTTTTGTGTAGGAGATGGCAGAATATTATGCTTGTCTAACAAGCATCTATCATTTCCTTGCTATTTACTCTGCTCCTTGATCATCCTTCTTCGTTTCTGAGCTACCTTTATGTCAGTAGCTGTCACTGAAGACTTCCAGTTGCTCCCTTGCATCTGACAAAGATTCTAAACAGGGCAGATTCTGGTTGTTGACTTTGAGAGTAGATTTTAGCCCAATTTTCATAGATAAGATTTGGCGTACTGTCCTATCCCAAGTGTCTGTTCAGTGAAAAACATGCCACTCTCTGTGCCTCCTATCATTTTGTTTGCCAGCAACCTGGCACGCAAAACTCTTTTCAAGTCCTGACCTGGCTGATGGCTATTTGATGGCATAGAAAAAGAGGAAATAAATAGCAGCTGCAGTAGTTCAAAAGACATTAATTGGTTAAGGATTTAGACTAACTTCCTGCAGTTTCCTAACACCTTTGAAAATCCCAGTGAACTGTACTTCTAATCACCACACCTTTTCTATACTTGTGGACTAAAGGCTTTTCCCTTTGGGAAAATGACTTTCCCAAGCCTGGCAATAACACAGTTAAAAGGTATGGGAATAGGTCAGCCAGTGCCTGGTAGGGTTCTGTAGCCATAAGACTATCTTTCCCTTCAGACAAATCTGGCTGCAGTATTATTGTGTGTAACCCATGCTGATTCTAAAGGCAGTATGAATTGTATACATCTTGCACATCAGTTTCAGTGTCTTAAAAAATGAAGAGTTTTTTCCTTTTTCCCCTTCCTTTGAAGTTTTAAAGCAGAACTTGCTGGTGACCCACTTTTGCTAACAGTTCTCTTAACTAACCCCTGTACTCGCTTATACATTTTTTTTCTCTTCCACCCACTGTCTGTCTAGCCTGGTTTAAAATTTTTATATATGTACTTTTAAAAAATTGATTAGTTGGAGAGCTGCCCGTTCTTCTGCGCTGTATAATAAGGATTTAAAAACTGCACACTGAATTCTGTATAGTGTAATTAAAACTGACCCAGATTTGGACCTGAGAACACCAGGACTTAGCCAAACTTGCCATGAGCTGAGTTCTGATGGCAGATGGAAGCTAATGAGGACACACTACACTCCAGAATTTCCCAGCTGCTTGGCCCCTTTTTGTACAAACAAGGCTTGGAGTGAAGTCCCAATCCCAAGAGCATGTTCAAGCAAATGTACTGCACCCAGTGTTTTGGGAAACAAGGCAGTGCTGTTGGACTGCTTCAAGAAAATTTTGAGGTGTTATTTCCAATGGGCTTTTACTGTGTATCCCAGTATCATGCATATGTTGTCTTCCATCTTATCCTAGGCTGAGTGTGATCATATGCTTCAGACCATATCTGAATATCCTCCTCCCATTTCAGTTGGGAGGGCTTCCACTTTAATTTAACGGAGCATTAAGATCCCGAAGTACTGGGTCTCCGTTCGACCTGTGGTTCCCTTTAGTGGATTCAGTGTCCTGGGACTATTCAGGCAGATGTAATTGAATCAGTTTGAAGCAGCTGTAGCTGGCATGTGGTCTCTCAGATTGCTAGCACCTGCTTGGTTGGGGTTTTTTTGTTGTTTGTAACTCGCTAGAGTGAAAATAGTGCCAAAACCAGCATTGGTCTTGGAGCTGATAAAGCACTCCAGCTCCTATATCCTTTTCCCCTTCTAGCCTAGCCACCTCATTACTGGTGCCTGTAATAACGTTGTTGGTAGTGAGCAGAAACAGGTTTATGCTTCCCCTCCAACTGCCTCCCCCCCGCTTCAAGCCAGTGCGCTGCCAGTACTGACTCTCTTCTTCATAAGCAGCAAGAGTTAATAGTGCTCAGGTGTGCAGAGCGTCTGTGCCCTCCTTAGAAAATTGGGCAGCCCATGGTTTGCTGTATCTGATACAGGGAGCACCAAATTTATCTGCTGCTCTAACAGTCCAGCTGCTGGCATGGCAAGTTACTGTTCATGTCTAACAAATGACCACAGAGTCCTGGGATGTTCTGTTCAATACTTCTGCTCCCTTCCTCTGATGTAGTGTACATAGAATTTGGTTACTGTGTTCCTACTACAGTCAAAGTTTTAATATGGTAAGATTTCAGAATGGACTGTGAGTCATTTGGTTGCCTTTCTGTATTGTGTGATTTATTGTAATCAAAGTTCAAATTAAATACAGTAGTGCACTTGGCCAAATACATTAACAACACACAGTGGTGTGGTTTTCCATGTAATATTACAAGATGGCATATTGCAACATTAATTTTTTAAATATATTCCTCCACTGACTTCACCTTACTTTATGAATAAAGTTTATGTGCCTCCATTTTATTTTATCCCTCCCTGCTCCAGAGATAAAGGATGGATCTGGATTCTTAATTCCAACCATCTTCGTCTTTAGTGTTAGCCCCACACCTCACTTCTTGCTCTTTTCTTTTGCTTACCTGAGTTTTTATTTTATGGACCACAGTTTTTGACTTTGTCTTGAAAGATGCACTCCGCTGTGGAGTCCTGATAGTGAGGAAGAGGGTATTTACTGACATGAGAGTAATTATGATTAACTTTTTCTTTTGGCTTTAAGTATTTGGGTTGGCTTCTCTCTCTCTTTATTTTTTTTTTCTCTTTCCCCTCATTTGTTGGGTATTACCACGTATTTCTAGGGTCAAGAGGGTCTTGTCCTCAGCTGATGTATGGGGATTTAATTGCCTCCTGCAAGAGCTTTAAAAATTGCTGTTGTAGGCAATTAAAAGTCAGTTCCACAAAGTGTTCCAGGTGATTCTGAAGCTGTTTTTCTTTCTCTCCTTTAAACCTGTATCCTGCATTTATATCTCATATAAAAAGATTTGTCTGTAGATATTTGGGATGTAGGAAAAGTCTCCCCTACCATTGAATATTCCATTGCTTCTCCAACTCACGTGCTAATTCATAGCTCTCTGCGTTTTGTTGAGCTCAGGCATTTGAAGGGTGTTACTGAAGGCAACTTCTCTAGGGTTCAAAATATACTTTTGATTCAGTGGAAGGAAAATGTCGGTTGAAACTTACAGAGTTAATTGGTTTTGCCTTTTTTTTCAGTACAAAGGAGATGCTTCCCTTTATTTCTTTGTTTTTACAGTACAGAATACTACTGGGTTTATCTTTAAGTTGCATTAAATATACTTAGATACCCTGATAAACTACCTTGTATTACTTGTGTCCGTGAAAGTGATGCAGCTAAACATTTTAATAGTTGTTTAATGGAACTACAAAGGAAAAAAAAGAAGTGAAATTCCAATCAAGGCAGAATTGTTTTTACTAATTCAGCGAGGTGATGTCATTGCTTGATTTTTCTCTTGTCCTGTTGTGATTTGTAGTGTTTTGTTTGTTTGTGGGCTTATTTTGTTTTCTTTCCACTCAGGCTCCTGCTTTCCTGCTCCTTTTTGGTTAGTCTCAAAATGTCTACCAATAAAAACATCCATTTGTAATGATAGCTTTTGCAACTCTTTGTAGTCTGGAAGTGCTGCAGCTACAGATATCATCTAATGAACAAAATGCCAGCAACCAGTTGTAAGAGGGGAGGTTACTAGGGCTTAAATTAAAATTGGCTGAGGTTTGTGGCTCTCACAAACCTCGTATGGTATATGATTTTAAAGCATTTTCACTATAAGCAGCAACGCTTAAATCTGTGATTTAAATAATGGAGAGTAAATATGGAATATTTTATCTTTTTCACGTGTTTTGAGTACCAAGCATCCTTGAGATCAGTAGGATTATGGAAGGGAAACTGTTCTTGAAACCACAATGAATATAGCACCCATGAATATCTAAATAAATAGCAATAGCAAATCAGAAAGTGTTGTTTGTATGCAAAAATACTTGAGTGTGTGTGTGGGGAGGAAACAAGCAAAGAGTAAGTATGCAGGTGTCTATATTAGGATTTCTTGGTGCCATTTGTAGCCAGCCAGAACAAGAAAGCATCTGCCACTCTTATGGTTGTTTTGAAAATAAATATAGTATCAGGTCAGCAGCAACTGCTAGCTGACATATTTTGTTTCTAAAAGGCTTTTTTTCACGAACTAAAGTTTACTTTAGAAATATAGGCATTAAATAATTGTGAATCTACACTAAGTACAAGAGGTAGTAGAAAACCAAGAGGATTTATGTTCTTAAGAAGTCTATCTGGCATAAGTGAAGAGAAAAATATATAGCTGTTCTTTTCAGTTTGCTAACATCCTGACTCTGAGTTGTGAATTAAGCAGTGTTTATAGTGCTGAACCATCCTTTTTATACGTTCGATTTGAAGATATCAGTTTGGAGACTCTGTACATCTCTTACTTGTATACAGTTAACTGATCAATTTTATGTGAAGTATGCTAGCTTTTTGTGCACATGGAGTAGAGCACTTTCCAAACTAAGATGTATTAGTGACTAGCACAGAAGGGTGACAGAAAGGACAACAAAGGAAGTTAATAAATTGATAATGAAGTGGGATTATAGGGGATTGAGCATGGATATTAGAACCATCTCAAATATACTTTTTAATCACTACCATTCTGCTCTGATTCTGTCTAGTGGCTTTCTTGTGGCACCACCCTGTAATGTATTGTTGAGTATTTGGAAAAAGACCACTTGACTTGTTACTTATTGGCAGGCATGTCCGCATCCTTGACAGGGGTCAAGAGGTTAAATGAATGATAGACAAGATTCTTCTGTTTGCCATGCAGTTGGTCTCTCTAGAAGAGCTTTTGAATAAGTTGATAAAAATATTTGGAAAACTTGCAGTACTGTGTCTGATCTGTGAACAAAGCTTTTATTGTCTGGACTTTGCATTCCAGCACTGGATCATAAACATACAAAACGAAGAAACTGGTGAACGATTTAACACTAAAGTGAATACAAAAAGATACTGTATTATAACTAACAAAACTATGTAAGGGAATCAAACTAATACAAAGTAGAGAGGAGGAGGTGCTGAGAAAAATGTAATCAACTCTAAATCTTGAAGTGTTTTCAAGAAGAAATCTCAGCCCAGTTCTTTCTGTTATATCAACCAGGCAATTTCTTGAAAGAAGCATGAGTTGTCTCATGCGGTACACATAACTCTTGTCCACTCCCCAAAGGTTCAGTTTTTCCCTTTTCCCAAAATTCCGTGCTTGACAACTGGACAGAAGGCTACACTGAATTAAATTTTATTGTTCTGGTGTTCTCCATCCATTTACAGTGCACATAATCAGGAATTCAGATATGTCCCAAGAAACCCGTTTAACCTAATGAGAGCAAATGGCAATGGGTGTTCCTTACCGGGGACTGCAGTGCCAACATTTCTGCTTAATTGGGACATATTTGGCTGGTTCCAGTGCTTCAAGTGGTTTTTAAACAGGTGTTTAATAGGTGTGGGATTCTGAACTCTGCCCTTTTGATACAGCAGTTGCCAAATAAAGATTAACAGAAATAAAAAGGTCTGATGTCGAATAATAATTTTTGTCTTTGTATATTTATTCAGCATAATTTTTACTTCAAGTCGCAGGCGGGTGGGGAGGTGTTTCTTCTCATAATTGAGAAAGTCCATTAAATAGAACAACAGGATGTCTAACAGGGTGTCCTAATTAAAATTACCCTGTAATTTGAACAAAACATTCATTTGTATGTAGGTAAGGTTGACCTAAACCCCATCTAAATCAGAAAAAATTATTATACAATTTTTTTTCTGCTGAAAATGAAACTTAGCATTCTGCCAGCAAACAGCATGGTTCTGTTATTATACAGGATTCAAGAGTAAGGATTTTCTCTTCAGTGTTGAAAAAATAATGTTTTGCGAAAAGTTTAAATAGATTTCTCTCCTACCTCCACCCTTTGATAGTATTCATTCACGGTTGCGTTTCTGTGGTATTTTGAGAGCAGGGACAGTTTTGTTCTGTGCATACTGTAAGCCCATCTGAAGCCTTTGGTTGTGGCTACTATACTGGTGAACTAATAAGCAACAGAGATAGCAGCTGCTTAGCAGGACTGATTGGCTTGGGCTTGACTTTGCTATCTGCTACTACACAGTTTCTGACTGGCTTGGAGTGCAAGCCGGGTAATTTTGTTATCTCAGGGAGTGTGGACCTGCATGCATAATCTAGGCTGTGTACACAACTGCAGAGATTTCACGTTCATATGTAAAAATGACCCACTCATGCTTTAGCTGTCATGGTTTAAAATGCCGCTGAGGCAAATTGTATTAAATATAACTTATCAAATCAAAGTGAATGTTTGCAAGAATTTACTAACTTCAGAAATATTGTTTGTATTTAAAAGGGAATTCTCATCATCTTTAACTTGACAGAACTACACAAACTGCAGCTTCTGGATGTTACTTCCATGACACAAGGTGGTGGAAGTTTATTTATTTATACCCACTTTCTGGGCAGGTTGGGAAGGGGGAGGATTTTCAAAAGTGCTTGAAGCTGATCTCAATGTGCTGCTGATATATTCAATTTGGAATTCTTTGCCACGATTTGAGTGGAAAGAGAATCACACGCTTGTTCCTTTGGATAATCCCACTGCTATGTACAAAAAGTGGAACTTGATAAATGCCAGAATTTAATTAGGTGCAATAGGAGTGCCTTTCCACTGAATTATTCTTCTGCTTAAACCAACTTTTACATTTTCATCTCTCAGCTTCAATGGAGTATATAACAACAAAAGAAAGGAAAGGGAAAAATCTGATGAACAATTTGCTTAACCTACTTTAAGCTCCAAGAAGAATTGTTAAAGAGAAGATAAAATTTGAAGCTGGTGTTGTGGTAATACACTTTTAAGGTGATGAAGAGCACTTGAATAGAAAGTATTCAAATATTGGCATAATTTAAATTTTTTAGATTCCTGTCATTATTTTAAAGACAGTCAGAATTGATGTGGGCATCTGCTGTATTGTAGAAAGAGTAAAATTAATTCAATCAAACAGATATTTGCCAGAATACTTTACATGTCTGTATATATGTATTTTAGCATGTAGATACTTAAGTATGCATGTTTTCCAATGAACAGTTATTTTATGGAGACATGTATTCAGTGAGAAGCCACAGCAAGAATAATTTAATGCACAAGTGCGTTGTACTGGTAACTGCTGTATCTTAAAGGCAGTTGAAGGAAAATGGGAGTCTCGTTTTGGGGAAACCAGCCAAGCCTATTGTATAGGCATCACATAACTTGAACATGTCTAAGTTTGTGTAACAACCTGTGCAGCTGCCCGTGACTGATAGAATAACTGCAGCCATCTTGAGAGTGTGTAGAAGACTGGAATGAAAACAAGTATTGTGTAGATGCTATTGCTTCAGACTCACATATGCTGGTATGTAGTGCTACATGTGAAAGCACAGTTTGTTATTGTTGAACAGAAAAAGTCACCAATTCTTATGCCTGGTCTGGAGTCCCGCCCTGGAGGCCTAGTTGTAACTTGGCAATACAAATTCTAACTGCAGTACTGAAAAGGCAGGTATTGGTTGTTGAGCTGATGAAGATGGATGAAGATCAGATGTCTGCACTGATTCTTTTTGTTTTCTCAGTTACTGTAATTTCCGAAGATGGTAAATCCCCTGTGGGTGCGAACTGGCTAGTGAAGCTCTTAGCAACTTCTCCTGAACTATTGTTGATAGTGGTGTTGGATGATTCCTTTATGCCAAAGGATCTCTCTTGTAGGGTTTAAAATGTTCTAATTTTTCTTATTCCTGGAGCACAGAAGCTAAAGGAAGAGACTTGAACTGCAGTGTCTTCTGTATTCAGCTGAAATCCAGATACACATCCCACAGCCTCCTGCGCAACTGTTTGGGCAGAGTGACTTTAAAAATACTGATGGTGGTAAAGCTTACTTTCTAATCAGGACGGAATTGATGCTTGTGCTCTGGAAAGTAGCAAAAGACATGCACAGTATGATAACTCTAGAGATGCAAAAGAAATTTCCTGCTCTTTATTTCCAGAAGTATTTTCTGAAGTCCTTGAAAGATTGTTCAGGAACTTCCTGATGCTCTGGTAACAGTGGTTCTTAACCACATGATTTATCATTTGCCTTTGGCAAGAAAGTTCAGTTCTTTCCTATTGAATGTGGGACCTTGCCTTATTGCCTCAGGGAAGTGTTACTGTAATGCATGTCACTTGAGGCTAATTCAACCTGCCACTTGGAAAATGCCCCTGGTGCAGATTGTAGCACTGCACCATTATCTCAAGCTATTTTTCATCAGAAGCAGACTGCTTCTGTTCTGTATGATCTGTATAGCCCACCAGTTTATTTTAAGTTAGTATGTGGAGTGGGGGCTTTTTTTACCTATAAAGCTTTGATTGATTTGGCTTCCAGCTGTGTGATAAGAGCCTTTCTTCTGAATCATACCAAAGCAGCCCTAGACATCACAAGATGTAGGCCCACAGCAGCTTAAACTGATCAATGTTGATGCCGCTCTGTTGCTGTTCCTCCACTTGAACAGTTCTACTGCCTCCCTTAGCTGTAACCTCTGAGCTTCCTGCCTGGATGCTGAGCTGAAGCAGGGGCTTGATGTGGCTGAAAACACATGGGAAAGAAACTTTCATTCATCTGAAAGCTCCCTGAACCAGACATTTATCCAGTCCTAGATCAAGGATAGACTTGGGGACATCTGGCAAGGAGGGAAAGGAGGTGAGGGAGGGGTGGAATTTTGGCACCTGCAATTAAAATCAGCTTACATCTTAGTGCAGTTGTGCTCATAAGGTTCTGGAAAGAATAACTTAGTGGTTTCAGCAAGATATATCTGTGAGCATAGGATATGATAATCAGAGGAACTGTGGTTTTGGAATTTCTTTCCTCTTTAGTTTTTTAAGACATGCATTTTGGTATACATCAGAAACGCTGAAGATTACACACCTCAACCTTTCCACCCTTGAAAAGGGAAAAGGGAAAATAATGTGAAGGCTTGATTAATTTCTTTTATGAGGTTTGTTTGCTATATGTCATTAGAAGCAGATCAGGCAGGGGAAAAAAAAAATTTGTAAGCGGTAGGGAATTTTCCCCTTTGAAAAAGAGTAAAGCTTCATTAACATTTCAGCCAGCTTTAAATTAAAATTTTCATCTGAAAATAATCAATAACGTGTTTTGAGTGCCAGTGAGTCACATCAGGGCAGTATCAACCCAAGTTTCTTGTGTATACAGCTTGTGATGTGGATCCTTTATCATCAGTCACAGTGTTACTGTGCCACACATGCTGGTGTGAGTTTGCCTGTTGAATTAACACTGGGCTTTCTGCTGATCACATAAAGCCAGTGTGCTGCATACCACATGGCTGCCTGGGGCAAACTGAGCAGAGAAGAGATGACTGCTGGGTCCTGAATTTTGCACCTGCTTTGTATGCACCCTGACTTGGCCTAATGCTTTTTACCATGAGTAGCCCTATTCCATTCCATTGCAATAGGTCTGCTTACATGAGAAAAGTTTTCACTTCATATGTTTCTGTAGGACAGGCTCTCAGAACATGCTGCCAGAGTGATTGGGTTTTCTTTAACCCGTCCGTGTGCCACTGAATGCTGATACTTTACTTTCCCTGCCCCACTGCAGACAGGTCATTGAGTTTGATGTTGTGAAGGGGAGAGTTCAGAAGTGAAGCTAGTGGCTCTGCTGTGCAGGCAGTGACAAATGGCAGATTAGCCTGTATCCTTGGGTTTTGCATATTTGAGGGGACGTGGGGATTTGCAGCATGCAGCCTGAAATGCTTTTTTTTTTCCTGCAAGATTATGTCAAGTCTACATGGATTAGATTCGTAGATGTCCTGAGCAATTGGTGCTTCAACTGTAAAGCCTTTGGAGAAAAACCCTTTGCTGATTGTATCATGCTTTTCGTAGGGCCTGTATTGGAGTTCCTGGCAACTGTTACTAAAGGTTTTTTCCTTCATGCAAGATCTTAAAGATAATTTTATCCTCTTTTTTCCCCCCCTCTCCTCAGGGAACTGGAGGGCTTGACGCATCCTTTACATCCTGCATTTACTCTGACCACAGTCCCTCCCTGTTCTCACAAGTAGAGCTCAGCCCTGCTTCCCTTCCTGTTGATTCCCAGTCAGCTACATGGTAAGTTTTCATTATCTCTAGACTTGTTGCCACAAGGTAAAACTCTGGCAGACTCTCTCTAAAATCCATTAGCACTGGGCATTGAGGGCAGAGTACTTCATGCCCATCAGAGATCGTTCAGTTGTATTCCAGGCTGACTGCAAGGAAAGGAAGATAGCATTGAATTAGCATAGGAGCTGAACTTCAGCATAGATTGTTATAGGAATAAAATATGAAGTAAAATATGTGACAGAATTAAATCCATCAGTTCTAATAAAGGAAACAGAAGAAAGCAAAGAAATATTGGACCCTTAAATCCCATTAACCAGGCCAGAGAGAGAATGCGTTAAAAGGAAGCTGCACTGTATCTTTTTTCATTGTTTGATGAAATAATCTTTTTCACCCTTTAAGTAGTGTGTTTAAAACTCCTAGTATTTCTGAAACAAAGAGAATATACAGCCACCGAGCTAGCTGGTTTTTATACCTTCCTTTTCTGAGTATTGTCCTTCAGTGCAATACAGAGCCATTTCTTTGTTCTCACAAGCTAGCAGTTAAATTGTATGTAAATGTATGCAAATTAGATGCTGTCTAATAAAGAGAGTCATTAGATGGAAGAAATATTTAGTTTAGGGGAAAAAAAGAGAAGAAAGCAGGTGTATTTTGCAATAGAAAAATGTAAGATTGCAAAAGCCCCTCAAACTTTAGATGAAGGCTTTTTATAAAGCCATTAAGATATTTTCTAAAAGACTTGCCCTACTCTTGGTCCTATTTTCTGCATGGTTTTTTATGTCTATACACTTCTGTGTTCTTTTCTTAAAACTCACACTGGCTGTTCTGTACATACAGATATATAAGTATTGTATTCATAAGTTTTTTGTTTCTTTAAATCATATAGCTATGAATTTACATACATGTACCTTGCACTAGACTGTTTTTTGCCTACTGAGTAGACAGAGGTGGAATCCATGTGGTAAATTTTATTTTCATGGATTGATTTATTCATCATATGCTCTGACTGGATACCTTTTTCTCACTAAATTATCTTCCTCCATTTAATCAAACCTCCCCTCAACAATTTCAAAGCTTTCTTTTTCCCCCCATTTTATATATCCACCGAATCTCAATAACAGATATTTTTCCATTCTTTCACTTGCATTTTTTGCCAAGTTATCCCTTTTGAGGTATGGACCTGATTTAAGTCTGAAGCAGCAGTGACCTTTCTAAACATGAAGTCACAGCTTTACTGTCAGGTGTCACAGCACTAAGATGCTAGGAATGTGAACCTTTGTGTCATCCAAAGCTGGAGATTCCACACCTCCAGTGGATGGAGCACTCGTATCCATCTAGGCTCTGAAAGATTTAAAATAGATAAACCTTATTTTCATGCCACTTCCAAGGAGAAAAAAATTTTGGCCTTTTATCTCTCTACCTTAGAATTTCTAGTCCTGCTTTCAGCACTTCTGTTTGGGTGGACTAGAATACAAAGATGACATGGCTCAGTTATTTTGAAGTCATTGCTGTATTGTGTTTCTGATGGTCAGTTATCATGGTTCAGGCAGATGAGACAATAGCTGTAGGTCGACTTGCATATTTTTTCTGTTGCATTTTTGCAAGTCTGGAAGTCTAAAGACATATATATGTGTGTGTGTATAAAGTATATGTATATAAAAATAATGTTGTTTAAATATTTACATATAAAGCCAAGGGATTGGCTTCCTTCCCAGAATTACTGGAACTACCTTCACCAGGAACATTTGGACTTGAAAAATCTCTACAGCAACACTTTTCTTCTGAAACTAAACAACTTGTGAAATGAGTGACTAGTTCTGCACCCTTTTTTGTTCATGTGGGTTCCTTAGCTTGGGGTGATGGAGAGACCTCTGTGCATGGGTAATTCATTTCCAGCTAATTATGGTGAAGTTATCTTTTATTGCCCTTTTTCTCCTCAGTTTCTCATTGCCTCATTTTATGAGAGAGAATTCACAAGGGAGACTAGCACAGTGGGAGTATTTTTGCTACGGTTCTAGGACAGGTCCACGCAGTGTGCTGCATCTGGGCTGCGTGCAGTCTAGACACTGCAGTTCCCTTCTGGTCAGCCAAAGGGCAGTCAGACTTATGACTCAGAACAAGCTGACCTCCCAGTTGCCCAGTGTCCCAACAACTGACTGAGCACTCAGCAAAGAAGCCATAACATGTGTCTGCTACCCAATGGGAAATGCAGACAGGATCATTGAAGGAGGTAATGGAGGGTTAGCAGTGAATATTTCAGGTACTTTTGAAGGTATAATAGAATACGTAAGGTGAAGACTGTGAGGAATGCAAGGAAAATCTGAGCTATAATATAAGGATTCTAGAGAGAGATGAGGTTGAAGTGAGGGGAAAGATGGAGTACAGTGATGACTAGGAGGAATGAGGCCACATTAGTGAACAGAAAATGTTAGTGGTTTACTGACTCACTTGGGGCAAAAGTCTTCTAGGCTTTCTGGCACAAAATGTCCAGGAGAACTGAGTTACTAGTGATGCAGGCATTTAACATGGATGTTGACACATAGTTTTCAATCTAGCTAGGTGTAGCTATGCACATTCTTCATTTTGGGAGGTGGTTGTTAAACCTGAAACACTAATTAGGAGATTTACAGTGGAAATGGGACAAGCTACCAAATAAAGTACCTTCTG